>NC_089146.1:26183750-26510218 GCF_009819655.1 Sylvia atricapilla
GAGGCCGTTTTGTTTTTATTTCTTGAGGAAAAAGACTTTGTGGAGTCCTTTTATGCATCTTAATTATCTCATGTATCAAAATAAAGCAGAAAATACCACTATGTATGGGACATAATATTTGAACAGGTAAGAAATGAATGCACGTCATGTGATATTTAAAAACTTATACTTGGACTTAAAACTTATGTTATGAAAAGTAAATTAAAAATATTATTTCAGTGTCAGTCTCTGTTAGAAAGAAAACATTGATTTCTAAATCAGTTTAATTGTTTCTGTTGAGTTAATTTGTTCTCTGAAAGTCTTTTGTAACCTAAAGCTAACTAAGCTGTCTAATAGACAAGTACAGCTAAAAACATATAGGGATATATCTTCTCCTTTGTCTATGCCAAATTAAGCTTGGGCTACTGTGTATAAATATTTTTCTTCTCTAGCAATTACTGTTCCAAGACCTACACTGATGCCTGTTAGTCACTTACCAGAAGATGTTAGCTTAGCCGTGCATAGTCAAGCCCATGTCTCCTCGGCTCTTCTCGCTGCTGTATTGACTGATATTGACTATAGCAGTAATACAGCCCTTGAGCACTGCAGATCCTGTGAAACAAGGTTATCTATGGCTATGCAGATTCCAAAGTGCATTTTAATAATATAATTATTCTAAATGTTATATGTACTTTGGCTTTTCAAGGGAATGTATACATTCACTGGCAATTTAAGGGTTGTGTTCGTACACCAGAAGCTTAAGAACATGTGTACAGGTGGGGCTGTTCCCCACATCTGTTGGAGCCTGCAGCATTCCTGGAGGGAGCTCGTTTCATTCAACTACCTTTGCCTTTTGAAGTCCAGTGCCACCATCTCAGTACCTGATCTTCTGTCATCAGGGTGTGTGCTCATTGTTGGTGTGGATCGATAGTTTTTTGATTGGCATGGTACAGCAGAAAAAAATCACACAGAGGCTCAAGATCCAGGGTGTTACAGTTAAATAGCTGTTTGAAAGAGCCAATCATGACAGAGGTTTGGAAAGAATGGAGCAGATCCCAACTTACCTCTTCCTTCAGCTGTTGATGCTTGTCTGCTTTACCCACAGCAGGTCTTTGGAGTCTGTCCTTGTACAGTTAGGTGGCATTTTCAAGTGGGAGAAGATGTATCAAGCAGCTACATAATTAACTTGGCCTTGCCTACCCGCCCATGCTGCTTGAGCTGAAAGCTTTAAGCCAGGTATATTGGACACACTGGTATGAAACTCTTCACAGCACAATCTCTGTATTTCCATACATCAGAATAGCATTGTTTGTCTTTCATTGGCAGAAGTGGCAATTGTTATTTCCAATAGAAGTCTATGTGGACTTGAACATGTGCAGGATAAGAAAAGTAATTGGGAATTAAAAGTCTAGACTCCATCAGTTTTCTGGCAAATGGTAAAACTGAGTGCACCATAAGAAACTTAAGTGAAAGTTCTGCTGCAGAGACTAGTTGTAGGAAAATGTATTAACACCAGTTACAACAGTCTTTCTTTTTGGGAAGGTCTGCCAAAGTCATTGATGAAGATAAAATCGAATCTTTCCTGTGCTTGTGTGCCAAAGATGATATGCAAAAGGGATCATAGAATTTACACCAAGTTCTGTGTTTTTTAAGAATTGCTTGTTAACTAGAGGAGATTTTGAGTTGCATAAATTAACCTTTTTCCTAACAATTCATCTTTTGTTTATGTGTTACTGTTCCTTGTTCATTTGTACTGTCATCGTCATTCTCCCCTCACCCCTCATGCACTAGTCACTTTTCATACCACAGGGAGAAAAATTTTGCATCCCAAGGGCTGGCACAGCACGTGCTGCAGATAAGAATGGGAATGCGCTCCTGGATCAGATAAAAGATCTGGAACTCAGTAATCCCGACAGCGATGAATAATGTGGAGATGTATAAGGCTCATCCCCTGTATACCATGAACCTTCATGTAGCCACATAGAACTGATTATAAATCCATTCCTTGGTTTGTGTGGTTTTAACATGTAGGTACTGATAGCTATCACTTTTATTCTCTAGAATATTTAACTATTTTTAAATGTTGGTGGTAAACCCAAACACAAAGGCATTTCTAGTATCTTTCAGTCAAAGAAATACTGGGCTGAAAAAGGAAGGCACTAATGTGTAAGCTTTTAAATAGAGGGCATTGTATATGCTTAGTGTTCGTTTTCTGAGCAAAAGAAAGAATGAGCATAAATTTGAAATTGTGAGGATCATGTTGTTGATACATATGGATGTAGCTATTATAAAAGACCTTATTCTAATGCCAGTACCTGATAAGAACAGCAAGAGATGTATGACCAGTGTGGGCTGCTGCCACTGACTCACTGTGTAATGACAGGCAAATTACTTGGTTTTCTGCATCTTGTTCTATTCCTTTATAAATGATAAATAGTTTCCCAGTAAAACTCTGAGATCATTGGATAAAAGGAGATATTTTTTGTACGCCTACTGAGTATATAAATTTGAAGATAGAAAGTGCAGCAAATATCAGGTTCTATGCAAGTCTTTTACCAGTACAGACACAGTAGGATGAGTCTTGCTGCTCATTATGGATTGTATTAAGCCACGTTGTACTTTTGAAGACCTCTTAATGCACAAACAAAAATAGGGGTTTAGGTCAGATTTAGCACTTGAGGGCTTATTCTGTTCAGTTTCTTTTTGTAGTTTAGTACAGCTTCAATAAAACTTCTCCGGTGTCTGCATTGGTAACTACCATTCCGTTTTGTTTCATATGCCAGACGCTGCACCGCCTTCAGATGGAACAGTGCAGGGAGCCCTTCAGAGTAGTTTTCTGTCAATCTCCGTCACCTCTGTCACGTTATGTCTTTGGTTGCATTTTTTCACTGAATTTTCATAATGTTTTGGGGAACTTGACCTTTTCAGAATTGTCTGCATTAACACTATAGTCTTAATCTCTCCCTAGCACCTCCTGAAACAAAATACAAATTAATGATTCAGACACCACAAAACAAATCACATGCCAGTTCTTTCTTCCCAATGGTTCTTCATTGTCTTTGTTTGCTGTATTGCATGCAAGTCCTTGTGTGTTCTGTGGTGAAAGGGGCCTAAATAATGCAGGAAATTTAAAGGGAGGTCTGTAGCAGATAATTAGGGAAATGATGCAACAGTTTCAGGTATATATATAAGATTATTTGGATAAACATAAAAAGAAAGGCATTACTTCATTTCAAAGGTATTTTGATATATGGAAGTTAACAGGTTTGATGTGTGTTTTGGTTTTTTTTTTTTTGGTAAAGTCATACTTCTATTGTGATACTCCATAAGTAGCTATGGAAATGGTGGGAAATACATGAAATTTTTGGTCTCCAGTGCTTCAAGGAAGAATGTGCTGTTGTCTCTTTCTGTGATTACCCCTCTGTTTTTTCACCTTCCTCTCCTTCCATTCCATTTGTCATCATTCTTAATCCCTTTTTAAATTACTTACTTTCTTAGATTTTTTCATCACATGAAATTTCTTTAGCTTTATCATTAAAAAAAAAAAATCCAGTTGAGGATTCTAGTTATAACCACATTTTATCTGGTTGTGTTCTGCCCCAGGTTCAGTAAATATACAGTCAAAAGCTTCAGTTTTGAATTTATCTTCACATTTTCCTCACTTTTTCACTGCTTTCCACCCTTTTGTTCTTTTCTTGAAATGGCTTTTAACAAAATGAACGAGTGAATGATATTCACTTGGCTGAGTGCTAATACCTTGATGTTTTTCCTTGTTTTGACTATGCAGAAAGCCTTTCTCCCCTCACAGCCACCTGCTGCCCTCCTTGTGCTGCTGTAGTGCTTTTGCCGCTGCACGGTGAGTCATATTGGGGAGTTGGTCTGACTGAAGAATAATTTTGCCAAAATTGTGTTGCTTCTTATTTCCCCACTCTGGTTTACCATATGGCTGTACAAATGGCTATGTCAGCAGTAGGGAGAGGATGATGCAAGGCTGGAAGAAAGAGGCCAGACTCAGGAGTGGGTCAGGGATGCTGTGTTAGCTAACACTGCCAGGTTATGTCAAAATAAAAAGTGTCAGAGTAAAGAGTAGCTGTTTGTGATATTGTCACACACTACTTCTGGAAGTACTGATCTCTGCTGCTTTTTTCCTTAACCTCTCTACCTCTCCCCCTTACTCTTTAACATATATTCCCAAGCTCATTGTTTATCTCTTTCTTAGAATAAGTGATCAATAATAACATCAATAGAAAGCCTCAATTTCTCAGTGTGCACAGGAGGTGGAGCCTGTTGCCCTCAGGATAAGTTGAAAACCTCCTATTTGAATAATTTCTGTGGACATCATTAGTTAAACCTGTACTGTCATTGTATATACCCATAAAATAACTACGGTGAGGTTTAGACTGATAAGCTGTTGGGATTAGGTATGTATAAGTTTAAAAAATATTATTTAAATCAGTAGTTGTCCAAAGCAATACAATATGGTGGCTGCTTAGTGTGAAATTTGAAAAATTTAAGCCATTTTGGTAGAATCACTAGTAACAAAAAAAATGTAATGCAAACTAACCTGATTTCATAGTGTCTTTCCGGCAGTGACTGGATATCTTGACAACAAGATATTTCATGTCCCTGAAATCAATCACAAGATGCTCTTATCCAACAAATGCGCTATATAATCCCTTCCTTTTCCTAAGTCTGCAAAGATGCACTTCATTGCTTTGCAGTCTAGTTATTAACAAGCAGCATAAAAGTGTTTGGTGGGGTTTTTATTGTTTCTGTATTTGTTGGGGTATGTGAGTTTTATTCTACAGATACTAAACTGATACTGAAATGGTGGAATATACATCTGAATTTAAGTTACTTGCAAATACCATAATTTTCAAACCTGAACTTAGGTTACAGTGCAAAAAAATATGAACTCCCTTCTAAATCCAATTCTGCCTGCTCCCATGTAAATAGACTTGTTCCAAGCCTGTGTATAATGGTGTATCTGCATGTGTTGAAGTCTCAAAACATCTCAGCTAATGTAAGAGTTTCTTTTTGTTCTTAAAAATTCATGTATATTATGTTCCCTCTATTCCTATACCTTTTTGGAAAAAAATGAAAGTGTATTGTTTAACAGTGTGATGCACCCTATGGAGATAGTTTCTGCAGCTTGGTGTGTACCTTTCGGAAAGGCATGATACTAGTTTACCTCTGGTCAGTTGTATGAGCTGTAGTTCATTGTCTTGTCCATGCCTTCTTTCTGGTTATTGTAATCCCAGTTATTGGCTTTCCAAATTTCCATTTGTTCCTAGCACAAAAAAATCAGTGTTTGTTTCTTTCATAGGCTGAGCTATGAAGTAAAACTTGATGCACTGAAACAGACAGGAGCTCACTCAGGCTACACATGTTCATTCAGTATTGGGTTTTTTCAGTAAATAGGTCATTTCCCAAAGTTTAACACCAGTAATTGATGCACTGCCCTGATGAAAGTGAACCACCAAATTGCAGTGTCTTGAAGTATAATCCCAAATTGGAAATGGAAAGCAAACTGTCTATGGCACATAAGGTGTAAATAAATAGGACATTTTGTGGATTCCTCTTTAGATCTTCTCCCAAAATATCCTATGGCCTTATTGTGTGTACACTTGGGGATCTGGTGCCCATGTCATCAGGCTGGCAGCACTCTGGGAGCTCTTTCCATCATCTTCCTGCACTCAGTAGTTCTGTAATGTCTTTTTAGCCTATATCAGTTCTGTATTGCTGGTGCCTGCTGATAACATGGATCCTACTGCCTGCTCTTTTCCATAAGCTCTTGAGCACTGTTCTTTTTTCCCGACTGAAAGGAAGGCATGATCTTCATTCAGTAGTTGCTCTCAGATTTCTCTGGTAATACTTTTCTGGAATTGCTGCCGGTGGAGACAACAGTTGTGTTCTCTTTACCTTAATGTTGCTGACAAATTTTGAGCTTTTTGTCTCCTGTTGCCTTGTCTATATTTTATGTACTTTCCATAGATCTTGTTTTTTTATCTGTAAATGTTCTGAAAACAGGCATTTAAGTAATAGCTCTCTGATAATCTTTAACTCTGATATAGTTACTCTGGAAAGCAATTTTTTATTCTCTTAAACTCTCAACCATATTCAATAGAAAATTGAAAGAAACTTCTTAGTGAAGCCAACAAAACATGAAAACAAGCTAACTAACATTTAGATAAATGTTCAAACACCTACAATTTTAACACTTTTCTCATCCCTTGTGGTTGAGACTAAAAATTCATCAGTCCATGGAGCTGCAAGATGAGATGTAACAACCAGATTTGTAGTGGTATTAAAACTTGCCATGTAATGGTGGCATGGCTACTCCTACTCCAGCTACCAAAATCTTCTCATATTGTGTTTCTGAGGAGTATTACAGTAATCTTACAAAATGGCTTAATAGAATATATAGTGGCAAAAATATTAGTGGTCCATCATAGATTTTTTGAGTTATTTTGCCACAGTGACCACCACGTGACAGAGTTGTACGTGTAGTGTAGCCTATATAGCTGTTAAGAAACAGCCTACCACAAAGTATGCATAAGCTATAGGTTTGGGTGTATGTGCTCTTGAGTTACTTATTTTGGATTTCTTGAGAGCTAGATGAGATTTTTCTGCACTTTCATGAGCTCTGTCAGCACTTGTTCAGTCTAGTTGGCACCTTTTCATTTCTCTGTTTTTTTCAGCAGATTTTCTTACAGAAAGGCGGATGATCTAAGACTGTGAAGAAATTCTAATTTGTGTTTCTCTTTATATACTTCCAGAGGACAGATGGACACGTCTGTTATTTAATAATGCTCATGTTGCATCCTTCATGAAGAATCAGAATAGCTTGTAGCAGTCTGCCTGCCTGTCAGTAGCAGGCACAAGCTTCTTGCTGATTTTGTGTTAAATAACAGGGATTTCTGCTCTCTGGGCTCTAGCTTTAGGAATTTGAGAACAGCAAATTCTCAGATGGGCATTGTAGATTCTTCATACTCTTAGCTGCTGAGAAGCTCCCTCAGAGATTTTTGGGTGACCTGGTAAATAAGTGTGCTCTGCTGGTTCTTGGAGAGGGGGAGCTACTTTTCATAAGGATAATATGAGGTGGTATTAAGCTCTTTACTATTGCCTCTCTCTGTGATGGACATAGCATCATGCTCGTCATTCTTAAGAAGTTGCCAGAGCATCCTGACACCAGTTTTCTGCATGTGGAAAGTACAAGCCTTGATACATTTTTCTCCTCTGAATAGTCAGAACTGAGGGACCCCTCAGATACTCTTCAGCTTGAGATGCCCTGCCATTGGCTAATGCTGGAGGAGTCATGGTGCCATGCTGTTCCATGGCCAATGCTTATTCCTGGCAGCCTCAGTTCAGTAATTGTGTGATCCTTCTGGAGCTGCATCATTTTTTGTCTGGTTTCAGACTCCAGCTTTAGATCCATGAAGACTGACTTCTGAGGAGAGGACCTCTTACAGCGCTGGACAAAGCCAAAACTTGGCAAACCTTTACTGGACTCTAGAGGAGCTCGTTCATCTGTTTGTTTTTACTCTCTTTGCAACTTCCTGGAGCTACAGAAGCATTTCCAGTCATGGGTCACCAGGATCTGCTTCCTGTGATCTAGGCAACCAACTGTATGTTGTTGTCATCACATCTTTCTACAGAAGGTATTAACAATTTCATGGTACTTTATTATTGGTATTAGTATGCTGACAGTTCTGAGACTCTTGAATTCTCTTCTTGTCATCCCATTTCAACAACTGCATGGTTGAACCTAGGTGACTACTCCATTTGTGTCTATCCATGGCGACAGACACTTGCTGAAGTGTACTTGTTCTGAAGTCAGTATTACTGGTGCTGCTGGCATAGTGGCTGGAGTTCAGAAGGTTCAGTTGAATCTGGACTCTGTCAACAGAGTGCTCTGCATAATAATAATGCAAATGTAGTAGTTTCAGATTTTTTTTTTTTTTGTTAAAAAATGTAGTTTCTATGTCTGTTCCCAGGTTTAACTTGTAATGGGAAAAGAACACTTTCCTTTTTGTGGGTTGAAGTTTTTTGCCTTTTGATAATACTTGTTCATCTCTGTCACTGATCCACTGATTGTTTCAAAAAAGACATAACTGGGAAAACTGAAATAAGATGCCACTGGTTTTTGATTGGTGCTCTGCACTTGGTGCTATTCTGAGCTGTCCTCTACATCTTTGTTAAGAAGAAATTTGTTGTTAACTGGGTTTACCAATGCAGTTTTGAAAGTGCTGAATTTCCTAAGGTCCTAATTTAAAATACTTATTGTAGTGCAAGACCTGGGTCCCCAGAGGAGCTGAATCTGATCTGTGATACTCTGATGAACTCTGTCTTGCTGTTTAGAGAGAAAGTGACTGTGTCTCACTGGTGAGTGTGGTGGCTATTGCTTGTATGATACCAGTGTCTTCAGTTTTAGGAAATATCTCTTCTGAGCATTTCCGGGAGCATGGGAAGACTTTGTGTCCTCAGATAAGCACAGTACCACTTTTCAGAGAGACCCTCCCTGCAGACCAACGCTCCTGTTGCTTCCACCTGTGGCTCCTGCATATCCTTCTAGGAGACCTGGGCTGTGCTGCAGAGCTGCCAGCAGGGAAAAGTGCATGTGAATAGGCTTGGAAAATAGCAGAAGCCAGTTGCTTGGTTTTCTTTGTTAATGTGCACATTCCATATCCTGCCATATGTCCCTCTTCTGTAGCCTTTTAATTCTGGGATGCTATAGATGTAAAGAGTTTGGGGAAACTGAGTTTACTTACAAAAGAGTGCCGAAAGAAGCAGGTGTGAGAAAGCCATTTGGGCCTGACTGCAGGGGCACATGAATGAACAGAGCTTTTAAACACAGCGTCCAAGAGGAGCAGTGCAGATGTGCTGACTCAGAGAGCTTGTCGCCTTTTAAATCGATCTTCATCTGTATGTTGGTAGACTGTTGCTTCTCAGTGCACTTTGTACAATATTTTCACTGTAAAGAAAAGATGAGTGTAGTCTTTTATCATCTGAGTGTCTCTTCACACTTAGAATCTTAGAATTGTTTTAGGTTGGAAAGATCTCTAAAGATCATCAAGTCCAACAGTTAGATATCCAAATCCAACTTGATAGATAAAAAGCTTTCTTCTCTTTTTTTACGTATCAGAAAACTTAGCTACTGTACTTACTGATGTCACTGTCAACATATTAGTGCATGTTGTGGATAAACTTCTACTTAATCAATCAGTTTTCCTTCTGGGTCTTCTTTTTTTTTTTTTAAGGAGGTTGTCCCTAAGCATTACAAACTTGAATTAATTTTGTTAGTGAAGATGATAAATAAAACACAGATTTAAGCCAAAATGTATGCATGTAGGAGACTGTTAAGGTGAAATAATTTGACTCTGCAGGTTCTTCATAGCTTTTTGTAATGGTGTGGAAATCTTTCTGTTGAAATCCTTTTAATGTTTTTTGGCAATGCTCCATAGGTGATTATGTTGCCATTCATCCTTTCCATTGATAACCACATGGAAACCATCTCAGCAGAAGGCATCAGACACCTGTGCTGTTACCTGGCATCTCTGTATTAACCTTGGGAGCAGATTTGGGCATTTTGTCTCTTGGCTACAGTTTTTCTTCTTGCCTCCAGGAGGAACCTATTTGATTTTTCTGTGCATTTTGGGGACATTCTTGTGACTCGTATTTTTTATATTATCAACTTAATGGGCTGGGTTTTGATTGTAATGGTATTTATAAGAATAACTCAAATATTCATTATTGTATCTTGTTTTCATTTCTGTGCAAATCTGTATTGATACCTTTGAACTTTATATTGTGACGTAATGAACTCTGAACATAAGCAAGAATTGTGATAGGAAATTTTGGAACTGTATTTTCCTTTATATAAAACAAAAATGTGTTGAGAAGGTTCTTTTAGAGCTTTTGGAAAACTGAGCCAGAATTTTCTCCAAACTTGCTTCATTCATTATTTTTGAGGTTTGCTTACTGAATTGTTCTTGCAGTAAGATTTCTCATTTGTTCAAGGTGAATAATCACACCTGATCTAATGATGACATTTCTTCTAAGGAGTGCTGGTAATTTGGGGCTGGCCCAGGCTGACCCCAGGTTGAATTCAAGATGTTCCTTCCTTTGACCATCAACAGCCTCTGCACATGGCATTATTCAGAGGGCAGCACTGGACACACAGTCATTTGTGCTCTGTACTTTTTGACAGGTTGTGACTTTTTTTTCCCCTTTTTCTCCCACAGTAGCTTCTGTTCCTTTTTAGAAAAGAGAAATGAATCTGTCCCAGAATGTTGACTGATTGGCAGCTGAGCAGAAAAAAAGTGTTTAATGGTGGATTTAAAGGAAAAGTATTTAAGGAAGTGGTGATTGTACTTGCTGGCAGCTTCCCTTCCACTGCTTTTATAGACAACAGCCAAAAATCTTTATTCTCACCTTTACTAAAAGGATAAGAAGCTGGGAAACTTGGGTACATTCTGCAAATCATTTTCTGTGTAGGGGCACTTATATTTATGATTTCTGTCAAGAGACTTGAAGTTTTTTTGGCTCTACAGGCTTGGAGGAATTTCAGAGTTTGTTTGTCAGAGATTTGCATCTCCAGAAAGCAGTTCACACTGCATGTATGGGTCATTGACATCCTTGAGAACTGAAATGCTGGGCAGAAACTTGTTTACTGACAAGTCCTCTGCTGTGTTTGGCTTGAGCTGTAATTACACCTGAGGATGTCGTTTTGTCCTAGATTTAAGGACTGCAACAGTTTCTGTGCTTAGTTCTGACTGAGGAGTTATTGCCATCTTTCATAGCGGTTTAACAGCAGCATGTCTGCATAAAGCTTTTATGGATTTCCTAATGTTGAAGGTCTACTATCAAAAAATACGTTGACTTGTGTAACTGAGATGCTTCTCAAATAGCTTTGGAGTCAGAATGTTGCCCTTGTATAAAAATAACAAATATGGTACCAGGGTGAGTTTTACACTGTGATTGTTTCTTACGCTGTCGTTGCAGATGGGCTGCTTGAAGTTTGTGTTGCTTACATACTTTTGAAATCATGAGATACTTGTTTTTTTCTTGCAGATTACCTTTTTGACTATGAAGTTCCTTTTTGGTATTTATAGCGTGCCAACTTCCCTGCAGACAGGCTCACTAAGCCTTTCATTGGGTCTCTGCTGTCAGGTTCTCATAGGCTATCACATGCTTCCAGTGTTTGTTACAAATTTGAAACAGACATCCAACATAATCACACATTATTAGGTAAAGTACTTATTCAGTAGAATGAAAGGAGAACTGAGAGCACTGATGGAATTGGTTCCTATCTGTCATTGAGACCTGCTGCCTTGCATAGCCCCTGGCTCAGCAGAGGTGGGGCTGGGAGTTGAGCACTTGACTGGGGCAGCTGAGAACTCACTGCAGGGAAAATGGGACAGCCCTGCAAACTTCTGATTTCTAACACCCAGGGGCTAGAACTGCTTCTGTTCCCTTACAATAGTCTCTGTTAACTGCAATATAGTGGAAGAGACTATCCAAATGGGATTTTTGCTAAGCATTTTGTAAAGCTGCTGTGTGTTGAAAGGTGAATTAGTTTGCATACAAGACTTTTAAATCAAGTTTACAGCTTTAGTCCTTTGACTTCAAAGAGAAAAAGAATGCTATGTCTCTAGTTTTATTATGGTGGGAAAATATTGTTAAAGGCAAGAATGTGGAGGTCTTTCCTGTATACAGTTGAACAGTAAAGTAGCATAAGTTCATTTTTAACAGTGATTTTCTGTGCAAGTAGTATGCAAGCTTTCTCTGGCATAGAAAGCTAAATTAATCACTGGATTAAGACAACTTCTGAGAGCAACTATTGTGGTTGGATTATTTTATTGTGCAGAAGTAGATGTCAGTTATAGGCAATAGAGTAGAAAAGTTCATTTGCGTTATACTTACTCAGAGTTTAGTGACTAGATATGTAATCATCCCTGGCAGCATGGTTTTCTTAGGATTAGGCTTTTTTGGGAAATAAAAAAAAAAAAAAAATAGGTCCAGTCTTTCATACCAGAAGTCGGAGAATATTTGCAGTGATGATGTGTGGACTTCAGTATTGTGCTGTGGTTATAATAAAGTTAGCATTTAGAGTTGTACTAGAGGATAAAGTCAAAACTTGTGCTTTCGCCCAGTGTCTCAGCTGAGACTTAGCTGTGTGCTCTCAGCTGTAGCTACAGTGAAGATGCTCAGGGTGGGGTTTTAAACCATACTGCAGTTTTAGTGACAGAGAATGTATTTTTACATGGTCCTTCCAGGCCACTGGTTGTCTTACAAGGAAGAATAAGGGGTTGTCTGATTACTGTCAAGGCATGGTCAGGGCCGATGGGCCCTTCCCACATTGGTTTGTGGCAAGAGGTGTGTACTTGTGTCCTAGCAGAGAATCGGCTTGGCCGGATGAAAGAGAGTTCTTAGGAGCAGCAGAGAACAAAGTAAATGCAATTGAACCTTGTGACATTCAGGTGATTAAACTTCATTTGAGGTTTTGTTCTTGCTTAGAGGTGGTAAGTGCATGAGAGAAAGCATAAATAGCCGCGTGATTAAATAGTAGCATGACATGAAGCCTATAAATAGCCTTTAATAATTTGTAGTACTTTCTCCTTTTAATAGCCTACTGCTCTTTAACTTCAGCACACGTAAACTCTGCATGTGTGGGTTCATTTGCTCTTCTTGGTAATGTTTTATTCCACTGGAGCTATGATGTTTCTTTTATTGTTTTGTTTTTAGTTGAATAACTGATTTGTGCCGTGGTTATGATCCTGTTTTTTCAGCGGATGTGAAACTTGATACTGAACTGAGCCAATATGATAAACAAGCAATAAAGCCTCTGTGTCTTCCTGAACATGAGTGCATTAGAGGAGATGGTAGTAGTTGTTTTCCTTCTAAAAATAAACTTATTTAAATAAGTAAATAATAGAAAAATTTAGTTTAATTAATCTTAGACCTACTGAACTTAAAGTTTCTTGCTGGTTCTGAATGGCAGCTGAATATAGAAGTTTCCAGCTCCAAGCAAAATGGCCAGGTAATTTTTCTCAGTTGATACTTTATTAAATACAAATACACTAGATGGCTGCTTCTTTATAGAAAATGTATACCTGATACCTGGCAAGTGATTTGCTAATATGTTAGTAAAAGAAATTTAGCTTCTAATAAAAGGTTTGAAGTTGAATAGATATGATGTATAATACAGAAGTACAGTTTGTCAGTGAATTTTTGTTTCACCTAGGTAATATGGTGTCTTCATTCTTGGAGCTGTAGTGCATTATAAACTGTCTTTTTAGCTCTTCCACTTTTTCCAATTGTATACCTTCAACTTTGTGCCTTTACTTTTTGGTTTTAGGAATGTAGAGATTTCTGCTCCCCACCTCCCCCCACAGGGTATTCATAGTTAGCCTTGACAGTGTTATGTTGCTTTTCACACCATTAATAGTGTCTGCTATTTTTGTTCAGTTAATTTTGTGGAAACTGTCAAGTATTACTGTGTAATTCTCTAAAGAACAAAAGCTAAAAGGAAGAAAACAGTCATATTCAGAAACAAAAAAACTTAAGGGATTTTTTTGAAGCTTGGTTTGACGAATCTTGGTAAGAATGATAAACTTTTATGTAATTTTGGATCCTGTCTTTCCTCTTGCATAATGTTTTTTCCTCTTGCATTATGTTTTTTTACAGATGCTTCTGTAAATTTTCCCATTTATTTTCAAGAGAAGAAAATACATCCCAAAAGGAAGAGTAATTTTAGATGCTCTTGGCAATATGCATGAAGATAATTTATCTTTTAACTTGTTTGTGTCCAGACTTGAGTGTAGTTTAACAATTTTCAAAACTCTAAATGCATGAAGATGAGTGCAGTCTGTGTTAATGTTTAAGTGTGTCATAGCCCCTGACAGAATGTGACTGTTGAGGTCAGAATGCCGCAGTTTTGGAAAACTTTTGATTTGGCTCGGAGTTTCACTTTGTAAGAAGTACAGATGCAACTGTTACAAAATGGGTTTGTACAATTCACAGCTCTGTATAGACATCTTTAAGATACTTTGCTAAAGAAACTAAACCCACAAAACTGATTTTATGTTTCCTGTTTATAATCATTCACATGCAATGGAAGTTTGATGGGATTGTTTGAACATGTGTTATATTTTCATTAGCTCAGATAATTCTGAATTTCTAATCTTGAACTGGCTTGAAAATGGAAATTATTTCCTATAAAGAAAGTCTTTGAGAGGAGGCAGAGATAAGTCAGAAGAATACTGAATACTTAAGCTGAGGTGAAGTTGTAGAATACAGTCAATGAAGAAATAACTAAAAGGAGGCCTTAAAATTCGAGATGATGTAAAATAGGATGGTTCTTTTGCAACTGGGCAGGTACACCAGCAAAACTGATCTTGCCTCTTGCGGGGAGCTCCTTGTTCCAGTTTCCTGGTGTGCTTTGGGGTTTCTCAAGTGCACATCCCATGACCAACCAAAATGTAACCTGCTGCCTTTCACAGCCCACAGCCACAGTGCTGTGGAGAGGCTGAGTGCCTGGAGTGCAGGGCAGGGTGGCTGAAAGCCAGGGGCACGGATGGGGTGAGGTCACTTTTCTGGGCAGCACTGCCAGAAGACATCCCTTGGTTTGTTTTCTGCTGGAGGAAGAAGCGGAGTTGACAAGCGTTTTCCAGGCAGGTAGCCAGATAGGCATTATTTCAGTGGTTCCCGTGGAAAATCAGTGGGTTTTGGCAAAACTGAAATTTTCCACGTGAAAATTTCTATTTTATGGAAATGGTGTTTCTGATTGAAAACTAATCTTGATGGAAAGTGTCCAGTTGGTTACACTGAGCCATATAATTAGCATCTGCTGTGTTTAAATTGAAGATAATTTGGCTTAGGTTTAGCAACTCTGAACAAAATATACACAGACAACTTTTCCTCCCCCTGTCTAATACCTCAGCTTTAGTGCCAGCCAAAATTCAAGTTGAAGTTGGTTATGAGTAGAAAAAAAAGCTTTTTCTGAATTTACCAGTTTGTTTTCAGTTCAGACTGCCTTTAACTTCAAAGGCTTCACAACACAGATGCCATAGCTGGAACTACAGCTGTCAATTCCACTGGCTGCTCTGGGCTTGTGGGTCCTTCAGCATGCAGCAGTATTGATCTGTGGGTGCTCAAGTGGCTAATGGCAAGCCCACAGATTTTCTCCATCGTATGTCTTCTGTCATTGTTGTTTTCAGATAATTGTGGTTGAGGCTTGTACACCATAGAGGATGTGGGATTTGTGTTCATTTACAGTGACACCAAATTAGAATGTGTAACTTCGCATTATTTTGTGTTTTACCTATTTTATCTGCTTAATTATGTACAACTGTTGAGGCCCATCCATTGTTATTTGCATGTAACTTTTCTCTTTCTGATTTCTTAAATTCTGTTTAAAAACCCTCTTACTTGGTTGGTGGAAAAACTGAAATCAAAACTTAATTTTCACTTGCTACATTTCCTCAATTCACTGTGTGTAGTTGGGCTGTTGCTCAAGTTTAGAGCTGTTAATAATAAGCGTCATGAAAGAGACTGTACTTGGTGATTCTAGCTACAGGCAGTTGTGCATTGTCATTAAAAGCTCAAAAATTTGAAAGACTGCTTTTGGATACTGAGGAGCTTTTGTTTTCTATTGAGTCTGTGGAGAACTGTAAAGTCCTTTCTTTAATAGGTGAAGAAATGTTTAAGTCATATGGCAAAGGGGAATCAAATTTGGTTATGCTTTGATACCTTTGAGGAAAACTGTAGGAAGAAATTCAGATTTGGGGGCTTTTGAGGTGGGAGGATATATATTCTTCCCTCTCCTGCCCCCCTTAAGCAAGATATTAAATATTAAGTTGTTGTCACCTGGTACTTCGGTTCTTTGGCTGAACTTGCACTGATTCCAGCCCCTTTTTCTTTTGATCGGTAAATATTTAGGCTTCCTGATCTTATAGTTGTATCGGAGCCAGATTTCCCTTTAATGAAAGATTTATTTAAATCTCTTTAACCTAGTTGAAGAACGCATTTTAAAAAGTACTGCGGATTTATTTTGAGAGGTCTCTATCAAGATATTTTAGTAATCTTTCGTTACAGTCTTCATTTATTACATCTTATTATAGCATTGAGTCATAAAAGCAAGAATAAGAGATCCAGCTCCAGGAATGGGAAGAGATAGATGTAGTAATCATCTGTGTGAAGGTCATGGATTACCATTTTTAATGCTATTTTCAAACAAGGGCAGGTTATGGATAGAATAGAGTTTAAAATAATGGAGGTGGAACTCACTTGGAAAACTTTTCTATTTATTGCTAGTAATCTTCACACATGATAAACACCTCCAAATGTCATGAACTGGCAGCTGCATAACATAGAAACAAGGAGGGTTTATTTCTTATAAATGCATTTGCATATTTGTTTAATTTATATTTTTTTACATATAGGAGGATAGTTGAAGTCACCATTGAGTGATATTTAAACAGTGTTCCTCTTCCTGTTCTTGTTTTTCCTGGCAGACTGCTTCAGCTATCTGCCCTTCCACAGGGATTGGTTGGCTTTTTTAAAAATAAAGTTAGATTTAATTTTTTCCCTGCTAGCTTTGCTGTTTCCATCCTCAGTGTCTCGTTGCAGGAGTGTGGGCTGCTGCTGCTGCTGCCACGGTGCCTGTGCATGTGAGGTGGCGTCAGTGGGACTGTGGCCACAGCTGTGTCCCTGCGGCCGCTTCCCTCTCTGTGCCCTTGCTGCCTCACAAGCTGGCACTGCTCTAGCTGGTGCTTGCCATCAACTTGTGTTTTCATATAACAGGCTATGATACCAGTGTTGTTATTTGAAGGCATTTCATTATACCAGTCATGTTCGTGATACCGTATTGTTATTTAAAGCCTCGTTTCTAGCCTCAGCTGCCTTCCCTCTGTTTCTTCACACCAAGGTATGGCTTCCCATTCTGTAAAGCAGTCACACTGTGATCAGCTGGTTCCTGAAGATCAACTATAGTCCATTGCTTAATAGGGGGATAAGTGTGTTTTTTCTGGTCCTTAAGGTGTATTGGGTATATTGCATATTACTGAGAAATTTTCTAGTTTTCTCAAAGTAATCTCTGAAACCTCATGTGAGGTTCTTCACACATCTTGTTCAAATATATGTGTGACTTCCCTAAAACTTCCCTAACCCCCTGAGTACCAGCTGGAAATGAAAAATCTCCAGGTCAGAAACAAAATAGCTGCACAAATTCATGTGATGTTTCCACTCTGTGGCTTCAGTGTGTCACCTGCAAGACAGTTGGGTTTGTGCTGGTTGTGAATAACCGAACGTGCTCGCTGTCAGTCTTGGCTGAAAGGCACGTGCACTGTGGACATTCTTCTTGCGTCGTGTGAAAGTGATGGAAAGGTCCTGTCTCCTCGGCAGTATTGTTATCATTAGGTCAGTGGGTACTGAGCCATGAGCTGGCAGGAATAGCTGGAAGGAGGCTTTCCATTGCCTTTGCATTTGTTCACACTCTGGCCTGTAAGACTGATGCAGTGAAAAGGGAAATGGGGGCCCTGATGAGGTAGGAGGGGGAAGGATCTGATTGTTTTAATTCTAACTCTTTCTTGGCTGCAGACTTTTAGTGTACTGTTTGAGTTTCTTCAACCTCTCTGACGCTCTGAAACTGTAATGTGGTTTAGACAGGTGTTGACTAAATTTGAAGTTTAAAAATGGGTTTAAAATGAACCATATTGAGCTGTTTGGAATTTATAAGTCCATTTGCCTTTTTTTATTTCCTGACTTCTTTTTTTCTTGCTGAAGAAATTTTAATATCTTCTCAGGCTGTTATCTCATCTAGAGTCCTGGACAGTGAAGATGGAAAGGTTATTGTCTGCATGTGAAACATGACTGAGGACATAAAGGGTTTAGGTTCAAAATAATTGTCAGTGTTGATGGCATGGTTTGTAAGAAGTCTCTTTTTTTATTAATATTGCTCCTAAACTGCCAGGAGGTGTTGTAATCTCAAACTAATGAATTTTATCTTGCTGTTACATGTTTCCTGCGATGTTGCATACAGGAGTGAAGCAAAGCAGATACTAGTCTTCCTGTACTGTCCTACTTCATGCTCAAAACAGAGAAAGGAATCAGTTGAATTTGAGAGGCTTTTTTGTGAGTGTAGTGCATGGAGTTCAAGCATAATGAATATTGACATTTAATTAGATAGAAATGTCATTTATAATAGGCTTCTCTGTTAGCTGTGCCCTTCTTCTTGGGGGCAGGGAGGAGCAAGGGATGGAATTGTCAAATTGTCCAACTAGTTTATTTTTCAGAGAAAACAGTAGTGTGCTACAGTACTATCTCACTAGTTTGCTGTGTTCGGGTGTAGAGCCTCCAGCTGTCTCTAACAGATCCTGTGCAGAGTGACTGAACACTCAACTATTATTTTTATGTTAGAAAATATGAAAATCTGGGAGTGACAGAGCAAGGTTGTTTCATCTTTAACTGTTGTCTCTATCAGTAGTTACGTGATTATAACAGTGAAAATCATGCTTGATATCACACAGCAGTTGTTCAAATTTGAAACCCCTTTTCAGAGAAGTAGATAAAAAGCACTATTCAAGGAGATCTTAGTTTTAAAAGAAATCATTGAGTATTTTTTAACTGAGAATGCTTATTAATTTAGGCATCAAGACTATGCTGAAATCCACAACCAACCTCATGAAATCTTCCTGTTTATGAGATGCATTAAGAGTCTTAGAAATTTATCTGAGTAAGTGGCTAGAATATTAAATTAGTTCTCCGCTACTGGTTCATGTATAGGAGAAGCTGATGGTAGAGGGGAGGGGCTTCATTCAACTTCTTTTCTCTTAGCTGTTGAACTTTGGGCCCAAAATTTTCAGAAAGTGTCGTGTGTACATTAAGAACAAATGCTTTTTTGTTAGATTTGGCTCTTCCTATGATTGAGGATTGAGGATGTGGAAAAGGAGGACGTAAGAGTAGCTTATTCCTTGAAATGCAGGTGAGATAATGGATGTTTTGAGGAGAACATAAGGATGTTTCTCTTTGTGGCTTTCAGAAGTGAAATAGGATTTCCCTTTACTGTTCTATACTTCTGGCATCCATGAGGGATTTGCTCAGGCAGCTGAGTGTCTGCAGATAGTAGAGATCTTCGAGGAATGTATAGAAGCAGCTGCAGATCAGTTAAACTTGTGTTCTGTTTTCATGCAGGAAGGGTGGAGACTGCTCAGGGCCGGGCTGTAAGGGAGGATACAGGAATCCCTGACCCAGGAGCAGGAGAGTTTGGAGCCTGGGAGCTGCCAGCCCCATGCAGGTACCCAGCTAAAGTGAGCACAGTCTGGTTGCCACCAGTGGAGAGAAGTTGCAGAGGTTTAGGGGACTTCAGCTTCCTGCCTTCCAAAGCCAGTATCTCCTTTTATCCAGTGTTCTTTCCAGGACTGTCTGGGAACATAGTAGCCCTGAAGAGCCAGTGGCTGTAGTTAGTTACATGGTACAGTAACAGTAACTGTCCCAGTTGGTCAACAGTACCAAAGTATTACATGTTTAGCAGAAGACACTGAAAAATTCTAAGCAGAAAACCTTAATTATATGTGAAGATTAAGTCCAGTGACATCCTTCTTCAGTGAAGTTTTAGGAAAAGTTTAATAAGTGGCTGTATGATAACTTCTCAGGAGTATACTGTCTTCCTTAAGTAGAATGAATGTCGTCAATTTATATATAACTGATATTAAATAAACCTAGAAATAAATCAAAAGGGTTTGATAGAGCTTGGAATCATTAATAATGGTGTTGCCTGGCTGGAAGTCTTGCTGGAAGCCTTGCACCTGGTGATTGCAAAGTGAAAAAAGTCAGTGTTTACATATCCACTTTAATGAATGATAGATACTTTCCATTATTTGGTCAGCATAAAGCAGGAAGGAATCACAGAATCATAGAATATCCTGAGTTGAGAGTGACGCACAAGGATCATCAAGTCCAACTCTCGTTGGAACAATTTCAGGATTGTAGTGCATGGGTCGATTCACTTAAATGAAAATGCATTTCTGCTCTGCTTTTATTTATAAGCAATGTCCTGCAGCTGTGTACTACATCAGAATTGCTGAAAGCTTTCAGATCAAATTTTTGAAAGATAAAAAATTTGAACCTTTTCTTTAGACTTAATGCAGAATTCCCTCAGAAAAGGGCATGACCAGCTAATGTTTAGTATTTTCAAACTAGTTTAATTTACATTTAATGTAGTGTCACTAATGTATTTTCAAGTAAACCTATGTGAAGATGGGCTCTAGGTGTACCTCAGTGTTTGTCTGAATTGCAATATGTTGTATTATTCTGTTTAAACCTTCAAATTGTCTTTGTACTTTTAAAACGGTTTGTTGTTGTTTTATATATATAATAAAGTGGTCTGGATAATTTTAGCAACAATGGGGTCTGCATTTTACTTAATATATTCAAGCTGCATCATGTTATGAGGACGTGGGTCTTCTGTGAGTCTGTGACCTACTTTTCTACTTCTTGTAGGAAATTCATGTACTGTGTTGGACCCAAATGAACAGGTGGGCCGCAGTGCAAATCCCTGCCTTCTGGGTTGCTAAAATACGAGCTCCTAAACAAATGGAAATCTGGCAATGCGTGAGCTTCTTTAGCTGCTTTAGATGAGACATGAAAAATGAAATTTCTCATGTCCTTGCATGCACATGTAATGTGTTAAGGTGCTTGTTTTTCTGTACATTACATCAAGAGTTCTCCTAAAGAAAGTTTGCATCAAGTCAGCAAATTGGCTGCACACTTGGATAAATTAAATTTCAGTTAATTACCTGCTTAACCAACTGCTTATTTATTAAGCTGCTTAAAATCAGTTGGTTTACTGTAAGCCCAAGCAAATTGTCATTATAATGTATACATTTACATAAAAGAATAAAGGATGCTGAAAATTCACTGGTGAAGCTCCTGTATGCTCTTTAGTGCCCTAACCAAGCCAGTATTGCAGGAATGTTCTGCCCTTTGATAGGGAACATCCCCTGGAATTGCTTCACCATTTGAAACCTGAGCTCAGGCAGGAAATGTACAACTTACTCCCTCCACAGACCTGAGAGGTAAGTGGAGTTACTTTGCACGAGTTCTGTCCTTCTCCAGTTGCTGTAGCAGCATGTCCTTTAGATTGTTAACTCACATACCAAAGTATTACATGTTTAGCAGAAGACACTGAAAAATTATAAGCAGAAAACCTTAATTATATGTGAAGATTAAGTCCAGTTTAAATAATCCACTTGCATGTATAAAAATACTTCAGTGTTAAGTGGCCATGGCACTGCCCATGATGTGGATATGCACACACAGTAGTACCTTGCTTAAGTTGATGTGCCGTTTAAGCCAGTTGTTCTCAAACTGGTTTTTTGGTTAAATCTCAGCTTTTGTTTTTATTCCTGTTTTTTGGGGGGGATGCAGGTTTTACTTTGGAGATTAAAGCAGTCCTCTGTTTGATAATAACATTAGCTATAATATTTTTATTGCAGAAGTATACAATGAGTGTAGCTGAATTTTTAACAGATTTTTCTCATTTTATATATCAATATTTGTTAAGAAATCAGCTGTAATTTGTAACCTTATAAGCAATAGCTAGCTAGCCATCTCACTATTAATAAGTTTTCAAAATTATAGCAAGAATGGCAATATGTGGTTGGGAGACTATCTGTGTTCTTAGTGCATGTGTTTCTTAAAAGAAGTAGCAAAGATGATATGGGTACACTTTGGGGCCAATTATGTTGTAAAACAAGTGTGTCAGTAAAACCAGTAATTGCAGGGTCTATCTATGCCTAACAACTGCATCCTTTTTGTTAAGTGTACGTGTGCTGATAGAGGTTTAAATATGGGTTGTGTGCACATGATTGGCCACATAGCAGTTCCATGTAATAACCCTGGCAGATCTTATAAGGGGGAGTATTTTTGAAAGGGCACATGATAGTGAAGGTGTTTTAGCATATTCTTTACATACTTCCAAGTCTCTTTGCTGACATGTAGGGAAAGAGTAACTTCGAATGTGGGTTGCAGAAGACAGTCAGTCTTTTGTCACCTTTCTCTCTATTACTTTCATGGCTGTTTTATTTCCATTTTGTAGATGCATTTCAGAATTTCAGTCACTATACTTGTAAAACTATGTTCTGTAGTTGCAAAAACCTCTTAGTTTCATGCAAGAAATTTGTCTGCTGGTGGTTCCAATTACTGTGTATTTTATGTGGGACGTGGAATATAATGTTTCATTGCATAATCTGAAAGTACAAAACAGTTTCTTAAGTCCATAAAGAAAACATTCATGAATGACTGATGTCCAGCATGGTGGGACTATGAGCTTCACACCAGGAAGATGCTAAACTCCAGACTGTGGAACAGCATGAGAAGTGTGTGTGTCCTACTTGTTTCTTCCTTAAAGAGAGTGGAGAAGGCGTTGCCCTTCCAGTCTGCAAGCAACATGAACTGTTGTTCTGGCCCAATATAGCTGCTCCTGTTTCCATAGCAAACATACAGTGCCTTCTTTCTTGAATTTGATCATTTCATTTATGTATGTGGAGAAAAATCCAGTCATTGTCTGTAACTATGCAATTTTTTTGTTTGTTTGGCTTGAGCAAAGGTGATCTGTTTTACAGCAAGAACCTTGATAGATCTGGGAGTTGGGTCTGTTGAAGGGACCGAGTGAATGGTTTCATGGTGTTCAAAGAATTTGAGGGTCACTCAGGGGTGATTGTCTCTTTGCTCACTCTTACAGGTTTATTGCTGTGTCTGAAACCTAGTTTATCTGTCTAGTTTAAGGCAGTGATGAGGAAGGAAAAAGTATTGTTGGTCTTGTCTTGACAAAAAGATAAGACAAAAATAGAGGAAAGAACAGGAGAAACGGTGAGACGTACCTTTTTCTTCTCTTAAGACTCTTAAGATGATTTCTAGCTTTTAACAAGTCTTTTTTTCCCCTCTGCTGCAAAACTGTGTATTGTTGAGTTAGACTCTCGTAGCTCACTACTAAATGGATTTGTGAGGACTGGACTGCAATACTTACTTGAAAGCTGAACAGTCGTTTGTGCACTAGTGATTGTGTATGTGATGAAGATTACACGTACTGTTTCTTGGTTGTTATTTTTTCAAGCCCTTGTATAGTACACCTGTCAAGGGGTTGTTTCTGTGGTATGAAGAAATTGGTTTTAATCAAATTGTGTGCTTTTCTGAAACCTTCTTAGTTTCAGTTCAGCAGCAAATACCATCCTAAAATTTTGGCTGTACTTATCAGCTGTGTAGCTGCACTGGTAATGCCAACCTTTATGCCATTATGACTAGTAAGGCTTTTAGATTGTGTCTATGTGGCAAAACACTGTGAAATGTTAAATGGTTGGCTCAGATCACTGGTATGGAGGTTCAATTCCTCTTTGGTGTTTAAAGGTCTTCTGCTTTTTATTTTTGAGATCTGTAGAAGGTATAGCAGAAGCAGCCTCTCTATGAGGAGTTGTCAGATGGATTTTGGTTTTAAGCTTTACTTGAGAGTTTTCATGTTTGTGACACAATTTTTCATTAGTTTGTCATTAAAACAGTCATAAATTTAGCAGCTGGTGGCTTTATCTGGTGTCTGTATAGTTCAGTTTGTCATGTTCGTTTAAGAAAACAAGAATAAACTTGCTGTAGTTCTGCATGGGTACAGCATTTAGTTCTGAAGCCCATGACTGACTAGCCAAAATAAAAAAGCTGTCTGGTGAGGAACAAGTACTTGTTCATCTGAAAATGCTGGGTAAGTCAAAACTGAATCATTTTGCAAGGATGGATGATCATCAAGCAGATTTTTTAATGTCTCAGGTGTGTGGTCATACTTAAGGAGCTGAAGAAAAGCAAAATACCTCAGGGATTTTTAGGGCAGTTGCTCAGGCGGTTGGTCTGCTGGCAGTGGAAAGATGATGGAATTGCAAAGTTCCAGCTTGGTTCTTGGTCTTCCACTTTCCCATGAGAGCCTATGTATCTAAGTTACCAGCTATTTAGGAGGGATCGATCTTTAATTTCTTACCCCTCCCTCTTTGTTTATGTATATTGAAGCACAGATACTTCTTATGATCCATGCAAGCTCTGTAATCACTGCTGAGATGTTTGCTGACCTCCGCTAAATTCTCAGGGTTTTTTCATCACCATATGCTCCCATCCCCCTCCTCAAATGTGAAGCTAACGTGTAGATGTGTTTGAAGTCTTCGTAATCTCATGCAAGATAAGGAAAACCAATCATTTTATATTTGGTTTTGAATATACCTGTGTTCTTTTTGCTACTCTTAGGGTATTTTAATTTTATGTCTCAACGTATTTTGTACTTAAGTTATGAAACTTTGTTTGCTTACGCCCTTGTCAAAGGATGTAGAAATAGTTTGCTGAGTGTGTAATTAAGTGAATCACAGGCCCTGGTCCTATGAGGCACTTGAGAAAGTAGCAGGTATCATTGGATGGAGCTGATAGCTTTGGGTGGGCACAGAAGGTGGGCTGGACTGGGGCTGGATGATAATGATCAGATCGTAGATCTGAAGAGTGAAAGTCAATTCTTGCATATTATTTATCGGCTCTCAGCTTAAGGCGTCGACTGGTGATGATCATGGTTGCTTAGTGAGGGGATGAGAATTGTTTGTGCTCCCAAACTAAGTGTGTAAATCCAATCAAATTGACATAGACAGAAGATTCAGTAGTTTGACAAACATTAAACTGTAATTTCAAAAAAAAAAAAACGGGGGAAATAAACAATGCTAATGTTTTTACCACTGTGCATTCTCATGTTTTTTATGATTTTACAGTGAATACACAGGCCTTCCTGCAGAACAATGCATCAAAGTCTTGTGTGTTTGCCGTTTTTTTTTTCTTTATAAAGCTTTTTATATAATTTTTTTTTGCTGTTTTGCACTGAAATTAGCTACTTAATTGCATCTAATATCAGGAAGCTGGTAGCCATGATGCCTAGCAATTACAGTGCCTTTTGAATTGAAAATGTTCTTGTGAATCTTTAAAAACAAACCAAAAAAAACAACAAGTAAACAGCAAACCCACAAAATAACCTTAAAATAGGGAGGGTATGGACAATGGGCAGAAAGTAAAGGACTGAGTATTTTAGTATAAGGTTGTGTTGTAACATGTAAGATATTGCTTTGTTATTGGCTACTGTGAATTTAGTATTCATTTTTCTTTTGTCTGTAATGGAGTTTTTGAAAAATCAACTTGCTGTGTGTTTTCACCTTTCTTTGAGATGAGAAATTCTTGTATTTGCATTTTTTGGCTCTTTGTAAATCTTCTGTTTGTTTTGCCTGCAGACCGTGTGTGGACAGTAATGACCGCACGTTTCCGATTGCCTGCTGGCAGAACCTACAATGTACGAGCATCTGAGCTGGCACGAGACAGGCAGCATACAGAGGTGGTCTGCAACATTTTTCTCCTGGATAACACTGTACAAGCTTTCAGAGTTAATGTAAGTAATGGGCTTATTGCAAATCAATATCTGGCTTATTGCAGATCAGTATCCCGAGTTTGCTTTCCTTTGCTGCATTTGTATGGCTGGAGTTTGACTTACAATCAGGGTTAAGGAGAGAATAAAAGGGGAAGTTGTGTTCAGGCAGGCGTGCTTGTACATGTGCACAGTGTTATTTGGAACTTAGTCATTCTGGCATCCTCTGTGGTGCTAACACATCTTCATTTCAAAATCCAGTGTACGAAGCATAATTTATTTCTAGTAATTCTCTTAATGGATAAAAGTTGTCCGGTGGAAATGGAGGAGAGTTTTGCTATTGAGTTGAATGAAGCTTTTGTTCTGCTGCATTCTGGTTTTTGTACTTTGAACACAAGTAAGGTGGAGTGGGAACTCCTCCCATAGCTGTGTAGCTGACTGTGTTTAATCACCTTTATGGTTCTATTTGGTCACAGCTGCCATCTCAGAGTATCTCCCTGCTCTTTGCTTTTCTCAGATAATATTCTTGTTCTGTGATTTCCCTCACTTAAGCTCACCATCTTCTACTACAGTAATGAGAATGACAGTAAGGAAAATGGAAAGCTGGTTGTTGAATACTGAGAACTGTTAATGGAAAAAATCAACACCTTTGAACATGAACCTGGAATTTAAAATAGGTTATTAATTC
This sequence comes from Sylvia atricapilla, assembly GCF_009819655.1. Taxonomy (NCBI): domain Eukaryota; kingdom Metazoa; phylum Chordata; class Aves; order Passeriformes; family Sylviidae; genus Sylvia; species Sylvia atricapilla. Next base: position 26,209,844 of record NC_089146.1, read on the forward strand.
CATTTTCTAATGAAAATGTACATGGTGTTGTGTATATGTTACATAAGTGCAACCTTTTCTTTCAGCTTCCTGAGGGGAAAAAAAACCCATGAAAAATAGGCAAGGACCTCACAAGATAATATTAAAGCATTTAAAGTCATCTGTATGTAAGAAGAACCAGAACTTAACAGGATAGAAGCTGTAGGTTTTCCTGTGAAAGTAGAACTCTGTCTTTACTTTAAAAGCTATGGACTTGATGACTTACATGGAGAAAACTTGAATAATGTGATGGTGAAAGTTAACAGGTGGCATAATTAATTTTTTTCAAAAGAGAATTGAACTTCAGCAAATGCAGTGTAGGAGTATCAAATAAGGCTGTGGGACTTCAGATGGGAAGTGAGGGAGAAAGATTTGACAATTGCTTCACTATGTGGACAAATCTAATTCAGGCCATTTGAAAAAGTTCTAACGCTCAGTAATTATATTGAATTCTGATATGCAGTGTTCAGCAAAGATATTGATGTATTTGAATGTTTCAGGGGAGATTTGTGAGAGGAATTGCTTTTTTCTGTTCTGTGATTAGTAGTTAGAGACTACAGCTGCTGAGCAGAAGTGAAATCTGTTATCTGGCAAAAACTTGCAAGGATCCAGCGTCCAGAGGCTTAAGGTTCAGAGGCAGATCTGGTGCTTATTCGTTTGAGCTATGTCAGTCAAGATGGAAGGGTTTAAGATATTTTCTTGAGGCATTTTTGTAGTTCATTCAAAAAATACTTAATTTTTCTGGACTTCTGAGTAGTAAAGTGTGGGAATTTTGGATGATGGAGCTGAGGAACAGATGTTTAAATACTTTAATTTATTAACATCAAGCCTCCTTTTACTTCTGGGATAATTTTTTCTATATTCTTTCCTGTTTTCTGTATTGCTTAACTTCTCATCCCTGCTATCAGTTTCCCACTCTATGCTGCCTGCCAAAAAGTAGTACGTGCAAAATGTAGCTGGTTATAAAGCATTAGAAGTATATAAGGAATTGTAAATGTTGTCATCTTTGCTTTCAGGTGCATGAGTTTTCCATTAAGTATCTGTCTTGAGGTTTTTTCTTATGAAGAAAGTAAGAATTGGGAAAAATAAGGAGTAGTAGGCCAGTAGGTATTGTAGATGTGCTTCTTTTCGATCTAGGTGTTCAAAAGCTATTTGTTTTTAGAGGATACTAGTGTCAGAAAAGCAGCTATTAAAAGAAGTTTCAGAAAAGCAGCTATAAATCCTCAAATGTCTGTTCTGTCTCTTCCAAGAAAAAGTTATGTAATATGTTCTTACCACCTCCCTAGTGTACTAAATATATTAGTTGCATGGATCATGCTTTACTGCTTATACAGATCAGCCTGCAAGTTTGTGTATTAAAACTGAGTCTAAGGAATAAAAAGTTCCTTGGTGCTGAACATGTTGATTTCATGTCTTAGCCCCATTCTGTTTTTTCACAAATAGGGAGTAATAAAGTATTCATTTGTAGCAAATGTAACCTACATGCTATACAGGTTCTCAGGTTTTAGAGCTTTGTTTTACTTTATTGTGGTTGACACTATACTTAGCCATAAATATTTATGGACTTGTTTTCAAAATAGGAAGAACAAAGATAACATCAAATAAATTAGCAGCTTTTTTTTTCTCCTGGTGATTGCTATAGGTATTCTGTATGCTAATGACTGTAAAACTTAATCATCTGGAGGATGCAGTGCTATGTTAATAAAAATATACTCAAATGCTATTTCTTCTCCAGCAGCAAAGTGCTGATCACAGATAGTGTCTCTTGATAGTTTATGTGATTTTCTAAGTTCACATTTTAACCAGCCCTTTCTATTGATCTGCAAAAAAGGCACCCCTGTGCTAAGCCTTATCTTGCAGAGAGCATAACAAATCAAACCAGACAATCCCTGTGGATTGTAGCCAGAGAAAGGCTGCATTGGTTCCAGGCACAAGAATCAGCTGGAATTAACCTGTGCAGTTAAGTACAAACCCTATATCTAAAACACTCTGCTTACCAAGTGAAGGAATCCTCCTTTAATCCTGAAAAGCAGATTTTAGTAGAATATGTAGATGGAAGAAAGGAGGTTGATGTGAGTTAACTACATGATCAGGATGATGTGCATTACCATAAAACTGTTTCTTCGAGATCAAATTACTTTAATTAGTTTTAATTACTTGTTTGAATACCTAAAATTATATATTTTCCATGCAGACTGGCTTACTTCTGTTCCCTGAAAGACAATAGATAGATATGGGTATAACACTAAACTTGAGGAAAAAAGTCAAGATAGATGGGGTGGGTTGTTCTGTGAGCAAGGTTAATGGTCATGGACAAATGTTTCAATTTGAAGCCTTTACTATCCTAGAACTTACTGAATTTGCACTCTAATGGAAGTAAAAACCTAAAAACCTGTAAAATAACTCATATCAAACAAGAAAAGAACAAACCAAACAAAAAAACCCCAAACAATCCCCCTGTAATTTTAGAGGTTAAAAATTTTAGTAATTTAATCTTCAGCATTGCTTAGATACTTGCCCTTTTTTTCTTTAACAAAAAATAAAATAAAATAATAAAATAATTAGCATCGGCTGTAGAAGGAAAGGAGACTGTTGTGCACTGTTGAGGAATGCACCTCCTGGACCAGCAACCCAGGCACTGTGGTGAGCTGCGAGGGGAAGGGTTTTTGTGTTGTCAGTGGTGAAGGAGCAGCACAGCCTCCCACACACGTGTGAGCAGCAGAGCTGTGACCTCCTCCAGGAAAGCCCAGAACCTGTCATCCCCTTCCTCTGTCATCAGAAGTCCAAATTTTTTTGGGCTGACACAGCAGCAGTGTCTCGTGGTGGTTGCTGTGGGTGCAGCCAGTTCTGTTGGCAGCAGCAAAACCAGAATGTCAGTAATGCAGACTGAGAAGAGGGTGGTAGTTGGTGAGCAGGCATAAAGCCTGTGTAATTAGTTATCTGCCTAAATTTTCACACATGGTGTTTGTGAATAAATGACAATCATTTTGCAATTAAAAATGAATCTGTATATATCTAATGGTACTAGATTATAAATAGTTCATCAAATGCGGTTAACATATTGATGTCTACTGTTTATGTCAAATTTGTCCTAAAAGGCCAAAATTTGTGAGACATTCTGCCTCCAGCATTGACTAGTAAGTACATATAACCCTCTCATTTTTCAATTCAGAGAAAAAAAAAATGGACCTTGTATGTCTAACTCCTGTGGTTTTGTCTTAGATCTCATTTTTCATATGTGTTTTCATTATTTCTTGTTTTATGAGGGAATAATGTTTAACTTGTTTCTTTTAAAAGCAAGTTTCTTTTTATGCTTATTTACATTTAATGGGTTTGCTTTTTTATTAAAAAAATCAGATATTTAAACTTGCTATCATACTTAATATAATTTTGAGCAGCTATTCAGTGTTAAGATAGTATTACAAATATTTTGGATCTTTCTCAACAAGGAGAATTAAGACCTTCACCTGCTTTGGCAAGCTGCAACATCATTACATAAATATCAGAGATGGGTTAAGCTAAGGTCTGGTTTTGCTAGATGCTTATCTTTATTTTGCACATAAAAAGTAAAACATTGTGATCCAAACAAATGCTTCATGTTGAAACCTGTCTGCTCTTATCAAATTTGCTGCTCAATTGCAGGAAAAAATACCTTCCTTGCAGTTGTGGAATGGTGTTCTACATTTCTTCATTCCAATTTATCAGCAAAGCTTTTTCATTAGGAAATATCTATTCAGGTGTTTAAGAAACAGTATACATTGGCAGGATTGGATTGGAAGAAAGCAGCAGAGATGGTATCTGCATGTTGTTAGAGGAAGTAAAATGTCAGCTGTGGTAATTGCAAGGCTAAACTTAGATTCCAGGCATCTCCCGTTTTCTCATAGTTACTGTTATAAGTTCTTAGTTTGTGCTCTTATTTAAATCTACGTGGGAAAAATGCCAAGAGGCAATTAGTGTTGCTGTGCAATTTTAAAATTAGCTTTATTTGCTGTAAAAACTGTACTGATTATTGGTTTATTTCAAAATATAACAGAAACTCCTAATTTAGTAAAAATAAAAGTGACTATATTTGGATTGTATATAAAATGCCTTATGCATTTATGCTGTTGTACATTTATTGTGTTAACATCTGTTTTTTTCTTTGCTTGTTTTTAGTCATTTGTAAAGTAAATTTTTCAGTGGTGGACTTTTTAACAACAGTCCTCCTACATTTCATATAAAATTACTCTGTATCATTTAAAAAAATAAGGTATTTTGCAAAGTAAATACAAGAATTCTTAGGTCACTTCAATTTAGCCAAATTTGTATGGGACCTGAAATATATCCCTTATGTAATTTCAGTTTAAAGATATATGCAGAGTTATGGGTATGATTGTCCTCCTGAGATTATTTCAAGCATAATTTGTGGATAACTGTTCTCTCCTTTTTTATTATTATGAAATAAATTACCATGCTTCTTGGAGTTTTTAGGCTCAAAGATCTGCCTCTGACAGTTTATTCAACTTCAGCGTGATTTCATCTGAACAAAAAAGTTAGTTTTGATAGGATGCTCTTAGGTGTTAGCAGATGTCTGAAGATAGATTTGTACATTTTTCTCTTGTATGGATATTAATGGAATTCTTGCAACCTTATCTTGATCTTTTCATGACATACTTCCATTTTAACAGCTGTAAAGGTAAACTGTTATGTAATCTGTATGAAACAGGGTCCTTTGGGAGAAGAACAGCAGGAGAGGGTTGTTTTAAAACCCTAAAATATCTTACTGCCCACAGTAAACAAGGCAAGATGTATCAAATCCACTGTAGCTGCAATAATACTCGGCAACTGGAAGATTATTTAGAAGCTTCTCTGCTTGGTGACAGAAAAGTAGAAAATCTGGGTGGAAAATGTATCAGTCATCTCTTTCATATTTCTTCTTGTTGGACAGTTCTTGCAGAATTTTGCTTGTCTTTTGTATTTCAAGACGCTGTGACACTTCTAACTTCTTTGGGAAACTCCCTTCAGATTTCACCAAATGTATTTATTGAGTCCTGTCATAATGACACCCTCAGAGTTTCAATTACTATGTTGGCAGTATTTTCAGGTTAGGCAAAAAATTGTGAGGTACTAACAACTACAGATTGTTTTTATATCAGTTTGTGGGTAACATTTGTGGTAGTAGAAATCAAGTTGGTTCACTTGACTCTGAAAAGTGTTAATGTTCCTCAGTTACTTTGAATTAATTCATTTAGAGTGAAGTACTATCTCAGAAGGTTTGTAAATGACACTTGTTGGTTAGATATTTGGATGTTTCAACTGTCTCTGCCATGAAACTTTGGAAACATTTTCAATATGCTGGTTCATTTAGAGTTAGGATAGATCTTCAGATAAGGAAGGATAATTTGTATAGACCTGTATATTTGAATTCAGTGACCCAAACAAGATTCGTGTTTGCACAGAGTTCTTTATTAATTCCTGAACTTTTTTTTTCCCCTTTTCTGTGCTCCTTTTAAATATCAAATTTGGCTAATGAAAGGCTTTCAGAAATAATCATGTAGCTAGCTGAGAAGTGAGAAGTTCTTACTGTCAGAAAATGACTGAGAAGAAAAATTATTTCCTTGCATATGTTTCAAAAAGAGATGTAGCTTGTTTAAAAATAGTGCTGCTGGGATATACTTTGTGGTATTTAAAATAGTCCTTCCAGAGCATATCTGAAAGAATTTATATGTGCTCTACTTGCCTGAAATCTGTGTGTCCAGTTATATATATTTATTGATTAAAGAAAAGCTCTGTATTTATTCTCTGCAGAAACATGATCAGGGCCAAGTTCTGTTGGATGTAGTCTTCAAGCATCTCGATTTGACAGAGAGAGATTACTTTGGTTTACAGTTGGCTGATGAGTCTACTGATAACCCTGTAAGTTAACTCTGTTTTATAAGTACAGTTCTAAAACTCATAATCGTGTTCATCACTGCAGTTTTTGTTTAAAGAGAGGTAAATAGAAACCATTGCAAGATCATGCCATTTTCCCCAACTGTCATTTGTGAGGGTCTGTATCATCATGTAGTTTTGATAAAATTACAGATTAATAGTCAACAGTTTGGATCAAAAAAATACTGAGTTCTGTGCTTATGAAGTAATATCTTAAAATGATATTGTTTGTTTTATTGTATCTGTTTACTAGATTGCATTATCATTGTCAAAAATAGTAAATATGTTTTAAATTTGTTTTGTGGTTGTTTTTGTCACTGGGACATATGGAATAACAAGGAGGTTTTAGATTGTCATGTATGGAATTTCTGTTTCTAGCCCAGATATCTGGTGATCTTTCAATCGTGCGTTGTGCAGTCCAGTATCTGACACGGGCATCTCATCACCTTAACAAAGAAGGGACTCCCTTAGAACTGTGTATTTACAGCAGTTCATGGGCTTAACTGAAAGGAAATTCTGCACAACTGAAACTTTGTAAATCATGAGTAGAAACTAAGATATGCAAATGTAGCATTCATTGCACTAGTTACAGTGCTCTTATTGGGATCTTGATTGCATAAGAACACTTTTTGGATGTTTTCTTTTGTAAGTATCAAATGGTCAGTACTTGTTTTAAAAAGTGCCATTTAGCTAACTATTACTCCTTTTAAGACAGTTCTTTACCTAATTGTTATTAGATGGGCAGCACAGTGATGGGGTCAAAACTTACCTCCCAACTTCTGCATCAAAGTCAGCTGTATTCACTTGTTGACAGTTATGTTAAGACGTTGGTGGACTGCTTCTGTAATATTCTTATTCTAAACTTTGTTTCGGGCTCAAAAAACAAAGGGAAGCAGAAGAAAAGGCTGAAATATTTTTCAGCTTTCTTTAAGAAGTGTTTAATTGAACACTGCTCAATATTTCACTCGACATTCAGAAATTTATGTCACTTTCCAAAGGTAGACCTCTAAGCTCTTTAGTTTATCTGAGCACAACACTGTAATACAAGGATCTGATTAAGGGTTAGTCTGAAATGATGACTTTATTTTTAGAATTTATTTGATACAAGCGCATACTTTATAAAGATTTTTTTTGTTACTGTTTTGTCTCTTCAGCACATATCTAGCTGCCATGAAAACAATGTGTCAGAACTAAAAAGAAATATTACCAATATTAGTCATGCAAGCTTGGAGAATTGATGGGTTTGACTAATTTCAGGTTTTGATACACATTTACTTTTATACTTGGTTCATTCAGACAAGAAAACCATATTGAGTTGACAGATATTCTGGTTACATGTGAAATAACACAGCAGAATATTGCTAAGATATAATTAATGCAGCAGCAGATGAAGATGATGAGGAAAAGGGGATTTTTCTAATTAAGTGTGACACCGCTGGTATTCTGTTTGAACATGGATCTCATGAATTGCAGAACCCTTGTGGTTTTTATAATACTACTATGAAAGTAAAAATCAAGTATCTTTCAACATGTTTTCAAAGATTTTTATATAAAGTTCATATATATCCCTGGCTAGAGAGTTCTTGAAGCTTTTACATTTAGTCATAAAAGTTAATTGATCCTGTATGAGGCTTTTTTTTAAGATAACCATGCTTTTGAGGCTGTGTCAAACTGTCTCTTTACTTCCTCTTGAGTTAACTTCTACAATGATACAGAATGTGGATCTAGGCATCATTATTTATTATTCCTCGTGAACAAAGTGACACAGGACTAACTTCAGATACATCATGTGTGTCAGGTAGCTCAGGTACCTGTGTGTTTGCTTCTTCCTCCCTCACCTGAAAGAAATAAATAGCCCTGTGATAAATGTGAAGGAGTTGTGTGTTGTTCTGGGTTAGGTGTCTGTCACTCCATGGGAACTGTGCCCATGTAATGATTTCCTGATGCTTGTGGACTTGCCTTGCAAGGTAACACAAGGAATTGAACAGTATTTATACCAAATATAGATTTAAGAGTTACTGGGCTATGTTGGTGTGTGCAGAGACTGCTGGGTTGCTGATGGGCAGTGGTTTAAACAACTTGCAGAACTTTCCAGGCAGCCATACTTTTATCTGAAACTTGCCACATTGTTTTTTTCTAAAGCTTTGCCTTTACACAGCAGTGTTCTCTTGTAGAAATGATCAAGATTTGGCACTGTTCACTAAAATTATTCTGTAGCCCTTAATCCAGGAGGCTGAGTGCTGAGTCTCTGACTTCCAAGATCCAGTTAGTGATGATGTACCAGTGATGACACTCAGGCTGACAATTTGAGCCAGTGGGATCACTCCCTGGGTGTGCCAGACCAGCAAAATTCGGAGTCAGAAGTACTGGAAGTAGTTAAACAAATTGACTTCTGACTTGGGTAAATGAACCTGCTTACAGCTCTTCACTACCACAAGTAGCTCTTCTTAAAGAGCAGCTGACAGTTGTTAAACATGGCATAGTTGGGTTCTGACCTCTCTCAGGCTCCTGTGACAATCATAGAAGCAACTCAGAGTAGAATTACTGCTGTAAAACAGATACCTGGATAAGATAGGCTAAACTTGGAGAAAGAAGAGCAGTGGCAGTCAGTGATGATAGAATGAATAGTAAGAGGTATTAATGAATGGTAAGAGGGCAGTGAGGCATACACAGGCTTACTACTGATTCTGGACAATCACTATTTTTTTGGTTAAAGACCAAGTAAAAAGTAATAGAAAAACTTCAGTTTCTTGATTTATAAGGCTGTGATTTGTACTTTGTTTCTCTGAAGTTGGTGTTGTAATTTGTCTCTTTCCAGAGATGGTTGGATCCAAACAAACCTATCAGGAAACAATTAAAAAGTGAGTAATGTATGTATTTCGTCAATTCATCTATTGTTATTATGCTATTTTTCCAGGGTGCCCTGATTAATTAGAAATAACTTTTCTTGACCATAGGAGGATCTCCTCACAGTCTGAACTTCAGAGTTAAGTTTTTTGTAAGTGACCCAAACAAGCTCCAAGAAGAATATACAAGGTACGTCTGGTTACTTTGTCAATAAAATACTTCTCTAGAACAGTCATTAATTTCTTTAAGGTATAGCATGGAAATTTTCTGTTAAGTCATTCTTGTTCAATGTACAAGCTTCTAAGTTTTGTGTAATAATTACAGATATGAATTATGCAGTACCAAATCAATACAACAAGAAGCTTCAGTGAATAAGCTTATGGATTTATATCCAAGGTGAAGTAACTACATGAAGCAAATTGTACCAAGTAGAAACAGAAAAGGGAAAATAGAGAAAAGAGAAAAAACTTAATCCCAGTATTTACCAATAACTACAAATTTAATTCTATCCTTCCTTGTGTTCTCCTTTGTGACTAAAAATTGCTGAGCATTCTGTGTTCCTTTTACACTTTCCTCCCCAATTTTCTGCTTAGTACTAATAAAATGAATCTCCGTGGTTGTACTTGTAGTCTGAATCATGTAAGCTTATTTTGATAGCAGTGTGTTGAAATCTGTTGAAGAAAATGCTCAGTGTGAATCAAAAATCAGAGGCTTGTGAATTGCAATTAGACCCTGAAGAAATGCCTCAAATTTTCCATATTTTTAATTACTTCTGGCCCTCTACAGAAAGGCATAAATTGACAGATTGGAATTTTTGGATGTCGGCCATTATGTTGGAAAACAGGTCAGCCCCATTCAAAAAAATTATTGAGGATAGCTTTTGAAACCTAAGTATCAAAACTGTGACAGTCTGAGTCCGCATTTGTTTGTAATTTCCTTTGATTTGTCATATTTTGGACAAAATTTTGCACGTATCTATGCAGACAGAATTCACTAAAATGAGTCCCACAAATCCTGGATGAGACTTTGTTTTACAGAAATATTTACCCTAGGAAAATTTGGCAATTTACTCTGTCAAAATAATGAATATGTTTTCTGAATTAAAGGACAATATGTAATATTCCTGAGGGAGATGTAAAAAAGGATAAATGTTGATCAGTATGAAGTAAACCATAAAGAAGGAGAAAACTGGAGAAGTGCTATTCTCTAAATACAAAGCTATAAACACAGCTTTCTTTTAAATGAGAAATAATGTATGGTTTCTGTATCTAGGTCAGGTCTGCCTTTTTTGCTAATAGGCCTAATTGCCCCTGAGAAAACTCATTTGTATTTGGAATTATTATAAAGAGAGCGATATTATCCATGGGCTTTTTTGGAGTGAAGTTAGGATACCATGTCACAAATACGGCTCCTTTCACATGATCAGTATTCCCACCTCAAAAAAGGGGAAGAAAAAGTGCAAACTTCTGACAATTCTGGCTGAAGCTGAGACTGTTCCAAAATGCTGAGTTTTTATAAATTCCATGAGAACAGAGGAATGGCTTGACAGGTGAGGCAGTATATGAAGAGAAGTCAGAAAAAGGTTCATTGCAAGTTCGTGTTGTCTTAGACCTCTGTGCTTTCATATGAGCAAAGCAGGTTTGAATGGCCCAGGTCAGGAGAGGTCAGCAGGAGCTCAGCGTGTGCTGGAGAGCTTCGCTTCAGGAACTTGTCTGGGGAGGGAATGAAGCTTTATTAGTGCTCCTCATGGCAGGAAGAATTGCTTATTAATGTTGACTCCATTAGCAGTGATTCTGTCCTGCCCTTTTCTAGCTATAGCTCTATAAGCAAGATGAAAACATGGTAATGCGGTGCTGCCTTTGTTGTTTTAGTGGAGTCTGTTGTTCAGGCTTTTGCAGATCTGCTTTGGTAAAGCTTCTATTGATTTCCCATTTTGCTCAATAGTAATGTGAGGCTTCAGTGTTCAAACTGAGCTGGTTGGCTAACAAGCCATTAACCTCACTGTTCCCTGCAAACAGTGGGCAGATGAACTCTGCTTGGTGTCCCTTAATCAAGATGTCCATTAAGTACCATGAAATATTTCTAATAAAACTTTACACCAAAAAAGGCAAATGAAGGTGCAGCTGTATATTTGTGCAGAGATGCTCAAGCGAAGTATGTGAAGCATATCCATTTAATATATAAATTTAAACTGTAAACTTGTAATTTATGGCATTTATTAATCAATAAAGAAGTTTGCTTTATCTATTTGTTGTTGTTTCAATATGCATTTTAAGTTTTTGAAGTATTTTGAGGTCTCTAAAGCCTGGCTAATGTCTAAGTTTTAACTTCTTGTCATTAATACCTTTTAAACTAAGCTTCCTGCCTTTCTGGCCAGTTAAAGAATCTCTAGATGGTTTTCTAGGAGTTGAGCACATGAACTAATATTTGCTTGGCAGTTCACAAATATTTTCCTGCATTTTCTTACAAACACGGAATGTTTTACTTTCCTACTATTACATAGCTTGTAAATAAATGGATTTCTCTGTGTATGTTTGTAAATGTTTGTAGAAGCCTTCAAGTGGTAGATAATTCACTTTCTGAAGAACCACACAGTTGTGTGAAGTCATATTATGTGTAATAAAGTTATACATTTGGGCTTTATTTCTTATTTGAAGTTGTTATTGGGAAATAGTTAATATTCAGTGCTTTTCACAAATAATGTTTGTGCTTATAATGAATGGGTATAGCCCAGCTTTTGAATCAGAACTACACAAAGGAAAGTAGATTGTTATAATAGTAATTAATAATGTAGGGTTTAAATTTATAAGAAAGCAGGAATGGTGTTTAAATTCGCCACTCAGTGACACTTTCATTAGAAAATTTAAAAGGCAGTGGAGACAAATTCTACAGCAGCTTTTACCCTGTGTTACAAGGATTTTTCTTCTGAAAGTTTAAGCTTTTGCTAACGTCCTGCCACCTTGATAAATCTTGTTTGGTACTTCACTGTAATCTCTAGTTCAGAGAAGCTTTGTAGCAGATATGATTTGTCACTTGATATAAACTTTTACACTTTTTTTCAAATTTTTTAAAACCTCTGAGTGAAATACGAAGGAGCTAAATTGAATGAACAGAAGATTCATTCTGAGACGTTAACAAAATATTTGAGTTTTGTTGGAGAAACAAAGGAAGTAATTTAGAGGGAAATTTGTTTGTACTTTCCGGCTTGGAGTTTTTTAAGTCATGGTGTTTCTGCTGCCCCTCTTTGGTGGGAAATAGTTTTTCTTTTAAAATATTTGGCTGGTTTTTTCATTATATCTATCTCCTTCCTGACTTGAAAGAGTGGGCATGGAAAAATTAGATGAATTTCTAAAACAAGCTTTTTCACATCATAAGTAAAGAAAACTTTAGAAGCTTAAGGGAAGTTGAGAGGTGTTTTACATAGTAGAGTCCACAACTTTTCTAATAACAATGTAATTCCAAAATACTAAGAGTAATTAATATATTAATTTATTTGATACAGCAATATCAAATTCTCAGAACAAATTTCTTCTGTCTACCTGGAGTACAAATCATTCTTATGAGGGTACCTCCATACACAGATGCAAACTTCATCTTGTGATTGCTGTCTAAAACAGGAAGAATGTAAAATTTGTAGACTTTTAGTGAAATATAATTTATAGCTTAATAGCCTTGTAAGTAATTTAATTTGCAAAGTTGTATTATGTTTTTTACTAAGCAAAGTTTCATTTCTTTTCTGTTATAGTTTAGAAAATAGCGTGCAAAATATCAAGTGTTAGTTTTGCACTAACTGAAAGCAAATTACATTAAATTGATGAAAAATTATGGAATAATTTTATTTTTAATTATAGTTTTTTTGTTTGCTTTTCTAAATAAGGTACCAATACTTTTTGCAAATTAAGCAGGACATTCTTACTGGAAGGTAAGACATTTTTCTTGTTTTAAACATTAAATGCAAATCTGTTCAAGAAAAAGTTAATAATGAGAGATTTTGCCTGTGAAAACATATCAAGAATAAATTACTGTGTATGCAAGTGGAAGTGTTTATAATAATTACCTGCCAAATTAAAGACTAGGGTTTTCAAAATGGCTAAATGTCATATGAAATATGTAATTTTATTTATTTATTATTTTAAAAACAAAACAGATTGCCCTGTCCTTATAATACTGCTGCTCTTCTGGCTTCCTATGCTGTTCAATGTAAGTATAATTAGTTTTCATGTACTTGTTAGTACTGAAATATATAAAAAGTCTTATTGATTAGTTTCTAAAGAATGTGCATTGTATAGCATTATATTGTGGTGTTTGCAGACATGGTGCTAATTTTCTCATGATTAGGGAAATTGATTGGTTGTCCTCCCCCAGTATGTTTTGCTGAATTGGATATGGAAGAAATACTTTAAAGCCATGTTGTTAGAAAACCCCAAATCAATACTCTTTTATTCCCATGTATTCTGAGGCATGGGATTGTGGCTTTTGCCTTGAGAATGATACTAAAAAGTATTTCTTAATACACAAAAACATTTTTAACATACAATACAGTGAACCTCCAAATAGGTGTGGAACGGGAAGTTCTGGGCCTATCTGACCAAAAACTTCAGTACCCATCTTGGCAATTTTAAGCCGTCCAAAAACTAAGATTTAGTTTTCTTCCTCACTCAGTTTTTCTTCATAAGCTTAAATTAAGCATTCCTGATATATTCATTCACATTTATGTGTTTTTCTACTGTTAAAGATACTTACATCCTCATTAGTACTTTGTATGCTTTGTACATATCAGAGAAATAGTGTCTATGTTAATATTTTCATAAAAAGTATATAGTAATGTTAGTGTCATGTTTTATGCATGGTTTTGCTCAGTGGTCATCTTTTTCTAGGTTAATCAATAGAACAGTTTTTCTTAAACAAAACTCCCACACTTCAGCTGCCTAAAAACTGTACTGCAAATGCTGTCGTGCCATAGGGATTTGTCTTAGAAGAGATAAAGTATTTGGTAACAGGAACTGTGAAAACTTGATAACATTTTTGGGTACTAATAACACAATTTGGGTTTTTTTTTTTTGAGTATTGTAGAAGTGGTGGGTATGCACAGTGCATTGTATTTACATTTATCCATGAGATCCTGCTGCCATGAAGTTTCTTCAGTGTGTGGAGCTCTATCTAATGATTCCTGAACCTACCTAATAATAAACTTCCTGCATTCTTTATAAATACGTGTAAATAGCAGATCTCAGTCCTGAACTCTTGGATTTCAGCAAGGAGTGCATTCTGTTATAAAACCTGGTCCAATTTTCTAGTTTTGAAATTATTTAAAGTAGGATTTGTTTGTGTTGATGCAAGTGACCTCTCTCCTACCTTCCCTTCCTTTCCTCATCCTCCTGCTCCATAAGTGCCTTCATCCGCCTTGTCAGTGCCTCTAGGTCTGCCCAGGACCCCATATCATGATATATTACTGTTATCTATCTACTTTTCATTTTATATTACTTATCTGTCACTGTAGATCTGTTACATGGATTGCAGATATTTAAAGCTGATTTTTTTTTTGTACTGTAGTTAGAAAGTCTCAAAGAATTTTAGCAAATGTTGTTTATATGTTGTTTTCTAACTAATGTGGTTGTAATTTATTTCTTGTTATTTTAGGGAAGTGTTACAAATTATGTAAACACACTTTTTAGTAGTTTCAAGTCGAGTAGTTTCAATGTAGGTGTATGTATGTGTACTTTTTTCCATACATACAATTGAACGTGCAAAAAATATTTTTCTAATGCTTCTGAATGTATCTTGGTGCAGAATGAGTGGCTGGAGTTTGCAGATCTTCATGACAAAATATCAGTTGTAGTGTTAAAAGAATAAAATTGTGTAATCACATGAAAACAAGCAAAGATAAATAATAAGAGAAAAATTGAGTACTATCCTATATATATCCTACTTAGTGCTAGCTGTAATGACAGCATTTATGGATTGTCTGTTAAAAATTAAACACTTCACAAATTTCCTTCATAAACGCATAATCAAAGGTGTCTCTAAATAATCTCCATGGTATTCACTGAGAATGTGACTGTTTATTCAAAAGGGAAAATAGAAGTTGAAATGTCTTCTCTGTTTTTCTTTCCTGTGGATCATAAATTATGTGGGAGCAGACTCGTGTGAATTTGGGGACATTGCACAATGCCAAGCACATCAGTGATAAACAATAACCTCTCTTTTTAATATTTTAGCCGAGCTGGGAGACTACAACCATTCAGAAAACTTGCCAGGCTACCTCTCAGAATATTCTTTCATCCCTAGCCAGCCTCAAGACTTTGAAAAAGAAATAGCAAAATTACATCAGCAGCACATGTAAGGATTTACATCAGAAGATACTGACTTTGTCAAATCCTGACTGCTGATGCTATGCTATTATATAAAACAAAATAATATTTTTTTCTTAAAGGTTTTGGGGTGGGGTGTTGGGTTTCTTGGTTGGTTGGTTTTGGTTGTTTCTTTTAAGATAATGTGATTGCCTTTTTTTTAATGTAGATTAAATACCTGTATAATAAATACCATTGATGGTCTGTACAGAATATCTGTATCTAAATCAATGAAAAAATGAACATGTTATGTTAAAGGTACTCTGAAAACAGTATTAGTGCCTATTATGTAGGATATTAACTTAGCCGGATGTATTTTCTTTAAGTTTTTTTTTCCTGGGAATGTTCTGAGCATAAGGGCTTTGTTTTCGTGTTGTTCTCACCAGTAAAAGAGTTACTTTAGAAGTAACAAAGTCCTTTTCTTCAATATCTGCTCTTTTCTGTGTGCGAATCTGTGACCTTTCAAAAAGAGGAAAAGGCAATGAAGCAATGGAAAATATTTTTTTTCAGTATGTAACAATGTAGTACTTTCCAGTGATGGTTCTTTCCTATTTTAGAATTTAAGTGCCTTTTGTCAGTTAAATTTAACAAAATGTAAGCAATATGTATGAAACATTTGCTTGATTGGGTCATGTTGTTTGCTTTTGAAACTACAGAATTTTCAGTTAAATTTCAGATAAAGGCTTAGAAAATTCTCTTAGCTGGGGTAAAGACATTTGAGTGAGTTGATGGTAATTTAAGTTTAAATTACCAATGCCAAATACAGGATTGTGAAACTAATTTCCAGATTCTAGGGCTCCATAAACATTTAAATGATGAAGTGCACTAAAATAAAATGTGTTGTGGGCTCTTGTCAAAACTTCTGTTCTTTTGAAAATTTAAGTTGTTTTCTGTTAAGTTTTTTGGGATACAGTGTGTTTATCGTGAGAAAGGAAATTCAGATTTTAGGGTGGGGATAGAAGTAGTAAAATGAATGCAGATTTTCTGTCTGCACTCGCCTGGGGAGCCTGATTGTGGGAGGTCATGTTAGAACATTTCTGATTTAGCTGCTTTCTTTCAGAGGGTTGTCTCCTGCAGAAGCAGAGTTCAATTATCTCAATACAGCACGTACCTTAGAACTTTATGGAGTTGAATTGCACTATGCAAGGGTAAGTTTGGATGAACTAGTGTTAAAATGTAAAAATGTATTACTCTGAGATTTATAGAAAAACACAGTTTTCCTTTAGTGAGCCTTCCTGACTTTTGCTTACAAGAAAAAAGAAAAATAAAAAAATATTATCTTATTAGGTGCCTAACTGGGATTTACTGATTGAATATCCACTGTTTGACTCCAGTGAGGATATTGCTTAAATTTGTGCTTAGCTGTCTGTGTGTTGTCTGTCAGGTTGAGCTTTGTTTCCTTGAATGCCAGTTCAGTTGGCTACTGATGAATAAGAAAAATGTGCTTGTTAAGTGTGCATTTGATATTTAAGGATGTGTCAGCTTTGAAAATATTTAATTTGGTTCCAGCTAGAAAGTTGGAATAGACTAGAATTTGAAATGGACCCCACCTTACAGCTGACTGCATCTACTGCTATTGCACGTATATCCGATAGTTCTGTACCAGGTGCTTGATTAGAGTGCAAAGATATTTCCAGAAAAATGTGCTATTTAAATATGATTACAATATTGTTTGTTTTAGAATCTCTCCTCTCTGTGTTCTGAGATTGCAATATCCTTTCAGGTAGGAATTGAAGTTGCTGGTTGCTTTTAGTATAGCAAATGTGCCAAGCCTATCTGTTAGTGCTGCTGTTTTTAATAAACCAGAATGCTCTCATATTTATTTCTTCAAAGTTGGTGTAAGAAGATCTAACTTGAGAAATTAAAATCTTGTGGTAGCTTACAAGGAACTCAGAGCAAACATTTGGGTTTGTCCTAAATAGGAGGGAATAATTTAATTTCTTATTTGTCTTATTAAAACACATTTCCTTCCACAATAATTTGTGTATTTAGAGAGAGATTGGAATGAATATATGTGAGGTTTCAAAAGATATTTATACTGTTTTTCAAGTATTTTTCTCTTTTCTTTTAAAGGATCAGAGTAACAATGAAATCATGATTGGAGTGATGTCAGGTGGAATACTAATTTTTAAGAACAGAGTACGAATTAACACCTTTCAGTGGTAAGGACAGCTGTTTGATGTTTTTATTTGCTGTTTCAAAATATTTTTACCACTCTTAAAAAGTCTGCAACTTAAGTTGTATCGTATCATGTTAAAATTATTTATTTTATGTGCTATGGGGAATTCTGTGGTGGGGTTTTGTCCTGGTCTGCATGCTGTGCTGTTAAACAGCTTTGAAACTCTAATGAAACTGTCACGAATTTCAATACTCTTTTTCTTCAGGAGTTGGTAAGCATACTTTACATTTAATTAACTGTATAGCCAGGGCCAGTGTGATGGTCTAGCTTACAGTCTTTAAAGAGACAGTTGAATGGAAAAATAGTAACCTGGAGATTGACTGCTCTTACCTGTTCTGTGACCTATACGTTAATTGTACTGTGTGTTTGAAATTTAATGTAGTTATGGTACTTGTGAATAACTGAGTTGGATCATTCAGGATATTGTCATCTCTTCATCTGTAAATAATAATTTTCATGGTAGATCAACAGAGTGCATTTACTGCAGAAAATGCTGTCATTTATTCCATCTCTTAACTGAAATAGTCTTAAAGCTGTTTTGTAAAGACAGAGTTATTCCCATTAAGTATCCTACCTTATTTATCAGTCTGCTTAAGTTGGGATCCTGTTCTTCATTCGTATAAGGTCAGGGAAGATCTATGAGAAATCCTGTTTTTTACTGTGACTTGTGTAATGCATTATAGAAGTGCTCTATAACCTCTGTGGTGCTCTACAGAAGTTATGTCACCTTTCTGGAAATGCCTTTCCTAGTACCACAGAAGGAAGCTTCCCTTGGTTTCCTTTGCCGGTTTGGAATCCACTTTGACAGCCTTATTACTTGTGTCACTGAGTTGCTGAAGCTGCATTCTGAGTGGGTGAAGTCAGTCATACAAGATTATCATAACAGACAGTAGTTCACCAGGCACAAAAGCAGCTTGTTTTAGGGAAATGATCAGAACTGTTTGTTTGCTACTGATTCTGCATTTTTGTTTGCTGCTGATGTGTGCTTGATCTTTTCTGCAACCCAGTGAATTTCTGAGATATTCTGGTTTTCTGTGTTAAGCTTAATCTCAAGGTTGATTGTAGGATGTTACATATTTTGTGGTTTACCAAGCTGAGAAACCGTGTCGTTGGTCAAATTTTAGTCTATTCTTATAGAGAAAGAAAAAACAAAGCTATATCAAAGTGTTATCTGCAGCCAGTACAACTGGATGTGGTGAATATTTTACCTGTATTCATTTGAAAAAAAGTAAGTCTGAGACAATTGAAAAGCATGTAATTTTCCAGTCTTCAAGGTTATTGGGTAAATTAAAACTGGATCTTGCAATGATAAACCTGAAAGTGTTTAGCAGTCAGTCAGACCTGCCCTTATAATAGTGACACATTCCAGGAAAGATATCCTTCATGTGGTGAGAGTTTTGAGATGTTGGAGCCATTACTGGGCTAAGTCTGCTTTATAAATGGAATAAGCTGTAATAAGCAGGAGAGTTTTATTTCAGTCTGATTTTACTGCTTTTATTTTTGGGAAAACAGCAATAGTAGAAATAGGTCCTGTAAAGCACACTGGTAAATTACTGAGTACATACAATTGAAGTCATAATTAAGCTACGTGTCCCTAATGGAAGTTGGAGGTTTCTGTGAGTTCTGCTTCATATTGTTTGCATGCCTGGGATACTGATCTAAATTCTTAGTGTGTTTTTTTGTGTGTGTGTGTAATTACCTAAACAGTTGTTCTTTGTATCCAACCATATCAGCTGACACCAAGGATATTAATTTCTTGCTGTGAAGACTATAGTTACCAACATAATTGGTCTTTACAAAAAAAGGAAAAAGAACCACCCTTCCCCATTTCACTGAGGCTTTCTTTTGCTATGAGAAATAATCTGAAATACCAGTTTTCACAATATAACTCAATAATAGACTTATTACCCTTTCTTTCTATCCATAATCATGCTGCTGCTCTTGTGCCCCTAGTACTGATACTACTTCTTTTTGCTTCCACTTATTCTTGCTCCTATGTAACTGGAGCTGTGTATCGTCTTCCCAGTGCTTTATGGGTTTAGTAGATATTTGGATACCTGTTTTTCAGTACTCCTGAGTTTTGAGACAAGTGAGAGGATAGAAATGCATGTATGTGGGAGGAAATAAAGATTTAACTGTATTGCTTAGAGAAGAATCAAGTAAAATGTCTTTGCCCTCTCACTCCTAATTTGATATTATATCTGAATTGCTCATTATAACCCTTTTGATCATGGGGAGAAATGAAACAGGAGAAAGACAAGTGAGGAATAGGGGAAAACAAAGGACACTGCCTTTTATCCCATGTGTCCTAACTTGATCTTCCTGTACTGTATATAATCTTCCTTTCCCTAGACTTTGCTACCAGGCACAGAGACCTGGGAAACCAAGGAATCTGAAGACCAAAGGAGAACATCATGGAGTATGTCAGCCTTTCTTTGTTACTAGACCACCTGTTCAGTTGGAAACGTGCTTTCCTTAGCCTGTTGTGGTTGATGTATCTCTAGAAAGCTTTGTTGAGTTTTGCATCCAGTGCCAGTTGCAACTGCAGCTGTGCTGTGGATTTCCTGGTTTATCCCTGAATGATTAGGTGGTACTGTGTTCCTCCTTGGTCATCTGATCCTGCTTACACATCTTGTACACTTCCTTCTGTGTTTGAGCCCAATGAGCAGTTCTGAGTACATTTTGGCTGGCCTCTCCTTCATGCCTGTATGTTTTTCAGCACATCAGGATTGTTCTGGATTCTCCAGGAGAAGATTGTCCTTTAAGACTCACTACCTGTCCTCTGTTCCTGTGACTCAAATGCAGCTACTGTAGGATTTTGCCTGCCAGAATTCTGAACAAACTGGAGTTCCCATGGTCTAGTCTGCTGCATGCCTCCACTTCCTTTAAGGTCTTTAGCTTCACCCTCTCACAGCTGCTGGAGCTGAGTTTGGTTTTGGCTTCTAAATCAGGACAATCCTTTCTTGAGAGTTGAGCTACCAGGAGCATCTTCCCAGGGCGACTGGTCCAGAACCTGTGTCAGAGGTCTTGCTGCAGAAATTTGCTGAATTGCTCATTGCCTTATCTCCCTCTCAAGGGTCAGGGTGGCAAAGCCCGTGTGAGAACCAGGGCTTGGTATCATGAGACTCCTTCTGCATGTTTGAGCACAATCTGCATTCTAGACTAGGATTTCAAATATCTCTTCATTTCAAAATGCATATTTTATTATTTAGGATGTCTGAGATGACTGCAGATGGGAAAATCATACCAGGAAAATGATGTTGATGCCTGCCTTTTCTTACGCTTTTCTTTGGATAGGCAACATTACCAACAATCAGAGGAAGGAAGCATAGGCAGAGATGCCTTTTCCTTGGGCTGAGTATGGATATGCTCATCCAGTGCCTACCAGGGTATTAGCAGTGCATAGGAACTCCCTTATCTGCTGTATTTTTTTGAAATAGCTGGGAAATCAGCTTTTCTGAGTAATTTCTTTGTACTTGAATGGTGGCTCCTTTGAGTTGAATTAGACTTGCTGGCTAATGTTACAGCTTTGATTCTGTTCCAAATGGTTTCAGGCTTAAAAGTCACCTGACCTCACTCTGTGAGTCTACATTATGGGATGAGATTAAAACCCCGTATGTATTGTTCTTATTCTCTTTGAGTTTGTAAATCACAAGGGCAGTAATTTCTTTAGCAGAAGTGGAAACCGCAAAGAGTGAAAGATAGTAAATGTTTTTATAAATGGAATAATTGCTAAGTAAATCTGATATGTTGCAAAGTATATGGAGCTCCATTTTTAGAAAAGGTATATATTAGAATGTTCTTTTAATTGCACTGTACACCAAAATATTAGAAAAATTAGTAAAAACATGCTTGTTGATTAACTGCAGCCTAAATAGTCTAATTTTCTTTTTTCTGTTTTTCCCCACAGTCGGATTGTTAATAATCCCTAGTGTATATTCTATCCAGCAAATATAAGACCCATCCTACATTACCCTTAAGCAAGTTTTGTCACAGGAGGTTCTAAGAAGATTGATGCATTGCCAGGGGAATAATTTGATTTCAGTAGATAAGATCTAACTCCCCTTTCACTTTCAAATCCTTAAGAAACTAACTCTGATAGCAAGAATTTGTTAAGAATTAAAAAAAGAAAAGCAAACTAATAAATAGGACAGTTATTGCTCCTGCTTTTTTTTTAATTGTTAACTGTTTAACTAATGGCAAGGCTAGGAAAGAAAAAGGAAATGGGAGAAGATGTAAATAAACATAATTTAAACATTATTGTTCACAGAGTGTCTTTATATTACTTCAGATAAAGACTCTCACAACAAATTAATACATCCCACTTAGGTTCCTGCTCTGAATAATGCCCTGGAGAAAAATGTCTTTATTTGATTTAGTTAAGAAGATAATTTCTATATATAGATATCCAACTTAAGTGTCTGTTTATGGTTTTGCTTCTCATCCATCCTGGTCTAAAGGGTTTTTTATTCAGCAAGTGATAAATATACAAGTAGTAATTCCAGTCAGTTTGCGGTATTGTGTCAGTTGTTCATTTTTCAAGTAACAAAACTTAAAATGTTTTTATGATTTGAATATCACTTTTTTCTTGACTGAAGTGATATTCCTGTATCTTTATTAAAATATGTGGGCTATCCTAATATTGCATTTCTTTGAGAAGGTGTATCATTAGATTGTGATAAAAATACAGCCTGTCTTTTCCCATTTTGTATAACTGCTATTAGAGTGACCATCCAAAACAGTCTGGAACTGCTGTCAGTATTTCATGTTTATAGATAACGTGAAAGGAGAACATTTCTGTATGCAGATTTTTCCATGTCATGTGATATTGTAAATATTTTTTCCTCCTAACAATGTGGTCATTATTTTTTAAGGTTGTGAGTTCTATCTCTGTGCTTACATCTTAGCTTAGCTATTTTACTAAAACAACTTCTGGTTATATTTAAAGACATGTAAGAACATAGAGAAAGAACATCTTTCAGAGATCAGGTGAAGTTCAAAGGATTTTTTCGTATTTTAAGGGATAATGAAAGCAGCCTCAGAAAAGAGAACATCTGCCTGGAATGGCCTGGGGATAGAAGAGCTCTTTGGGTTTTGCAATGGGGAAAAGATACAAAATTAGCAACTGCCTTGGGTTTAGGATGTAAACAAGTGAATTTGATGGATAATGTAAATATACAGCTCATAAATTTCAAATTATACAAACTATTTTATATAAGCTTGTTATCTTAATTTTTGTCCATGAAAATGAAATCTGTTCTCTCTAGAAAGTATATTTTCAGTGGGTGTATTTAAGCCTTTAACCATGATTCAGCATATGAAATGTTTTAATATTGTGGTTTTATTTTTTATTTAGGTTGAAGATTGTAAAAATTTCTTTCAAGTGCAAGCAGTTTTTTATTCAACTTAGGAAAGAATTGGTGAGTACCATCTTAAATTTGATCGGAAAGCAATGAAATTTCCTCTACTGCATGTCTGCATTATACTGACTGATACTATGTTGATTCTTGGTTTTGTCTGCAATTAAAAGTCCAGTTTCACCAACATTCTGGCTGTTTCATGTTTCAAGTAGACCATTAGAATGCTTTATACATTTGCTTTTTAATTTGATCTGCCTTATATTTTAAGTACTTCTAGTTTTATTTTTATGCAGGAAATGTAACCTGTTTTTGTAAGATAATTGTGGCAAAGGTTGAAAGTAAATATTAATTTTAAATTTCATTAAAAAACAGGTATATAAACTAAAAGTAGTGCTTAATGCTGCTTCAGTTGTATATATGCTTGTAAATTAATATTTGATAAACATGTTGATTTGTATTACTCAGATTTGGTAATACATGATGACTTTATTACTTACATTTAAACAGAATTAGAATTCCTTTGAAGTTCTAGATTACGTATGGTAATTTTTTATGCCTACTTCTGAATTTCTTGTGGAAAAGGTTGGATCTGAATGTTTTCACTGCTTGAGGTGTGTGTTTACTACCCCATGAAGCACCACAGGACCACTGTACATTTAATTCAGCAAGAAATGGATTGTTCTGAGCTTCCATCACAGATATAGCACTGGGGCAAGATGGAAGAATTAATTAAAAATATGACTACATGATTAACTTTTCAGATGAGTTAAGAGGTTTTGTGGAATTCTTACATCTGAAAGGATTTACTGTGAGGATGGTGAGACACTGGAACAGGTTGTGGATGCTGCAGCCTTGGCAGTGTTCATGGCCAGGTTGAACGACCTGGTCTAGTGGGAGGTGTCCCTGCCTATGACAGGTGGGTTGGGATTAGATGATCTTTAAGGTCTCTTCTAACCCTTACATGTTCTATGATTTGGAGACCTAAAATGCAGAGTTACAGAGTAGATACAAAAGATGACTCTAGACAGAAATGCATCTTGAGTACTACAGGGCTGTTCCAGGTTTCGAGACAATATAGTTAAACAAGAGGAACCCCAGTTCTGTCAGCTCAGGCTGATGTCTAGTGACTGGTACTAGTTCTGAAAACAGGAGTCATACAGGTGTACAGTTCCTTTAAAATCCTGAATTGGATGGGAGTCTGTCAACATGAGCAGAAAAGTGGTGATATAAAAAAAGGTGGAGGGGGAGTGTTGTATGGGGGTGACAGAGCATTTTTGTAAAACCCCACTGGAGCTACAGGCTCGTTCTCAAAGGCAGGCTGATGTCAAATTTTGTCTTGATACCAGTGTGTGTAACTTCCATTACAGTTGCAGGAAAGTTGTATTTGCATTTAAGATGAGAATTTGGGGTTTTTTTGGAATTCAGAAATTATGAACTGCAGTTGTTTTCTGAATCAGAACTTGATGAAAATGCTGTGGTAGCAGAGTTCAGGACCTTAAAAATTAAGATACCTAGATAAAAAATAGGATTGGGTACTGTATACTTGAGTGTTTCCTCTATTTTCTGCAGAAAAGAAATCTCCTTATAATAGAAGGTAATACAAAGATAGCTTTCTCATCTTCTTTCTTTTCAATACTCTACATATTGTTACTTGCATGAGAATGTAGTTTATATGATTAATGTAATTTCTCTTCTGAAACGTCTTATCCAAGCCAACAAATTAAAAAGCCTTGTAGTGTTTTTCTTTAAACTTTGTGTATCAGATGAAAAGTGGTGGCAAGAACTTAATTTTCATTCGTTCCAAGTCATGAATATCTTAAGATCAAAGCTCAAATTTGGCTTCCAAAGAAGTCATGCTTCAACTAATTTTTTAATCACAGCTAATATTAAAATTATTGTTTCCAGAGTTACTTTCCCTGACTAGATTCATAGGATAAGATAAAGCTCACCTATTTTCAGCTTAAGTTGGGTTAAAAGAACCTATTTTCTGTTGTATGTTACTTGGCTCATCATTAGACTTCCTCTGTAATAATCACATACAAAGGTGCAAAGGCTGAAACATTTTGCATGAGCAGGAAGTATGTTCTAGGATGAATGAAGTTGCTCTCTGTGGTATATTCCATTTGCTTTTGTTTTCGTTCCCATTAACAATAAAGGGAGGCTAAATGACTCTCTTTAGGCAGCAGAAACTAGGTGAAGTGACTCAGTGATTGCACATTTGGTATGTAAAGTATCTCTGGTCTAGTGCTTTGAGTGCATATTTTAAATCACCTATTTACAATATGGCAGGGGAAATACATTCATGGTATGCTGATGATGTGTTTCAAACTGGTGTGTAAAAATATAACAAATTGTACATCTGAGAAACCACATTTATTTTAATGCAAAGCTGGGATGCTGTAGGATATTAAGTTAGTGGACTTGGGAAAGGAATTTTCCACTGGTTTTATTTTTATTTTTCCCAACTGAGCTACATAGACATTTATATAATCCTAAAAAGATACTTTTTCAAATACTGCTAATGAGTGTTGAGGGCTTTTAATTGCAACTGTCCTCAAAAGTGCAAGTGCCTTATCTCGTAATCACCTATTAAATTTATTCGCTGACTTGGCATAGCTTAAAGGCATCAACATAAGTCAAGAATCATTTGCCTATTTTGATTAGATTATATCTGTGTTTAAATAAATCACTTAAATGAAGTGAGGTGAAGCAGTTGAATGTAACCGTCGACTATTTTCCAGTAGTAGTGTAATACAATCTTGAGTGGAAGCTGGTGGAGTATTCTGACAATCATATGGCTGAAGCATGTATCCACTGGAGTAGATTTTTTTGGGGGCTTTGTTTTTTTTATGGGGAAAAGTGTGTTATATGTAGGACTTCTTCATCCAACATTAGAAGCCCCCTGAGCCATTACTTCAATAGCAGGTTTTTCCACCATATCTTAGCTTGTTCTGCCTGCTCTGTATGCTGCTTTCTTTATATGCTTTGAAACTGTTTGAGAATAATTCAGTAGTTTAGTTTTTCTAGATGTTACCCATAACTTCTCTGATTCTATTAATCTGCACCTTTGGCTGTAGTAATATCAATAGCCAGCATTAAGCTCTTAATGCCATCCAAAATGTTTTTGTGAACTTGATTCTTCAACAGCCAAAGAAGCTGTTCAAGGTTTTCCTTTGCGTTTTTGGAGGCCAGATGTCCATTGAAAAATTACTTGAGTCTGGAACTAAATGATATGAAATGTTTCTGGCCATAACTGGAACCTGGTTTCAGTGAGTGGCCAAGATAATTGATTTTATTCTTTTAATTATGGGTTATGTATCTGAAGTTTGTGCTTTGAATTTTGACTGACTTTTTTTGACTGGCTTTTAGAAAGAACTTGGTCTGAAATCACAAGGTGATGCATGGGCTTATCTGCCCAAGTACATTCTTGATCTTAAGTAGCCCTGGCATTCATTAGATGCCTACTTGATTTCTGCCAAATCCTGTCAAAGTTTGTGTGTTGACCTTTTTTTGTGAAGAGCAGATACTGCTGGCAGAAGTATCTGTGCTGCTTTTAAGCTTTCACAGGACTTTTGCCCACTGTTTCTGCAAGACGTTGAGTATGGGGAGCAACTGCCATTATGAAGCATAAGTCTTTTTGTCTCTCTAAGATGAGTAGGGAATTTGTGCGTTTTCTTCTGGGATTTTCCCTTGTTTAGCCAAAGTTAAAGGGGCTCATTAAAGAGTAAGATTTTCAACTCAGTTTCTTTCCTGAGCAGCAAGAGATCTGTTCTGGAGTCACTGTTCAAGGCAGGCAAAGGTGGATTTGAATGAATGGTCCCCCTCAAGGTGCTTATTCAAGTACTGAGCTGTTCTGCGTGAGAGCAGCACCAAATTCAAGCATGTACTTGGGCTTTCTGCTTTTTTGTTGAGTTTGCATTTTTAATAATAGGAATGACGAAGATGACTTGGACTTCACTATACCCTACCTCTCTTTGTCTTACTGGAGTTTTGTGCTGGAGCCCAGAACTTCATTTAGCAGTATTGCATCCCAGCTGCTTCACTCTTGCTCTCCATAACAAGCTGACTGTTTTCCTCTCTTAAATAAAAATCAGTAAGATAATAATTTTGGAGCAGAATCCTGCAGTGCCTCTCTGAGATAGTCTTCTAACACTGATCTCAACAAACATAATCCCCTGAAATGCCTGCATGTCATTATCAGACCATAGAACATTCTGCATCTTGCTGGAGCCTTGTGCTGTAAAAGCATTCCATGGGCTGCAGGGCTGCAGTATAACTGTCCTGTTACTTTATGTGCTTTCAGCTGAGGCACCATGGATATTACAAATATCACCAATGGGGTCTTGTGCTGAGCCCACATTGATTCAAACCTGCTCTTTCCAAGGAATATAGAGGCAATCTTATGCTAAATCCAGCAGTAGAACCAGATCTTCCACCCCAGAACCATCAGCTAAGATGGATTTTAAGTGCCCAAGTTACATTAGAATATTACAGAACCTTCAAGGATTAACAGGGGAGGGATGAGTGCATATAGGAGCTAATATAATATATGATTCTGTACCTTAAACAATGTTTCCTAGCTGTAATTGAGATGAAGGGTAGGGTTTGAGAATCAGTTCTTCCTGCACTGCAATGAAAGCTTTAAAAGCTATGAATAGAACTATTGTTAAGGTACCTTTAAAGCTCTAGCACACCAAGTTCCTGTGAAAGTGCTGTCTCGCATTACAATTAAGTTGATCTTGCTGCAGCTCCTTCTCATCCTGCCTTACCAGCTCCTCCTTCATGCTTCATGTCTGATCTACTGATCAGATGGTGGCATGAGATTCAGATCAGCTCCTTTTCTGGAATACAAACTAGGGGAAACAGCAGGTTATATTTTTTCCCCAACCCATAATTATAATACTTTGAATGACATTAAAATGCATGATCACCAGCTCATATAACTTGTCAAATTTTCTTTTCCAACTGTTTAAAAGGCTGACAGAACATGAAAATTTGCTACATCATGATTACTTGTTGAAATCTAAAATCTTAGCTGTTTCATCCTTTACTGGATCCAAACAAAGGCATAATTGTACATAGTTGCTCTCTTGCAGAATAGTAATCTACCTTGTTTATATTGTTTGAGTTTTATATTGTTGATAAAGCCTTTTATAACTGCATAGGTAGTGGACTTAATTTCTGTTATCTTGTTTCTGATTTCTAATCTTTAAATGCTTCTGTTCACGTGTCTAGAAAATACAGGGAACAGTTTGCAATACTTGGAAATTAAAAACAGAGATATAAGTAATCTTTGTAATTGAATATCAGGATTTAGATTCTTGAATATAATTTCTTAAATTACATCAATAAATACGTAGAATTTGCTGTTTGTAGTAAATCTGTTTTATTTTGCTGTAAATTTGTCCTGTGGCTGAAAATACAGTGTCATTCTTGTTCCCAAATACAATACTGGGAGAAGAATTGCAGGTGTCTCTGCCTTGGTTTCTCAGCATATCTGAGGATGAGCAGACCAACAAGAGCTTAACTTGGAAAAAGACTTTACTACTAAGTGAAATCAGTTAAGGTGTGCAAAATGTTGGGGAGAATTTAGTACCATGAAGAGAAAGAAGGATGATGCTGATACTTCTGGACCTACAGAGGTTGTTGTCAAGCTCTCTTGACAGGCAGAATAGCTTAGCTTGCTTTGCCATTTTGCTTCTTGCATTTCCCTGGAATCTAATGAATCATTTAGAAGTAGGAACTGTCAGTTTCTCTTGAGATTGATACCTGTTCCCAATCTCCAATTGCCACATGTGCATGACAATTAGTCAACTGTAGTTTTGAACAGAGAGGCACATTTTCTTTGCGCTCCCAAATCATGGAATTCTTTTCATGTAATTTGGGTCATACTTTTTTGACCTGTTTCTATATAAGTAAACAGACTTAAACTTTGAGCAGGCTCTTTAAAAGAAAAAACAACCCAGGGGAACAAAAAATTCTTTAAAGAAATTGTAAAGGTATATTAAAAGGGTTCATTGTACGTTAATAGAAAATTAGAGTACCACTTAAAGCATGATTTTAAAAAAATAGCCCAAAGTCAACTATATTTATCTTATTTTCAAAAATAACTTGGAATAATTCTTACCTGAAATACATTTTTCTCACGTTTTAGCATGAATCTAGAGAAACATTACTGGGATTCAATATGGTGAATTACCGAGCGTGTAAGAATTTGTGGAAAGCTTGTGTTGAGCATCACACGTTCTTCCGTTTGGACAGACCACTCCCGCCTCAGAAGAACTTCTTTGCACATTATTTCACTTTGGGTTCCAAGTTCCGGTACTGGTAAGTACTGATGTGAAATATATGGGAAAGAATATGACTGAGTAGGCAGCTCATCAATAAACACAGGGAATTACCTAGAATCTGTATTAAAATGTAGTTCCGGTACGTTTTGAATCCTGCAACCTTTTCCCTTCTCTGTTGGCCAAAGTTTCACATGTCGCTAATAGTGTAAAGTTACCTTACACTTTTCAAGCCATCTTATTTTTTAAGATAGCTTGATAACACATCTCTTGTGTTACTAGTGCTCATTATTGCACTTGTGCTTTGAGATTATCCCCCAAGCTGCCTTTCTTGGCCTGTTCTCCTGCTGGGTTATGTTTATCTTAAAAATGCTGTCTCAAAACTTCAAAGTCTTTGACCTGCTGTTTTTGAAATCTGTCAAATCTCAGATACTGCATGCAGCAGCAGCAGCAACAAAACAGACCTACCTAAATACCAAATACAAATCACTGAAAAGAAGCTTGTACAAGTAAAGCTCACTTATCTACATGTATACAAATAGGAATTAGGTGAAAACAAAAGACATACATGTTCTGTATCAAAACCAGAACTTTAGAAAATAAGGAGGAAATTAAATCCATATAACATTTAAGGATGATCTTAAAATAATAGGCCAAGAGCTTGGAGGTGCACAGAATGACTGCAATAACTATAATCCCTGTAATGCTGGAGTGGTGGGTGGTGTCGCAGTTTGCTGGTGTATACTTTTTATTTAAAAAAGAAAAAAAATTCTCTGTTCAGTGACTGAATTAACTGTCTCTGCAGTAATGCATAATGCCAGTGGTTTAAATCATGCCTGAAACAGAGAATAACAGAGCTACTACTAATCATCCATCTAGAATAGCAGTAGTGTCTGTGACGTACAAAGGGACATGATGAAAAGCTAGAAAACACAATAACAGGCTATTTCTGTCACACTTGTGAATTGCATAAATGTATAAAGAGGAAAGTAATTCAGTGGCCAACTGTTTATAGCATCTGGTTTTTGACCAGCATTCGCAGTACCCGTTTGAGAAACAGCATTTTATGATCCTGAACAGTGTTTGAGGCTTGACTCAATGTTGCTGTAGAGAATTTCAGGAAGCTTTTCCATTTCTCTAAGGATTTTGAATCTGAATCATTGTGGTTACTATTACAGAATAGCTCTTTGATGATGACATTCAACTTTAGTTAACATAAGATGAAAAGGGAAGCTGTATAAAAATGAAGGAGGTCATTCAAGTTGCTGAAATAGCCAAAAGGCTGGAATTTCTGCAAGCGGTTTGAGAGCTTGTTGAGAGGCACTAACAGTGAGAGGTTAAGGACACTAGGCTTGTTTAATCTGGTGAAGAGGAAGCTAAGGGAGAATTTGGTAGCAATCCTAAAGCTACCTCAAGGGTAATGTCAGTACTGATGGTAAAGGGTGCTGGTAAACAGGCAGGTGAGATTTCACCTTGAGGATTTCTGGGTGGACATGAGGGAAAGTGTTTGGATTTTTCAGAGCTGTCTTGCTGGAACAAGTTACCTGGATGGGTTGTGGGATCTCTCTTAGTGGAGACTTTCAAAAGTCAGCTATACAAAGCCATGGCCACAGGTGACCTAGTGTTAGCAGAAGATTGGACTAGACACTTATAGTATGATAAAAAGGAGTCAATAAAATTCAGAACTGACAGGTCTAGACAGAATTATCCCCACTTCTGAAAGAATCGGGCATGTGAAATTGTTGAACTAGTAAGTTGTTACATAAGCTATTTCCATTGGTCTAAAATACTTCTATGCATCAAATGTTAAATCAAATTTGGGGGGGATTTTTTTTTTTTGTATTTTTTTAAAAAAAAGCTTCCAGGAGGTATCTAGCAGACTGTTAGTGAGCAAAGGTTGATTTCTGTACACTGTCACTAGATTTTTCAAAGTGGTTCTTTTAGAGTATTCCTCACCAAATACTGATGAAAAAAATGAAGAGTTTTACTGTGTATCAGCATCTATTTTAACCATATGGGAAACAAGTAGGTTCCTTCTTCACAACAGAGGAAAGTTACCATTGAGTGATACAGAGTTTTGTAGTAAAATCTGAAGTAGAAGGTTTTGGTGGTATTTCACAGTAAAGGGTGAGTAGGCAATAAAATAGTAGATTAAGTTCAGTGCCCAAAGACACAAAATAAATTACACAGAGAGAGAAAAGACCAGGAACATCAGTTCTCTGAAAACCTTAAATCAGTTATTAGCAGCAGTTTTAGGAGGACAAATGCAATGACAGAGTTATTGGAAAGGAACAGAGGCCAATACAGCCAACTTTTACTGCCTGTTGGAGTTAAAAATGTGTAACTCAGCAATTTAGCTGGCAGCAGGTTTGGAAAGAGAAATTCCCTGGAATCACAGCATGGCAGAGGTTGGAGGGCAGCTCTGGACACTGTTGAGTCCAATGTCCTGTCCTAACAGGGTCCACTGTAGCATGTTGCCTAGGAGAGTATCCAGCCAGGTTTTGAATGTCTCCAAGGAGGAAAACTGCACCATCTCTGAGCCACCTGGTTCAGAGTTAAACTGTATTCAAAGAAAAGCTTTGTTTTGGTGGGTAGTGAGGCTGTTGTTTTGTAGCCCTGTCCTTGCTGCCTGCCCTGATTAAGAGATCTCATATTTCTGTTTATGCTGATTGCCTCTTGTGCTGTCTCTGGGCTTCCGTCAGAAGTGTCTGGCTGTATTTTTTACTTTCCCTTTCTGGCATTTGATCCTCCTGAGCCTTTTTTTTCCTGAGGCTGAGCAGTCCCAGCTCTCTCAGCCTTTTCCCATCCATCAGATGCTGCAGACCCTTAATTGTCTTTGTAGCCCTTTGCTTGAGTTGCAGAGCACTGGAACTCCACCAGGCATTCCAGATGTGCTCTCACCTGTGCTGGGCAAACCTGGTCTCCAGCCAGTTGACACTCAGCTTGTGCATGGGGTTATTCCTCCTCAGTTGCAAGTCTTTGCATTTTCCTTCACTGAATTTCATGAGATTCCAGCTGACCATTTCTCAGGTCTTTACACATTTAGTACTTCTGCAATATGAATGTGGAAATAGCTGATTCTTTGGTTTCATAATGTAAATACCTATGTAGGAGACCCTGTGCTTGTTCTGAAGTTATTAATGGGGAAGTGGCCACAAGAGCGAGTCTTGCTGGTATCTTGTCACCAATTCCCAAGTGCTGATAGATGCTCAAAAATTGTACTTTTTTTTTCTAGAAGAGAAATTTTGAAACATTATAACGAATCTTTGATTTGACACAAGACATCTGGTTTTATTTGAAAAGTCAGCAAGTTCAAGATCTAAACTTAGTTTTGACAAGTTGAATAGAAGAATACTATCCTCATGTGCTTATCATGTAATTTTTTGTGGTATTTTGCTAAACTAAGTAGCAACTAACTAATTAGCAATTCAGGAAATAGTTCGGGAAGAGTATAGAAAAAGACACTGTTTTTAACAGTGGCTGTAACAGGAAATGCTATTAAGTGTTAGCCAAAGATCCAAGCAGAGATTTCTTATTGCTTTGGATAAAAAAGCAAACAGAAGGGAAAGTTTTTGTTATAGCTAAAATTATTTGGAAAGAAGACGTACATTTCTACTAAATGCTTTCTAAGATTATACTGTACTGAAACGGGGGCAATTGCTTGAGCATGACTGAAAACAGAATTTAGTTATTTTGAGATGGGTTCAGTTTTAAACAGAAATTGTTACTTAATCATGTTGGATTTAGCAGTTTGGTTTTGTTTTCCAGTGGGAGAACAGAGGTCCAATCTGTGCAGTATGGTAAAGAAAGAGCAAATAAAGACAGGGTATTTGCAAGGTAAGTAATTTGCATTCTTTAATATTTCCCCCTTTATGTATTTTCAAAACCCAGAATAGCCTTCAGTCTATGTAGTTTGTTGTTACTTGTATTAGCCCTCTTTGTACTGTTTTTATTACAAAGAATGGTCTCCTGCTGTTAAAATATTCCATTAAAATACTGAGTTAATGGCTGTTTTTGTCTATGATAATAACCTGCAACTGCACATATGTATTTCCTGTAGAATAAGTGCAATGAGTCTTACTTGTGAGAACAGCCTTATCACTGTAGTCCCTGTAAGGCATTTTATGAAAGGTGGGCTGCTTCTGAAGGTATGTGGTCACAGAGTAGTTGGCTAATCGAGAATATATTACTTACTTTTGTTCCAGGCTGCTTGGGAGTTTAGTGATTACAATAAAAGAATCAAGACATAAACTTCATTATTTCTTCAGAAATTATGATGCTGTTTTCCAAAGTAAAACAGCTGCTACATCCACCTGGCAGTTTGCTCTGATGATTAATAGAATCATTGCAGGGAGGGGGGGCAGCTCTGTCCTTTTTTTTATGCTTCTCCTTTTACTGAGATCCGAGATGTCTTTTTGCCCCTTAAGGAACTCCAGAGTTCAATTTTATGCTTGCAGACTTCTAGTAGTAAGTCCAGCAACTTTTCCAAGTGCCGCAGACACTGTTTTCAAGAGCACTGGTGAATTCTGTCTTGATTTCCTTCCCTGTCTCCACCCCTTCTTTCCCTTGTGCATTAGAGTGTAATTTGGGTTTTACCTCAGCCCACCATAAACAGCTCCGTACTAGATTTGGGGGGGCAGAAATTCTGTAACATGCTGGTTCAACAAGTAGATTTTATAAAACCATTTTTTTCTATGTAAAATCATGTTTTACTTTATTTAATTTAATTTGGGAATGTGAGTGAATTAAGTTTTGTACTTGGAGCAACTTCTTTTAGTACTCAGGAGACTCAACACTGTGACAGGTGAGCTTTACATCACTAAATCATAGCTGTGAATCAGTTAAAAACTGTTTTTCTTGTTGCATTCTGAACTTAGCAATTCCACACAAGTCAGGAGAGTGTAGGAGAGCTGATACTTTGTTTTGAAGAATATTTTTATTATTTCAGAAACTCATATGCAGTAGATGGCACTCTTCCCTTTGCAGCAAAACCCAACAAATGCTGCTGAGGGTCACTTCTACTTTTCCACGTATAGTTGGATAAAATTGATGACGTTGATAAAATTGAAAGCCATGGCTGGATCTGCTCTTATTTTTATAAATCTTGGGGGTTTTTAGTTAATAAAATGCTTGGCTCTTCCATCCTCAGGAATTTTATTTTCCATTGTTGCTTTTTTATTAAGAAGTAGATAATTTATCCATATATTTTGAGTTTCCAAGAAATGTTAATGACTGATGTCTGAGGCATATATGTTTATATCAATGAAATTAAATAATGGTGTATTGTATTAAAAGCCTCAAAAGGCTTTTAATGACTCAACTGTTTCTTCTGTCTTCCTCATGACAGTGTGCAATTAATGTATTTTCAATTTTAAAGACCTTTAATATTTTCAAGGGTGAAAAAAGCTTGAAACAGAAGACCTTTCTAGAACACAGTGTTGTTTGAGAAACTTTATCTAAGAACATTAATTTTTTGTCTTCTAAACATTTACATTTCAAGTTGATGTACTGAGCAGATGTCAGCCTTTTTGTATTCATACAGAGGATAAATTTTGTTTTCTAAGATTTTCCAGGTATAAAGTGGGCTTTGTTCCTGGAACCTGTCTTTTGCTTTTATGGTGTGTCTTTATCAGACAAAGTCATGGTGATGTTGAGCAGCCCTTCAAGCTCTCAGGCAGTAGGCTTCTTTTAGTTGCTTTTCAAGGTCTTTCTTGAGAATTAGGTAGGCACATAAATTTCAATAATTACTGTTGCTTTTATTATTATTACATTAGAAGATTTATTCAAGATCAGTTAAAAAATGTTTTCGGTGGGTTTTTTTGTAGCGTTGTCCAGATTTACTCTTGGATTTCTAAACAATATCTAATTAGAAACTACTTTATTTAAATTAATGCTGTCTAAGCAAACCTTTGAATCATTTCATGGTGAGAAAATGAACACAGAAAATTTCACTGAGTTGTTACTTGAGTGATCTGTTATAAGTTGGGAAATGGTGATTGCCGCAAGTAATGACCAGCCCATTTGGCCTTTACACACTGAGTAGAATGGGGGTGTGGAACAAGAGGCAGGGAAATAAAATTTTTTAACAGCCATTTAAATAAAACAAGCAATTCCAACCTACAGGTAACAGGCTTAGCTCTTTGTTCTCAGGATTTTACTTTAAAATTAGCTGAAGGATTTTTTTTTTCCAAATCATAGAAACATTTACATTTAATCTTTAAAAGTGGAATTATTACTGTGAAGGATATGTTCTGTAGTAAATAGCATACATTATGTAGGTGCTGTTTTCTTAATTTTCATGCAGCATTAAGTTCAGCATTCTGAAGACTGTTGCTGCAGTTGTTTAGGTTTTGGGGGGTTTTTTTTGGTTAGTTTTTTAAAATAATTTTCATAGCAGCTGTTCTCTTGGCCTCACATATTGTAGGATATTCATAATCCATGGAACCCCATTAGAATTCCCAGAAACTTAATAAAAGTAGATAATACGAGTAAAAATTGTTGAATCAAGTCACAAATAAGGAGAATGCTTAAAGGGCACTGCTTTCTCTTAGAGTACTTGCAAAATATTCTAGGGCTGTTAAGTTCTGGTGTGCAAGGGGGCTGAGAGAAGGGAGTTTGAGTGAGTGGGTGTCAGTCATTTGTGTCTGCAAACTCCCTATCATTAAAATGCAGTCTCTGTTTCCAAAAATTCAATCTTGCTTCACCTATACGCTTTTTCAGGTCAATTAAATATTTTCTCAGGTATTTTAAATGACATATGTCATTTGTGTGATACACATTACAGATTTGTGTATAGTTTCAGTCTCTTGGTCTGCAGCAGTATTTGTCAGTTTTGCTGAGAAATGTGTTCCCTGTACTCCTTGTCAAAATACACGCAAGGCTGTGGCTTCAGGTTATGTTTCTTTTTAGGACAGAAGTTACTTTTTAAATTCCCACCTGTATTCCCAAACAATGCATTTGTTCTTTCTCACCTTCTGCAAGATTTAGCCCTTCAGCTGTGGGATGCCAAACAAATTCCGTCTTTGAAGTCTTTTCTGTACTGTAGCTGAGCTAATATAATGTCCTGGGGTTTTTTAGTTGTGTTACGTAATTTCATCTCTGCTACTCGGTTTTGGGTGTTTGGGAGGTTTTTGGGGGGTTTTTGTATTTGCTGTAACATTGCAGCTCATAAGACTTGGGGGCAGGTAAAGTTTTCAGTTCTATTGCTACTCAAGTAGATGGAAGTGCTTTCTAACTTTCTTAGGAAAGTTTCTGCAGGTACACCAAAATTAAATCTGAGAATTGCTTGTTCTGTTAAGTATCAGTGCCCTGTGCTGGGTGCAATAGAAGCATCCTGAGCAGACAGGGGTGGAGTTTAGAATTTCAAAATGTCAAAGTTTTATGCATCTTAGTTCCCTTCTCCCATCTCCTCAGCTGCACTCTGGCATGAGAAAATTATTTTAATATTGTTAGAAGTCAGAGATAACAGGACAAATTACACAACAAATCTTAAATGTTAATTAAATAAAACAAGTTTTTTGTTAGATTTAGAAGTGTTGACAGGAGAACTAAAATCAAAAAGCTACAGCACTAAAAAGTTCAGTTCTGCAGTGTGGTAATTTTTTCTTTGAAATGTCTGCAAAGACAGGAAATTGGGGCAACAAACATGAGTGGGTGGGGACTCTGAGGTTAGAGCTGTTAATAAAATAATTGGAATGAAGCTTTGGTGATAAACGCTGCAGCTGTTTATCATGGTGGTGTAAGGTATTCTGAAAGATCAGACCTTATCCACAGTAAAAGGTGAGTGGGTTTTTGACATTGGATGTTTTCACAGGGAAAAAGGTGATGCTTTGTTCATTTTGGAGTTGGGTTAGTTTGTTGTATAGATTGAGGAAGTTTACATAAACATAGTTACAGACTGTGACTTAAAGTACAAAGCAGTGGGGGTTTTTGAAGCAGTCAAAAGTATAATTTTTGGAAAAACTTGGGGTTTTTTTCCCCACCCTATATGCTCCTGTGTGTCTCTTTGTAATTTATCTTGTTTGACACAGGCAAAGATTGTGCACTTAAACTGTTGCTGCATGTTAAATAAAGAAAAGCCCCCTCCTCCAACTCTCCTACATTCCATTTGTTGCTTTTTTACTGAAGGGAAATGAGGTTCAGTAGTTGCCTTTACATGTCTGTCAGCAAATACCGAATCTGCAGTCCTGTATGTACCGAATTCAGCATTGGTTATATTATGTTCTTCCCTCAGACTGTTCTTTGGTTGGTAGTAGAATCCACCTCTTGGCAGAGCTGGCTCTTGGTGCTCATCTGCTGCCTGCAAACAGATAATTGAGTGTCAGCAGGGTCCAGCTAATCAGAGTCCTGATCAATAAAAGAGTAACAAAAAGCTAGAATTAAACATGCATTTCAGTTCTGCTATTTCACTTTCATGTTATTTTACCTGTTTAGAACTGCTCACATTTACATGTTTGTGAAGAAGATACCTAAGTGGTTTGAGTTGCTTACATTTGAAGCAAATCTCAGAAATTGGAATTTTAGTTTAATTGATCTGATACTAAGCAAATTATTTTTCAAATTAAATTAATACTCCTTAAATATAGTGAAGCATGCTAAGAAATTGGATGTGCTTCTCCTGAGGAATTAATTGATATTTTCTCTCTTTTCAAATATTTATATAGTATTAGATTTTTTTTTCCCAGGTGGAATAACACCTGAAATAGTATTATTCAGAACAGCCCATCTTGCTTAACTGTCTGAAATTTGTCAGCTCTTACTCTGTAAGACTTTAGAGCAGCAAAGCAGAATGCAATACATGTTTAGAACTGCTTGGTGAGGTAAAAATAATGATAAACCCTCCACAAGCACACCACTGCTCTATTAGTATCAAACAGTTTGACATCTTACTTATTTCTGTATGTGAAGCTTGTTCAATGTAGTGTTTGGTTGGCTTTTGTTGTAGGCTTTTTTGATAATATTAAGGTGGTGACTTGCATTGAGTTTTATGTTCTCTGAGAAGCAAAAATAGATTTGTAACCGAGCTTCTCGTTTTCAGAGGATGTTATTTGTGTACAGGTAATTCCTTAATTTCTCAAAGTTCCTTTCTGGAGGTGCTCTTCCAGTAAACCAGTAACAATGACGACAATAAAGAAAAGTTACATGTGTCACAAGGACAGTGAAGGCAGAAATTATTTTTTTGATATGGGTGTATGGAGCTGTACTGCTCATACAATAATATGTTGTCACCTCATTGTGCAAAGCTGGAGAATTTAGTGATAGAATATGGAAGAAAATGGAAATTAAATAATCATGTCAAAAGATTGAAGTATCAGTGGAACTAGATACTATCGCTTTGGTAACGATAGAGGAGAAATCTGCACTATGTAGCACCATCAAAGCAGTAGAAGTAAAGTAAAAACCCAGTAACACAAATTATACAGGACATGTACGGATTGTTTAAAAGTTGGGGTTTTTTGTTGGCAGAAGAATTTTCAGTTGAAAACAACAAACCACGAAAGTCTGGGTATGTTTAGTTGCAGGATGACTGAAACATCCAGTGCAATGCTGAGAAAAAAAATAACCACAGATGATTTATTTGATGCTTTGTAGTATAAAAGGCAAATGTTGTATGTCATGAGAGATTACAAGTATGGTTTCATTTCTGCTTAAGAAATACGTGAAAGAAAAAGCAGGAGACTGTAGGCATCCTGGAATGACTGGAGAATGGGAAGAAAAAGTTTTGTTAATGTTATGAAAGGGCAACAAGTAGAAAATAGAATTCCTGTTGTATAAATGCACTGCTGAGAATAACCTTTAACCTGAAGGACATTTCTGGCACAAAACCAAATGAAGTTCTGTTACCTGTAAAGATGTTTCAATAATTAAATAATAGTATTGTATCTGCCTGACAAGTGGTGAGGCACATTCTGGAAGAAAGCATGTCATGATGGAAATCCCTAATGTCTAAATGAAACTTTGCAACTCTGTTGCCATGTTGTTTATTACCTCACTTTCAGTTCTTCAAAGTCTTAGGGAGTTTTTTTGCTTGATGTTTTCACTGCTTAATTTTTCCTGAGGTGGCTAAGCAGTTGTGTTACATAGAGGGGTGGTTTTTTTACTTTTCTGTTTGGTTTTGTTCTCCATTTTCTAAGTTCAGCTCTCTCAATTATTATGCTGTTTGAGTCAGGTTGTCTTTGAAGCATTAGAAGTTTAGTGAGTTCAGATTCTGTCTTGCCTGTCTCCCTCACAGCAGACAGTAGTTTATTACTATTTCAATGGCATTCTTTTCGAAGTACAGTAAATGAAGTACAGTGGATGGAGAAAATACAAACTGCCCATGTAAATACAGCTTTGCATTACTGCATTTCCGTTCTTACATATCATTTGGTTTCCTCTGACAGAACATCAGTTTTCATTGTGGTAAGTTTTATATAATTTTGTTCCTATATCGTACACTTTTTGGTTAGTCATTTTTTCTTCTTCTAGATCCCCCAGTAAACCCTTGGCACGGAAAGTAATGAGTGGGATGGATTGGGAAGTAGTGAGTAGGAACTCACTGTCTGATGATAGGTTGGAGACCCAGAGCCTCCCATCACGGTCTCCACCTGGAACTCCAAATCAGTGAGTAGCATCAAATTTTCTCTCCCTACAAGTGCCTCTACACCTCTAATATGGGTGACCTACTTGTGTAATAAGGATTAATGTGTAATGTAGACAAACAGCTCCAAAAAATCTGTGCCAAAT
Source organism: Sylvia atricapilla (assembly GCF_009819655.1). Lineage (NCBI taxonomy): Eukaryota > Metazoa > Chordata > Aves > Passeriformes > Sylviidae > Sylvia > Sylvia atricapilla. The sequence continues at coordinate 26,249,520 of NC_089146.1, forward strand.
GATTGTCTGCAATACTTAGCTTCAGATTCAAAAACGGTTTTTATGGGTGAGTTTTATGTGCTTCTCACTTGACCTATAAAAAGTGTAGGATGTATCACACTACCCTAAATTTGAGAGTTTGAGTTTTCTCAAGCACAGTTAAAACTAAGTTATTAATTTGGTTAAAGAAATACCCTGATGCTAAAATCTATGTAATATTTTAAAAATAATTTATTTTGTTTAATACCACTTTTTTTAAATTGTGGAAAATTACTTAATTGAAAACCCTTGCAGGTTTATTCCTCTCAATTTTTTTGCCTTTCCTTTCTATGTTCACTCTTTTCACATGATAGAGCCTTCTGTTTCAAGTTAGTGAAAAAACATTCCTGATTTCTTTTGGAAGGTGACCAATTTTCTCAGTGTGCTGAAACTTGCTTAAGAGTCAGTATTACTCAATTTTGTATTACATAAACGACAAGATTTTAAGATTCTGCAGCATATTATTGACAAGATTAATGTTTTAAATACCTGTAGCATTTAAAAATCACTGAAAATTGTGTAATAATGATGCTTAAAGCATAACAAAATTAATCATGCATGTTTAAAAGAATTTTAATATTGTCATGCTAGTTTCCAAATGGGAAAATACTGGATTCCAGAAATCATAAGACTCAGTGCAAAGCCTGTGATTCTTCTAGGAGATGCAGGGGATAAATTGTTCATTTTAATGAATTCAGGTTAAGTTCTGCCACGAACAAAGTCAGGACTTGTCTCCTTAGGAATCCATTTTTCTTTGTGTTAACTGGGCTGTCACCTTGTTCATTGGTCCATAATAGTTTCAGGCTTCTTTAATTAAAAATAAATAATAATTTTAAACAGCTCTTAGTGTTTATTTAAATAATTTTTGAACACTTAAAAACTCAGTGCATGTTGATCTGACAACATAATTGTTTCAGTGATTTTTGAAATTTTAGTAAAAACTAAGTGTATGAACGTGTGCTTGCATTGAGAGGAAATAATTTTTTTAGTGTCCCATTTTAGTGGGTGTATCAGAAATGTATGTTAACAATGATATTCTTGTCACATTGCACTGCTCTGCTTCCCCTCTTAGTCGCAACTCTGCCTTCGCTCAAGGAGCCCGGTTACGACCCTCGTCAGTTGGACATTTAGTGGATCATGTGGTTCACACCTCCCCCAGTGAAGTATTTGTAAATCACAGATCTCCATCCTCCACCCAGGCCAACAGCATCATACTGGAATCATCCCCGTAAGTTCTGCTCTTACCGCGCCACTGTAGCGTGCAGGGCTTCTGAAGAGAAGTCAGAAATCTTGGCCTTGAAGAACTTATTGTTAAATGTGGGGTCAGGGAGAGCCAGGCAATCTAATAAAAAGGTGCCTGTTGTTTAGGGAATGTTAGTATAGGTCTTACTGTGAGAAAGAGCTAGATGGTGCAGAACTGAAGACCGGTGTCTGACATATTCCAGGTTCAGGATTACAATACTGTCCCCACCAACACAATCTGTGGGTTTGCTGTAATGTGACCATCAGTGTCTGGGCATGGAAACAAGTGTCTGGGTGGATTTTTGATAGAATTGAAGAAAAGTTTTAGTTCCCACAAGTTTGGAAATGTTGCTTTTTGTCAACGTACAGAAGTGAGCTTTCCAAATTGGGTAGCCAAAATATCTTTTTGGCACCCCAGCATTTGGACAGTGCTAGTATATTTGGTATATTGTTACAGAGTTTATTGTTTTAAGCTGACACCGTGAGGCCTTCTCCCCCCCACCCCACCCCCCCAAATTATCCAATTATGCTGAGTATTCTTTATATTGTAAAATTACTTACTGTAAGATAAAATGGGCAAAATAAGAGCTATTATTGTGTATTGGGTCCAGAAGGAAGACAAACAAAAAACCCATTGACTTATTCAAAGATACTGAAATATGCAATAAATTGTGTTCAGAGTACAGATTAATTCGGAAAAATACTGTAATATATACTATTTTATCACTGCCACTGTACCCTCTTAGTATAGTTGTATGTTTAATGTCAGATATGCCCTCATAATTTGGTATAATAATCTCTGTTGGCAGGGAAATTTTGCTCATGGTTTCAAAACCAATTGAGAATTGTAGAACAGCACATACCTGATTACGTTTATAACCAAATGGTATGTCTCAGGAAAAAATTACTCTGGGAAGCTATTTAAACAGTTTTAACACCTTGCTTAGACTGAGTGTACTTTCAGTTTTAACAGCTATGTGTAGTTATTAGGAGGGAAATAGAATACCAAACTTTTAAAGTTTTATAAAATAGCACATGATGCTTTTTACAATAGGCTACAATAGTTACAAATTGACCCTCAGCTAGTTGCTTAACTTATAGGGTTATGTAGTACTAATTTGACCTAATCATGTATATGCTCCTTTTTTTGGTGGGCTTCTTAACGTATTCACATGTCAAAGGACTCTCAGAACTGGAACAGTCATGAATCTTTTCTCATACTAGAGTTTTGTTGTCCAAAAGCCACACAGGGTCAGGTTGCTTCTGAGCTAAAGCTTCCAACTGAAGTCAGTTATGAGAAACCCTTACTGAATGACTGAACGAGTGATACAGTGAAGAAAGCACAACTTCTAAATACTCTCTTTTATTCATATGCCTTTAGTCAAAGTTGTACAAGATCTTCATGAGTGTTCTTAGGATTTGTTTATTTAGTACTTGATTTCTTGAGTAAGTCACCATAGAAATAAGTCTTAGAAAGAGAGGAAGTGGTTTTGTAGAACTCTGGCTGTTCTTTTTCATGTTTTTGCACCTTTTCTGCAGAAAAAGTATCACTCTTCCATCACTAAGTGTAAGGGGCTCATTTTTTTGTTCCTCTTGTTGGAAGATTAAAGTTAAAATTTAATACTATACTATCCTAGTATAGATCTCTAGCATAAGATACTTAAAAGAATGAGGACATTGACTTTCAAAAATATATGAAACCCCATTAAAGTATTTTGAAGCTTTAAGGTGATGTTATTGATTCAAGATTTGCCATTTATGAAATAAAATAGTAGACAAGAAGTTCATATTAGCTATATAATTTTAAATTACACTCTTCTACAGTCCAAAAAGATATTTCTTAACCAATTTCACCTTTCTAGCTGAAAAGTTATAGTAGTCCACGTGCTAATTTGTCAGAAGCTATTATTTGTTGATTGAATTTATATGTGTGAAAAAGAGGGGCTAACCTGACTGGCAATAGTTTAGTGATCTTTTTGAGTTTGGAATCAACATAGCAAAAGAAATTAACACTTTCCATGCAGTTCAGAAGGATATCATAGCTTAGCTAATATACCCTTTAATTGCACATCTTTTCTCCATCTGCATGTCCTATTCAACACTAAATTGAGAAACAGTGTTTGTAGTTCACTGAGGTAATTATAACCTCAAATTCCAAAACCACGTGATAAGTGTTTAGTTTAATAAATTTATGGGGGTGTGTATGAAACTTTTGCTAAATATATTAAAAAGATCAGACCGGATATCTGTAACAAAAATACCCAAAGCTTGCCAGTGCCAGGGTTTGTGTGTTATTTTATTTTTATGTAAATTGCTGAATTCAGTAACAGAGAGCTGCTTTGCCTGCAAAATAGGCTGCTTTCACTGCCATTGTCTGTACATTCATAAGGAAATTCAAAGCTGACTGGGCAAATATAAAGCAGTGAAGTTTATGCCCAAGGCTTTATTGTTAGTTCTCACAATTCATTATGCTAATATATTACAGTACTTGCATTGCTGCTTGTAAAATGCTCATTTAAGTAACTTTTCAGATCTTTTCTATAAGTTTATGTGTTCACTCGGAATTTATTTGTATTTGTTGACATGTATGTACAGACATCTAGTCAAACATAAGATCCATCTTCTGCTTTTATGAGAATAATTTCTTTTGTGTTGCTGTTCATGTTTTCTGTTCCTTTTTTTTTTTTTTTTCCTTTGGTTTAAAACTCTCAGGTGTAATTGTTTCCAGGAAAATACATAACTTAAAAGACTGAGTAATCTGTGCTGGCCAGACTTGAATGAATGCATAGGCAGCTAAAAATCTCTGGGTGACCTTTGTAAGTCTAAATGGTGTATAGCTGCCTTGCAGATTTGTTTTGCAAATGTTGACAATCATCATATTTTTCTCTCCACAAAAATGAATTCAGAAAAGCTGCTTATCTTGAAAAATGAAACGTGCTCTTTTTTGTTACTTGTACTGAGAAGTGTTAAGAAATACTATTTTTCTTCCCAACTGTGTTTTGAACATGAGGTTCTTCAGACATCAGACTGAATAATTAGTAGATTTTTTTCTCTTAACACTTCATGAAAAAATATTTGCTGAAAGTTGAAATAAAGCAGAAAAATAGAGAAAAATATTGTTGAGATCTTTTCAAATGTGCTGTTTTCTTTCATACACTGACAAAAATGTTACCAGTTCTGTTTTCTAAGAATATTGGCTATTTTTTTTTTTTAAACTGAAGCAGAAAATGTTTGGCATTTCAAAGTGAAGTGTTCTATTTCCCAGTTTTCATGCTTTTTGAAAGAGGCTCATCCTTTTTTTTTATTATTATTATCAGTATACTCAGTTTTTGCTCAGAGTTTTTTTTATTTTTGAACATATATCTGGGAACTGCCTGCCTTGAATTGCATGGAGCCAAATTATGTGGTATGGAGTTTGATATGTGCCTTAGGTTTTCAGGTTTGCAGCAACTTGAAAGCTAGTGCAGTCTCGTACTGAGAGTCTTGCCCTGCTAATGGTTTACTGAGGTGAGACTACTAAATACAGAAGAGCTGCTCACATAGCTACCAGTGCATTTTGGAGGGAGTTATGTGATGAGTTACCACTACAGCTTGCTGATAACCAAAGGAGCAGTGTCCTGGTTTTGCCTCTGGGAGTGTCCTTCCCTCTTTCTATGGTGGCCAGCCTTGAGATAGACCAGAGGACTCAGGCTTGTCCAAAAAAGTATTTTTGATTGCTTGGTGTAAGCTGCCTTAGCCGAGGGAGGAGCACCAGTTCTTCAAGGAAGCAGCCAGGGATGGGATGTGAGTGAAAGAACAGGCACCCCTATTTTTGGTGGTAGCATTCTCTTTAGATTTAGCTATAACCTGCAAGTTCATGCTTGATAGTTTATGGATCTGGTATCAGTGGGCTGTTGTCTGAAATCGTTAAATGGTTTAATAGCACCTTTTAATGGGGAGCCTGTGGAGGACGATGTATCCTGCTGGTATTTAGAAACTGGCATTCAAACCAAGTTATGGGAGCTTGCTGCCCTTTTGAGCCTTTCCAAATGTTGTTCTTAGTTCTTAAATATAAATTCATATAATGAAAGATGAATCATATATTTATGTAATACAAATTACACAGTTAAGCTTTTATTCCAAGAGAACTAACAAAAGGAAATTCTTCATATTATACAGAAACACAGAGAACATTGTTATTAATGTAGAATGGAGTGCTAGCAGATAAGAAGTAGTGAGTTACGTATGCTAAAACCATTTTTTAAAAAGGTCATAGGTAAAAGATGAACTTGCTGGTTCTGTGTACAGAAACAGAAAAATGCTGCAACAGGTGCAAGCATAGACTGACACTATAGTCTATTGCATTACATTTTTGAAAGTTCTAAAAATACTTACAGATGATCATCTCTCAAATTCTTGAGTTTCTTCTAATGTTTTCAGTTTATTTGCAACCTCGAAAGAACTGTCAATATATCATACTTGTTCTACTTTATACTTCTATTTTGGTCTTTAGATCTCAAGAAACTCCTATAGATGGGCAGCCTCCAGCATTACCACCCAAACAATTTAAAAAGAACAGTTGGAACCAAATTCATCATTCACACTCACAGCAAGAACTGGATAACCACATTAATGAAACGTTTGATGTTCCTTCATCACCTGAAAAATCCACCGTAAGTTTTTTGATCCAGTTGAACCATTCTTCTTTTTATTAGAACAATGATCCTGATTTTACATGAGCTTGGCTCTGAAGCATTTTGGAGCTGCTGTGTTTGTGCATTACCTTGCAGCATTTCTGTTATCCATACTGTTTCTTCGCTGGCTCCTGCTGGCTTTACTCTAGCTGCTGGAGTAGTGCTTTGTCAGTCAAATCACTACATTGGGATGGTTATTTTGAGCATTAGCTTTTCAGCACCTAACATCTTCTTTGAGAAGTCATTTGCCATCAATTTTAGAGAAGACATTGCAAATGTTTAATCCAGCTTTAGTTAAAAAGGTAAACCTGAAAATGCCTACCAGCTTCTAGAGTGGTTTTATCAGGAGAAGCTTCTTGAGTCTGTGGTTGCATTTCTCATCAGAATTTCCAGCAAAGAGACTATCAAGGGGCCTGTGACAGCAAATACAAAAATATGAGCAAAAGGTTTTTTTCCATAATCAAGGTTGTGTGAGATGAGTAAGATAGTCAGTTGATTGTCTGACTGAGGAGAAATCTCTGATCATTTTGGAGATTTTTGTCCTTCCAAAAGTTTTCCAGTCATTCTAGATTTTATACTGATGTGAACAGTAAATGGGACAAGGAACATATTGCAGGATGGGAAAATATAAACAGTTTTGTCAACCTCAAGCATTCAAAATTATGAGTCACCTTCCCAAACTGATATTTGGAAATGTCTTTGTTTATTTTTTTTTTTTTTTTGCCATCCTGAACTCTAAACCTAGGTAAACTGTCAACACCCAAGGTGTTCTCTCAGGCCTTATAACAAAGTTAAGATTCCCGAAAAACCTCTGTTTAATTTCGTAGCTGGGATTTTAACAAAAGATTCAAAAATGAAAATTTTGAGGTTTTGAGTGTTTTGGGAATGTTGTAAAAATTTTTGTTTTAATTAAATGATGAAGCAGAATTTTTAACAGCTTTGTCTTCAGCCAGTGCTTACCTGAGTCACATCAAAGTACTGTTCTGTTTCAGAAGATAACATGATGTTAGTCATCAAATTTTTCTGCCCTCTATTCAGTTATCTTTACCAAATTCACAAAAATAACTTTCACGTGTTTTTTTAAACTCCTTTTAGTTCTGCAAAACCAACACAGCTGCATGAATGAGATTATTTTTTTCTCTGTGCATTGTCAGTGTGATTGTTTGCTGTGCTCCAGTGGGACACATTTATGCCGTCTCGCTGAAGGCAGTGCACTGTTGTAATTGAACATCTAATTTGGTCTGCTGATGATTTTTATTTTGGGGATTGCAGAAGAAGGAACATAGCATGATTGAAATTTTTGGAGTGTTGTTTTGTTTCAAAATTGCTTTTCTGAACAGAATTCAGGTTCCTTCACCACTAAAGTCTTCTGCTGTTCCATCTCAAATATTTTAAAGAAAACCCCTCCCCATTTTGACTTCATATAAGCTATTGAATTTCCTTTGTTGCATGTGTGGAGAGTGTGTGTAGAAAGGTAGTTGGACACATATGGGAATGGCAGCTTTTTACTCCATCTGCAATCCCTAAGTATCCTGTCTGAGAATGTCAGAAGTACTTGAAAACAGGTGTGGTCAGTCCCTTCAGTCAGATGCATTAATGATGGCAATACAGTATTCTCTGCACATTTTGCATTATAAACTTCTGCTCAAAATAACATCTTAAAGCAGGAAATTAGCGTTTCCTTTCTGACTGGGGAATGCAGTGGCACACAAGCTGCCAAACACTGCAGGTGAGCACTTGGTTGATGTTCATTCTGTCTGAACTCCCATGCCAGTGGGCATAAGCTGAAATGACTGGCATATGATCAGGCTTCCTAAGACCCTTCCTTTTCACAAAGATTTCTTGTGCCATTACTTTCCCAAATTTTTCACTTTTTCATGAATGCAATGGTGAATTTTGTTTTGTATTAACCAAGACCTGAAGACACCTGCAACTGAGTTAACTTCTAATGAGTCAAGTTGGGCTGATTTCTTTAACCTAGTGAAACTCCAGGTTCTGGACTTTCTTACATGTAAAAAAAATTGCTTTTCTAATTGAAAGCAACATTGAAAACTTCACTGAAACAAATTTCTTTATTCCTTTGTATCCTCACTGTAGGAATTATAGAAATATTAGCTAATGTTCAGTCTGTGAAATAAATATAGATGGGAAACAACCAAAAATCACTTCAAAAATACCAACTTTAAAAATAAGTTGGTGTTTTTCAGATTAAAAAGGTAGCATGTATTCCTCAGTTTGGCCTGTCCTTTAACAGTGTTGTTGTCATCCAAATAAAACCAAGAAGAAAGCAGCTAAAATTTTTGTAGTTGAATCAGTGCAGAGCATATGTCACACTTCATACTTCACTAGACTGGAAATGGAGTATGGGATAGGGAACCAGGGTTTCCTTGCTTACTGCTGGCATATTGCTGTTAATAGGAACAAAAGGATGCCTTCAATTATCTTCCTTTTCATTGTATTACATTCTTATTGCAGCTCTTCACTGTGGTCTTAATTAAAATGAATTTAGGAAATTTCCATTTAGTAAGCCAGTTAGTGTTTTCTAATGTTCTTTCTTACTTTGAGCTGGCTTTGACAGAACAGAACTTTAACTTAGTTATGTCCAAGACTCTTAAGTGTGTAATTTTTCCCTTTTATGTAAACCCAAGATGTTTGTGTTCTTGCTTGATAATTTCTCAAGTGTCCAGGAGCAACTATTTGAGAAGGAAATTGCAGAACTGTTAGATAGGATATCCTTAAAATCTAACTATGGACAAAATATGTACTGATATAATATAACTTCTGTCTTTTAGCCCAATGGTGGTGTCCCCCACGACAATCTTGTTATGATCAGAATGAAACCAGATGAAAATGGAAGGTTTGGCTTCAATGTAAAGGTAACAGTGCATCTATTCCTTTTACATTTATTAAGGTTATTTTCTGATATTTGGGATTCCTTACTAATTTAATTTGTTTTTAAAGGGTGGATATGATCAGAAGATGCCGGTAATAGTGTCCAGGGTAGCTCCAGGAACACCTGTAAGTTCTCAAAAAAGCAGACTTGGTAGCAATATCTATGTTTCTTGAAGGATGTACTGGAAATGATAAATTAGTTCATAGCTGCCTATGAAAATTAGTTTTTGCTATAACATTATCAGAACAAAGCAAATTACATGCAGTAAGAATTTGATGGGACTGTATAACATTTTTTAAAGTTCTTCAATCCTCAAAAGTATTTCTTTTCCTACTGAAACGAAGTTTAATTTCTGAAAATTACAGGGCATTACAGATACTCAGTATGCACTGGTACTTGAGCTGTGCCATCCTAAAAATACTTTCACTTTATTGCTTTTTTTAGATATAGACATTCAGTAATTTCACATAAATTACATATTGAAAGAGTGTTAAAAATAACTGAAATAGCAAATGTCTTACTTTAGTGACAGATGTAGCCGAGTAAAGCCAAGATGTAGATTAAAACCAGACATTATGAATCATTCATCAGGTCTGATTGCGTGTTGTTACTGATGTTTAGTGACTATAATAGTGTCTTCAAACTAGGCACAATATTTGTCAATTTATTACCAGAAATTCTGACCCAGTATTCAGCTGACTGAGGTGAGCTCTGTCCATAAGTGTTAGAGTAGAGTTAACAATTTATTTGCTTTTTTCTTCCACTCTTTGAAAGTATTGAAATGTTTGCCAAAATAATTAACAAGACACATGGAAAATTATTATCCCTGAAATATTTAATAATGTGAATAATTTTGGCTTTAAACATTCACTCTGTAGAAAGTAGATAGTTGGTGATGTCTCGTGCTCTTTCTTTTTTAACAATATTTAGACTGTGATTATAATAACAATTTTTAGTGCCTGATTCCTCTCTCTTGAGATTACTGGGAGTCGTGCATTGTTTTTTGCCATTACCATTGCAGCATTTCAGACCTGAAGCATTTAAGCCTGTGAAATTGATTTGGACATGGTTTTGCCATGTTTCTCCCCCCGCTTCAAAGATAAAAACATCCTGCTTTTTAATTTCCTATACGAAGGGTGATTCAAACAGAGGAACTCTCTGCATCAGCTGAGGGGTAGAGTAACAGCTGCTGAAAGACATGTTACAGTGCCAGTCACCACCCAGCTGCAAATGGGAATGGCACTGCCTGTGTATTGTGTAACACTTGGATTTATCATTTGAACACAGTGCAGCAACCATAGCAACAGGGCTGTTAGGATTGGAGAGCCCAAGTATAGCTACTTTAAGTTGTTGTTTTAAGGTAAGAAATTGGTAATGGCTTGTGTTACAGATGGTTTTGATTTTTTCCTCCAACCTTGCAGGCTGATCTGTGTGTCCCTCGTTTGAATGAAGGGGACCAGGTTGTGCTGATTAACGGCAGGGATATAGCAGAGCATACCCACGACCAGGTTGTGATGTTTATTAAAGCTAGCTGTGAGAGACACTCAGGGGAACTTGTGCTCCTAGTGCGACCCAATGGTGAGTGGCTTGTACGTGATAATTAAAAATAAAATTCCACACCCTGTTCTCATCTTCTAACCTCCATTTTGTGTCCTGGCATGGAATGTCTAACCTGTGAAAATAACTCCCTTCCCTGAAAAGGAGTTGCGACAACACAGTGTATTGATCCTAAAATCTAAGGAGCTGTGTATAACTAAATGTTGAAAACTAGTAAAAAAGTCAGACATCAAATATTTTAAGAGAGATCTAATTTAAATTTTGTTCTCACTCTCATTGATAAAAATGTCCAGAAAACTATATGGATATTGAATGTATTTCACAAGGTTGTTGTTATTCCCTTAAGGAAAATTTAAAAACACAAACAAAAAAAAATCCTCACCAAATATTCAGTGTTTGGGTGACTTTGGAGGTATATACAATATATACAATATCCTTCCGTACGTTTTTAAAACAATCCAAAATCACTGGTAATGTTTCTACTTGAGGAATCTCAGGAGAAGTGCTAAAATGCAGTCTAAATAAAAGCTTATGCAGTGTATTCACAAAATACACTGTGAGATCATAGCCAGCAGATGGGCACTGGATTTAATTCTGCTGCATCTCCTAACTATAGTAGAGCTGGAGAGGCAAAAAGCAAAATGAAAAATAATAATGCCTAATTGGAACAATTGAAATTACTTTTGCAGAGTACCTCATCCACCTCCTAGAAATTTTTCCCTTACTCACTAATTTGCACTCCCCACTTACATGTGCTGTCATTCTGTGTGTTAGTTCTCTTGCAGCTTTTGTGTGCTTACCTTCTTTTTCAGACAAAATTATGATCTTTGTTTGCAAATTTTCTAAAATAAACTATCTTTCCCCATGCACGTTGATTATCTGTGTATTTGGGATGAAAAACACGAGTTGTAGAAGTGAGGAGTTGCCAGTTTCCTTCTTTGGAATGATGTGATAAAATTTAAAGGCTTTTGAACAGCATATGCCTGTTATGTGTAGCAGAAGATGCATATTTCTGAGCTTATAGGCGAGGCACACATAGAGCATTCATAGCTATATAATGCCATGTATTAAATGCAATTTTCTCAGGTGGTCTGCACATCTTGCCCCAGTTACTGAAGCCTAAAATGAGTTCTAAGTGAATTGTAAGTAAAATGTAAATGAAACCATAATGATATCAGAGGCATGATGTGAGAATTGAGATTAGAGAGTTATATCAGACAAGGCAGGGTATAATGTGAGTTTTGATCAAAATTTTAGATGTCAGTGATGGGCTTTCACTTAAAGTTACTATTACACCAAAGAAAAAAATAGTTTTATCATGGATTGTAATGATCAGTAAAGGCTACCTGTCCTTGCTGATGGAGACTAAAATCAATATGCTCATAAATGTGGATTTTTCTACAGGAGAAACGTGGTGGTTTTTCTATTTTAAATAAGTGACTTACAGCTAACTTTACTAACAGCGTCTTCAGTCAGAGCATTCACACCTTTGCTTGTTCTAGCTGTCTATGATGTTGTGGAAGAGAAGCTGGAGAGCGAGCCTGATTTTCAGTACATCCCTGAGAAATCTCCACTTGATGGTGTCCATCAAGATGATAATGCTCTGAGGGAATCCATGATTCAGTTAGCAGAGGGGCTTATCACTGGAACTGTCTTGGCTCAGTTTGATGTAAGTACCTTATTGCCTGGAGCTAGGTGCAAGTTCCAAGTCTTTTGGGGTTATTTTAAACAGAGCAGATTTCAGTTAAATTTCGGTACAGTCAGCATCCTTTAGCAAAACAATTGTCTTACACTCTCAACAGAAAAATAGCCAAGGAAAAAAATCAATCCTGTATTGTATGTGCAAACTTAAGAATACCTAATCCTAGGTTTTAGTTTTAAAAATAGTTATATTGATTACTTACCCTTTTTGTGGTTATCAGGGACATGCTAATAAAATACTTTCATAAAGATGAAGGCTGTAGAACGTCTACCAAAATACATGTTCTCTACCTAGGCCTTCATTGCATACCTAAGTTGTTGTAGAAGCTGAATGACACTGAGTTGTTGACATTGTATGGGCATTCTCAATGAGAGAAGGTGAAATGACCAGTGGAAAATACTGCCCTAATGTTAAAGGTTAAAGTAACTGCGTATTTTATAAATAGTTTATATTTATTGACATATATCAGAACAATAGTGCCTTTTCTGTAGGGCATTAAGCTGTTGGTAGCTATGGTCTTTATTCAGCACTGACTTGTGCTTTGGTGATATCCGTCTTCAATGCATGAGGTCAAGTGGCTTAAGGCAGGAAACAGTAGCTTTATAAAACACAGCAGTGAAAATTCTGTGAATTCCTCACCAAATGGAGACCTAGCGTTATATATTGCAACATAGATTTATAAAAAACATTTTGTATATTATTCTTTAAGAACTTCAGTAAAATTTCCTTTTCTGTTTAGAAAGAGCAGATTTTTCTAAGTTATTTAAAATTCTGCTTTAATAGAAGTTTTCATTCTCCCTAGCACATTCAATGTGTAAAAGATTTTTAAACTGCTTTTTTTAAACCTGGATTGTTTTGCTGCTATGTTTTGTAGCACAAAGGTTGTGGCAATGCATGACTAAGGCATGAAAGGGCAGAAAGGCAATTTTGTGCAGGAAAAGTACAAGGTAACCAGGATTTGCTCAGTTATTGGAATACAGAAGGACATCTGGGGAAAAAAATACAAAAACTCGAACTGAAACAAATGCAATGTAGGTAGATGGCTGTACACAACTACTTGCCCCAAATGACCAAATGGGATGTCAATATCAGTGAATTCACTTACCACTGTACAATACTTTTTCTCTGGAACAATGTTCTAATGGAAGCTTGAAATTTAGTGTTCACTTTGTCTTTAAACAATTTTTGGTTACATCTTGGTCATTTTCAGTGATCCCAGAGCATAACTAAATTTAGAGTGCTTTATTTTTAAAAGTATTTTCATGTTTCTTAAAGCTACTGTTGCTCCGTATGTTTTAAAAAGCACCTCTTTGTAGAAAAAAATTCTTTTTAGGCAAATAATATATAATGAATTTATTGCATCTATTATGTTCTGATCATCAGCTTTGTCTTTTAGCAATTGTATAGGAAAAAGCCTGGAATGACAATGTCTTGTGCCAGATTACCTCAAAACATTTCCAAAAATAGATACAGAGACATTTCGCCTTGTAAGTATTGCTATGTGTATATGTACTCTAAAAGTATTTTACTGTGGTTAGTAAGTAAGTAACACCTTTCTAAATTTTTTTTCAGATGATGCTACACGGGTTATTTTAAAAAGTAATGAAGATTACATCAATGCAAATTATATAAATGTGAGTAGTATTTTTCAGATGTGCTTTTGATATTAAGTAATTCTGCAGTTTTTTGATGAAAAAGTTGATTTTAAAAAATCTTTTTTTATACATCTTAAGACTAGAATGGCTGCAAAACCTCTAGTCAGGTGATTTGAAATTTCCTGTAGATATATTTACTTCCTAATGTTTTGTGGCATGTCTTTTCATACATGTTAAAGTCTAGCCCCACATTTAATGTGAAAAAATGCAAACTGAAGAAAACCCTCTCCAAAGCAATTAATTCTTCTTTTCTGATTACTTTTCTGACAGTTGTGTTCAACAACAGTGAAGTTCAATTTGACATCAGTTTCTTTTGCATCTTCTTTCATTGTTAGTAACAGCAGAATTACTAGTTACTTCAACGAAAAAATAGATACTAAATTCTGAGATCTGTGTTTTAAAAGCTAGTGTCAAAATCCACAGAGCAAGAAATATTTCCACCTGAATTGTTTGCCAACTGCTCTGTACTTTGTTTTTTCAACCATTAATCTTCATTAGGGCAACTACATGACTGTCAGTTCATATGTGAAGTGTATTTGAATTTTTGCGAAACACTTAAAGAATTTTTATCTGTGCCAAATCATATTTGCTAGCCTTTAAGAAATAGAATTAATGTCGTGGATGCTTTTTTAAAAATCAGTTACTAAACTGTAAATGTCTGATGCCTGACTTACATTTGCTGTAGCAATTGAAATAATTACTTTGTCTTCTCTTAGATGGAAATCCCTTCTTCCACAATAATAAACCAGTACATTGCTTGTCAAGGTCCATTACCGAACACTTGCCCTGATTTTTGGCAGATGACTTGGGAGCAGGGCTCTTCTATGGTTGTAATGTTAACAACTCAAGTAGAGCGGGGCAGAGTAAGTAAAACATTTCCTTAAATACCACTTCCAAAATCTTCTAGGAAACTGTTAGTGATTAGCCTTTAAAAGATTAGAGCAATATATTGTTATGGCATGTAATATGACAATGGGATAGGAGGAAGTAGTTTGAAACTAGAAGAGTGTGAGTAAATAGAATAAAGAAATTTCTACAATGTGGGTGGTGAAATACTGGCCCAAGTTTCCCAGAGAAGTAGTGAATGTCCATCTCTGGAAACACTGAAGATCATGTTGAATTCGGCTCAGAGCAGCTCAGTCTAGTTGGAGATGTCCCTGCTCACTGCAGGGGGTTGGACTGGATGGCCTTTAAAGGTCCCTTCCAACCACAACTGTCCTATCATTCTGTAACTGTTTTTTGTAAGAGCTTTCCTAGTTCTTTTGCAATGTAGAGTCTTAGATTTTAAATCTTCTGGTGTTGTTAATGCAGCTAATATTTAAACTTTGTTCAGTCCTGAAATGCACTTAACTCTTCATGTATTTCCTGAGATACTTGCGGTCTGCTTTGTTTGATTCTATATTGTAAAGTAAAAAAAGCACCTAGAATTTACCTTCAGAGGTTTTTTTTTTTTCGCTAAACTTCCAATGAAGGAAATCCAAGAAGTTGCCTCGGTTTTCATATATGTAGTGAGATTAATTTTTAAGGCAGCCTAACATAGCTTTGTAGCGTTAATAGCCCATGCCAGGATGGCTGCCTTATCAAGGATTTTCTTAAAACTTGAACTCTAAATTTTCCATAAAATGTTATTCTGTGGCTGTAAAGATTTGTTTAATCATGTGAAATAATATTGCCCTTTAATTTGTATAAAAAATGTGTTAAAATAGAATGCTAGTAATAGAGTAATTAGAGTTAAAATTATTAAAAATAATTGTGTATGGTGCTGTAAAAGGCCTCAAGTGTGTTTTGTGGCTTGTTTGGTTTCGGTTTAAGCTCTAGTTTCTCCTTAATAGCTTTGGATTTTATGCAGTTTTATCCTTTGGAGATAGGCAAAACAATCAAGTGTGGTCATACACACAGTGTAATTCCAGAGTAATTTGGTTTAGTCTGGAGCATTCACAGTAGCACTGGCTGGTTAAGTGTGTGGACAGAAATGACTGACTGGAATAATAGTGTAGTGGAATTCCTCCATATCTGGATTTCTTTTGAAGATGGATTTACAGTGGGTTGTGGCTGTTCTGATCAACTTGGACTGTAGTTCAACTGTTTGTATATTTTCTGACTTTTTAATAACCATTATTTGCTGTGAGGTCAGGACTCTAAATAGAATTAAAATAACTGAAGGGAAGTTGCAGTGTTTTTAAACCATTTTTTAGTGACTCAGTGTTTGCATGATGCTGCCTGCTCCCAAATAAACAGGATTAGAGGGAATTTCAGTACAAGTGCCCTTTTACTTTGAGTTTTCTTTGCAGATCTGCTAAGAACAGACTTGCAATAGCAGTTCTCTGAGGTTCCCCCACCCCTTGAATAATGATATTTGTGGAGTTCTTTGGAGAGCTGCTTAATAATGAAATAAAAGGACTTATCTGTCTTATACCCATAGGCAGACTCCCTGCTCTAAAGCTGATCATGAGGCTTCTGACATCACTATCCCACTGCATGCCGGGATGTCTCAGTGGAGCAGGAAGTCTGCAAATCTGGCTGCTCTTAAAGATTCGCCAGGTGGGTTGGAAATGCAAAAGTACACTTGAGCTGAAATGACCTCTGTAATTAGGCACTTAAGCCATATATCAGAAAATCGTAGTGTTTGAAGTTTTCATTTGCATTTGAGGACTTGATTGGGAGTCTTTGAAGTCTACCATCTTCATCCCCCTATTTTCTGCATTAGCTTAGCAACTTTTTTGTTGCATATTTCTTTTTTTTTTGTTTGTCCTTTTCCCATATAAATGTACTTTGGGAAGATCAGATTAGGATTTTGGAGGTCAGAAATGTTTATAAAGCAGCATCTTTGTCACTCAAGTGTTAAGATAGAATATTTATAGTTAAACTCTTTAAAAAATTGTAATGGAAGTTAATGGCATCCATCTTCAGTTAAACTAACTGCAAGAGCTGGTGCATGTGTCCTCTTGGAAAGAGAAACAGGAAATCTCTGTGATACCTTATTTTATAAATAGTAATTAGGTAATCAAGTCTATTTGGTAAGTAAATAAATAGTGATTACAAAATGATTAAAATAATCTGTAACAAACGAAGATATAGAAACTAGAGAAAATTAAAATAATACTCTGAATTTAAACACAGGCATCTTTAAAAATGTGTTGACCTTAGGTTAAATGCCATCAGTACTGGCCAGAGCCATCAGGAAGCTCATCATATGGGAATTTTCAGATTACCTGCCATTCAGAAGAAGGAAATCCTGCTTATGTCTTTCGAGAAATGACATTGACTAATCTCGAGGTAAAATCTTAATATATTTTCATGTATCAATCTGCAGAGTCGTTGGATACTACCTAAAACATATGTAGATTTTCTTTTCAACTTGGTGGCATACTCATGTAAATAGAACTGTTTATTTCTAGAACCCTCTAGAAAACTACTCATTGTCATGTACTTTCCTAAGAGAAATTCTGTCCACAGAATAACTTTTCATAAGCAAAAATATCACAGAGATTCATTTTTCATGAATGTACTAATTGAATCACATGAAGGATATATTATTTATCCTAGAAGTATTTACTGGTGCCTTTCATAACCTGTCCAGAGAAAAAGAGTAATGAAAGAAGTTGAGAAACTTGTTATTCCTTTGATGTTTTCAGAACATGAGACATTAGAGGTGTTTCATCATCACAACTGAAAGTCTTTGTAGAGGCAAACAGTTCTTAATAATTCCATCCTGAACAGTATGTGCAAGAAGATGGAAGATAAATCCTGCTGAGAGAGAGATGAATCTGGAGTGGTGACTGCATGCAAACAAGGACCTTTTTGAACATGCATTGCACGATTTTCAGGGCACGTGTAGTTTTCAGAGCCTTCTGAGCCAGCATTTCAATTTCAGAAATGTTAGGAAATGAGTATCTGGAATTTAGTTCACATACTTATTTCTCACTGCTTGAGTTACCGGTTGAGAAGCCTGTTTTATAGAGCTGCCTTTTAGTCAATTTGCAGTTAAAATTCTTGCCCTGTGTCCCGTTGAGACAATTGCTCATCTGCTATCAGCCGTGGAATCTCTGTAAATGATTCAGTGCCTAAAGGCTATTTCAAATGCAGTAGCTCCTCTTCTTTTGAAATTCGATTCTGGTTGCCCAGGCTGTCTCCTCCCCTAACCAGAGGCCGATTGATTATATTTGTGATACCAGAGCAAGGGCCTGAGGGAGTAGAAAACAAAGTCATTGTGCCTTGTTAGGTGTAGGAACTGTAGGTCAAGCCAAAACACTGCTGCTGTTCACACAGGGTCTAATGGAAAGTTTTTATGTGTGATCTCCACTTCTGTCATTTGATCTCTTAAGAAACTCTCTCATTCTGTTAAATTTGGTTTGGTAAGAATATGACCACCTTTTTGTACATATAGTGTTCAGTTAGATTGCTGGTGTCCTTGAAGTGCTTTGCTATTATATGCTCCGTAAGTTTTTTTCATCTGTTCAAGATGTAAGAATTAGTGGATTTTCTTTTAAGCAAAAAAAAAAAAAAAAAAAAAAAAAAAGTAATTACAAAATCCAGGATGACCAATGGTTAACACTAATAAAGCACTGCTAGTTGCCTGAAACCACTTCAGTTATGGATACAAGTTGCTATGAATGTACTATTGATTTTTTTTTATTATTTTTGGCACTTTTTTTAAATGGGACGTGAATTAGCCTTGATTAAATTTCATGTTTCTGATTAGAAAGAGGAAAGCCGCCAGCTGACCCAAATCCAGTACATAGCATGGCCTGATCATGGGGTTCCTGATGATTCCAGTGATTTCCTAGATTTTGTGTGTCTTGTGCGAAAGAAGAGGGCTGGCAGAGAAGAACCTGTTGTTGTTCACTGCAGGTATCAATCTTTTTTCTGAATTTTATGAAATCATCAAAGTGAACTTTTTATCATCAAATAGGTGTTCTATGCTTTGTTCTTGAAATAAGTATTTAAGAGTATCTGCTTTGGGGATGACAGGAGAACTCAACACTGAAATAAAACAATTATTTAATGTGGTAATTGCATTTCAATAAGCAAGGTTTTAAATAGCACCATGTGTTGGTCTCTGCATGTTGCTGGGATGTTTTGGTTTTTTTGCAATTTAAATGCTTGTGGTAGCAATCTACATAATTCAGAGAAATGGCAAAAGTTTCTTGGTAATCATGAGAAATAGGTTCCTGTTCTACAAAGCTCTAGAATAGCTGTGTAAATGATCCATAGTGGAAAATATGGGTGGTTTAATAAAAGATCAATTAAAAGACATTTTCTCTCAAGTCTGCAGTCCTATGCTATGTGGTATTTTGATACATACATTAAGATGAGACATTTTTCTCAACAATTTACCTTTGTCATGAATTAAAATAACTATTATTTAGATCTTTACATACACATGAAATGTGACTTTTCTTTTTCTTGTGCAATGCTTTTTAATAGCATTCTCCACTCCTGTAGTGAGTTTCAAGATCTTAATAATTTTAAAATACTTAATTAGCAAACTAGAATAATGGCAGTTGTTTTCAAATGAGCATGTGTTATCACAATTTTTGGGGAACAGCTCTGTGAATAATATTTGACTTCTCAATTCTGAATACTCCCCAGAGAGTCGGTGTTCCTGACTCAACATATATCGTTCTTTTCAGAGAGAAGCTGAGAAGTATAAGGGATAAAATAAATTTAAATTCTACAAGTAAACTAGACTTTTATTGAAGGAGATGAAAGAAGAAAAATACACCTTGTGTATCAGAAATTGTATTTCATTAGTTCTGATTTCTAGTTCTGTTTTACACAGGTCAAGGTGAATCTTACTGACTACAGAAACTAGTACCAGAATGCCAGCGTCCTAACTGATACTGCTTCTCAGCTTCCATTATTGATATATTTTTGGTTAATACAGTTGTGAAAAGACAGTGAAAATGGCAGCCAAACACACCCCGTATGATACAAAGTGTGCAAGTTTGCAGAAACACTAGAAAAACAACATGGGAGAGTAGGAAGAGTTTCATTCATCTCAAGGAGGCCCCAGTTCAGCTCCAAACTGATAACTTCAGTGTGTAATTGAAGCTTGTATGAAAAATTTATGTTTCACAGAAGAAAAGAGATGGAATGTCACAGTTGAACGTAATTTACTTAATTGGCCCAACTTGGTGGCTGTTGGGAAGTATAACCAAATTTCAGCAGGGAGTCAAGCAGAAAGAGCCCAGGTGTTCCTCCATATGGTGCATGCACTCTATTTTTAACATTTCTTCAATATAATAGAACAGGGCATTAGTGCAACAAAATTTATTTTCAGGACTAAGCCACCAGCTTTAGTGTGAGGAATCCAAGTAGCTAATAGAAAATTATTTTATTTTGCACAATAATAATTTAAAAATAAAATGATTCAAACCCACAGAGATTACAAGACAACAAAGACCTTGAAGAGTTGGAAAGGTTTTTTTTATAGAGAGATGCATAAACCACTAGTTTCTGATGTTGTGTCATGTGGTTATTTTTATCTTTACAAGGGCTTACTAGTTTTGTTGAACAGTTTCTAATTCTTCTTCTAGATGAGAGGGGGAACCACCCATCTTGTTCATGCCCTTCATGATTTTCATGCCCTCAGTGTTCTACTCCATCAGTCAGGGATTTCTTTTTCTAAGCGGGAGAGTCCTATCCTACCTACATTTCTCATAGGAAAATTATCACATTTTTCATTGTTGTTGTCCTCTGAATCTTTTGATATTGTAAAATGAGTGATTAGCTTCTTTGACAGTTGCTGTTTGTTCCTGCTTGGATTTGATAAAGCATTCTGTATTTAAGTTCTATATGTATAAATTCTAGAAATATGAAAGACTACTGAATCATTTTATATAACCAGCACATTTACATCTTGTCTTAAAATTCTTATGACATCACTGAAATATAGAGTAGCTTTAATGCCACCTCCTGGACGAAGATTTAAATAGTAGTTTAGCCAGACTCAATTTGAAGTAACTCTTTAAAATCAGAACAATTAACTTCCAGCGTTTGAAATGTTTCTATTAATCACTTTAGATCCAAATACTTCAATTTATTGTATGAGTTGGGGTAATGCTGGCATTTCAAAATATGTATTTGGCCCTATATTCCAGTGTGGGGAAACATTTGTTTTCTGTTTCAAAAGTGCAACATTAATTGAAAAATTTGAAACTGTTAATTGAATTCAAGGTCAAATATTCTGCCTTTAAGGTTTGCTACTTCTGGAAAGGCATATGTGTATATAAAACAAGGTAGATGAATCTTCAGATTTGCTTTATTTGTAAGGGAAAAAAAGTTTGTCTTTAAGGTCTCCTGATAATTTTGCCATTCTGAGACGTGTATGTTATGTTAATTCTTTCTCTTGAAAGGGATTGCTACTATGTACTTTATGTATTCCTTTTCAATCTATACATTCTAGATCTATGTTTTACTTTTTAATAACAAGAAAACAATCCTTATTGTCACCCTCCAGAGGTTTTCTAGTAATTGTTCTTTTCCTTACTTTGAAATAGGAAGGTATTTATCACTTAGAGGATATGAATGTGATTTTATTGGCCCAACATTTCAGAAATCATCATTTCAGTAATGGTCAAACAGCCACAACATGTCCAGCATATGCTGGTGTTTTGTTGCCCTCTAGGTGTTAGTGTGATTTATAATGGGATCTTAACAAACATCTCTGTAATTCTACTCAGGAGAGTGGCTGGGTGAGGCAGCTCCTCTTCCAAGAAGCAGCAGTTCTGTACTGAGGGGTTTTGCTCTGTTCAGGTGAGACAGAGGCTGCTTCCAGATACAGACACAACCAGTCCAATCCCTGCCCCAGCAGTATGGGAATCATAATGATCAACCCAGAGAATCCAGGAGAAGGAAGGTCTTCAAGTATGAACTGTACTCCAGACACTTGATTTCATTTTCCACTTTGTTTTGTTGTTGCTTTTCCAGTGCTGGAATTGGACGGACAGGGGTTCTGATCACGATGGAGACAGCGATGTGTCTCATTGAGTGCAATCAGCCTGTTTATCCTCTAGATATTGTTAGAACCATGAGAGATCAAAGAGCCATGATGATCCAAACACCTGTGAGTATCATCCCTGCTGTTCTGTGTTGCAGAACAATAATTTCCTAAGATCCAGTCATATTGGATGGATTTTTTATGTACTTGTTGTTGATCATATTGCAAAGATAACCTAACCAGTGTAGCTGTAGCCTCGGCTCCCTGCAAAAATAAATTCCTAGCGCTATTGGAAAGGAGCAATTCTTTAAGTTTCTACAGAAAAAACTTGGTGGAAAAAAAAAGCAGCAGCTGTTTCAGGGATATCTGGCAAATAATGACAAAAACGGTCAACTTTCATCAGTGTAAAAATCGCTCAGAAAAGACGGCAGGAACCTAATTCCAGGTGTTAAGAATGGGAGTAGTATAAAAGATAAACAAAGGAAGAACCAAGACATCCAAGAAAAAACTTCAGTGATGAAATTCAGTGGTTTTATGTTGCCTTAGCTGTAGTGGAAACAAGCCTTAACTACACCCTGTAATGACTTAAAGGGAAATGATCAAACAAATAATATTTGTAAAAATCAGTGTAATTAAATCTACGCAAGATGCATCAAAACAGTCATAAGTACACTTAGTCTAAGAAAAGTAACTTACAAAAGGATTATTTTGGGGCTTTCATGGCATTTGATATACCTTAAGATACTAGAATTTTTCATGTTTGGGCTTTGTGAGATAATGTATGTATTATATTTCAGATTGGTAAGAGTTTTAGAACAGATATAGAAACTTGTTACTGTATTGGTCAGGTATTGCTTATCTCTAAGAGCAGTTCACGTTTACGTTTTTATAAAGTACCTAAAATGGGTGAAAAAGTTATGCTGTCTTTCAGAAAGAAAAAAGAAAAGAAAAGGGAAAAAAAAAAGACTTGGATTTTCAGTTGTTCCAAACTTTGGATAGTTGTAGGAATTTTTTTTTTTTTTAAGGAGTAATCATGAGTAATTGATGTAGTTGTACATAGTATACAGCATTCAGAGAGAAAGCATCTTGAAGAAGAAAAGGCACTAGATCCAGTATCAAGTCACAATTACTTAAAGGTAGTTACTGTAGTAATTTTCATGTCCCTGCTGCTGTTCCTCTAATAAAATGATAAAAAGTATGTATGTGTGTCCATTTCTAGGTCATCAGTCATTCATTCAGTGCTGCTGAATCCATGTTCCAGTACTCATGTTTCACTAAAAAGTTGTATTCAGGTAGCACAGAAAGGATGAGAAAGGTGATGATACATGAAAAAGAGCAAAGGATGGGTCTTGGTGTTTGTGACAGTTCTCCAGGATGGATAGCGGTCTCTCTACCATATGTAGAGGGGAAGGAAGTGTGATTAGTAAAGGTAGGAGTTGCAGTGGTGAGGATTTTAACTCCATTTTTTCAGTATGTGCTCAATATCGTCTGATCTCCTCATTTTTCTTAGAAAACAAAAGACTTCAACGTTCAGTGAAAAGCAGGTGTTTAGTGCATCATAGGAAAAAGGTCTGAAAAAGGCACTTTTTTTTTACGGTTTCATGAACATCCGCCGTTCCCGCTCCTCCTCTGGCAGCCTGGAGCTGAGTTCGCTCGCTGTCCGCAGGGGGGCGCTGGGGACAAAGGCAGATTTTACACCGAGGGAAATGAACTATTCCATATACACACACCAGGACAGCAAATAATGCTTCTAGTGCTAGATACGTTAATGTTCTCTTTTAAGATCTGACATTGCCAACTGCTGCATAGAGAGGACTTTTCCACAACAGACAGTGCAGGTGTGCTGGAGTTCTAACCAGCATAGACACACTGGTGCAGGATGTAATGTGAGTTGTGGTGCTTTGCATTTATTTTGGTTTGTTTTCATTATATTCTAATTTGATTACTGTCAGATTTTTTAACTGTTATTTGTATAAAACAAACTTAGTCACTTCTGTATATGCAGGTACTAGAATGGGATGCATTGTATAGTTAAACATTATATAATGTTAAGAAACAGGAGATCTGGGTTTTTAAAACATGAAACAGTTTTCTTTTAAATCAAATTCTGACAGGGAGGTGCCAGTAACATGCCTGAGTTAATGTAAGTATGAAAAAGTGCTTTGAAACTATGGCTTCTAAATCCAAGGGCATAGAAAACTTAGGTGGGTGAAATTTCAGCAAGGCAATAAAGAGCAGAAAATTACTAAATAGGTGATGTTGTAATAATAGTACTAGGGGTTTGGGTATGACTTCCGGTATATATTTAAAAGTGCAATTCATCCTCTTCTTCTGTTGAGAAACAAAATGCTTTCATCTAAAGTTCCTTTTGTATTGTGTTTCCTAAACTAACTTTGAAGCACAGCTCCTGGCCTGTCAAGAGAATGGGGTGGGGAAATCCTAAAGGTCTTTTCTGTTTCCAAATGACATTTTTCAATTACATTTGTTTTCAATTTACTGAATCTATTTTTCTTTTCAGAGTCAGTACAGATTTGTATGTGAAGCTATTTTGAAGGTGTATGAAGAAGGATTTATTAAACCTTTACAAGCATCACTGCATAAGTAAAGAGCAAAAAACATATGATATCAGTTGAGGAATCCTGTCCTCTATAATGAACTGGCAACATTCTTTGTGCCATAATACTGCTTGCAGGAAATTATAGTGAAGTACAGCAAAGAATTGACAAAGGACTTTGAAAACTTCAGCACTGTTGCACTTTACGTTGAAACAAAATCAGTCTCTGAAACTCTTCTAACCTTCATCTGTTTGAAGACTTTATTTTCGTGATTTGCTCCGAACAAACCATAAACTGAAAGAACTTATTGTGTTCAGGGTAATCTACGATATTTCATTGTAGTGCCATATACTGCGCTTCTGGTTGAATTGCTACAAACAAGGCTTGGAATTATTTCACTCTGTTTTACACCCATGTCTCTTAAAATGAAAAACAAATGAAAAAATACACTAAGCCATGGTCTTTTTTCCAGTGCTAGGTTTATTTACTATGTACAGACTCTCACAGTTTTGTTTTTTACAACATTAGCAATATTGCCAATACTAGATAGATACACACTGCCTACTGATGCAGCACACTTTGTCCTACACCCTTACTAGAGACCAGCTGGTTGTTAGAGGAGAGCTGGTGTCTGTTAACCCAGCAGTAGCTGCATAATGCCCACTTACCAGCATCTTGTACAAAATAATAACAATAAAAATTTTAAAAAACCAACATATAAATAAACAGCATTTCTTTGGCACAGCTTGTGTGTCATACACTGGTGTATTCTGATTTGTGTGACTTCAGATTATGTGATGGGAACTAGTGCATGCATTATGTCTTAACCCCTTAAGTGCCTTGAGACTTACAGCGTACATCCAGTGAAAGGCACTCATGATTCCATGGGGGTGGTATTGTCGTGTCATATTTATCTTAATGGGTTCAGATTTTCAAAATGGCCCTTGGTGCTTGGAATGTGTTACCACAAGGGGTCACGGAAATACCATTCCCTCTTTCCTTATACAAGTACCTGTATGCTACTCTCTGTAGCAAAAGCACCTCTGCCAACTTAATGAATGAGCATTGTATGCTGCTGTGTTGTAATCATAAGAAAAATCTGACACATTCCTTCCAACTTGTAACTTACTAGCATCTTACTATGAAATGCTGGTAGGTCATTAGAAACTGATACCTTATTTTATCCTTTTATTAAGAATAGCTGTTTTACTCAATTAGACATAACTAATAGCACTGATAATTAAGTTGAACTTACAATCAGATGTGATTTAATTCCATTAGTTTCTAACTAACTTGTTAAGTCCTTATAGTTGATTTCAAGCCATGTTCGTACAGGTCTGCCTTTTCTTTTCTTTGTTTGGAGGGGAGAGGGAGGAGAACACTATGAAGTTAGCCCAGAATTTAATTTTAATTTCATAATGACCCCAGTCACCTTCTATTACGCTTGTGCAAAATTGTTCCAGTTGGTATGGGTTGCTTCTTATTTAAGTAGGTAGAAGATTTGTAAGAAATGTCTGTCTGATACAGTATCTGAGCTCATTCTAAAGATGCATAAGTGTCCCCATTTTTAAATATTTTTCTAGTATAGGAGAAACCAAGTCAGAAGCAAGGTACCCAGTGTAATATATTGTAAGAAAAAAAAGTCATTTACTTGATTGCCCTGTGACAGCATAACATTGTGCCCTCTATTTAAAAGTTTTAATTTATTGTATTGGTTTCCTGAAAATGTTTATCCATTAAATTTTGTTGTAAGCTATATATATAGCATAGAATTAAAATGGAAAGTTCTAAGCTAAATAATTTTTAACTATTGAAGAATTATATTGTATAATATACTATGTTCTATAGACATTTGAAACAGATCAGCTATGAACTATTAAATGAAAAGGGATTCAGGCAAAGTGAAATCCTGGCTTATGACTTAGTAATGAACAAGAACCACAATGCCAAATGGAAGAGAGAGTTTTAAATATTTTTAGAAAACAAAATAATATTAGGAGGGCTGTGGCTCTGTTAATTATATTTCTAGATTTGATGCTTAAGTCAATGTTATCCCTCAGTGAAAAATAAATTTTACAAGAATCTCTGTGTCTGAACTGAACTGAAAGAGAGTAATATGGTAGCTTTAATCTCAGTTATATTTTTAAGCCATTTGCAACAAATAATTTTTTTTTATATTTCTTTAACTTCCATGTGATGAGGTTATTAGCTGAGTTGCTGGCTAGTTAGAAGGTTATATTGAACTCAGCACTTAATGTCCAAAAAGTAAAACAATTCATCCATTATACTAAAAGAAATTTTCTTCATGGTTAAGTTGTAAACAAAAATAGCATTTGCCCAGTTATTCTGAGGAAAATCAGAAACAGAGGTTATAGCAGCATTATATAGCATTGGTATGTCACATATTTAAATATTCTTATGTAAAATTGCCATAGCAGTTCAAAAGTCCCATTTATACCACAATTAAGTGTGGGCTATGTATTTGTCACCTGTCGTTACTGTTTTGATTACAAACACAGGCAAGAATAATAGGTCTCCTCAAAATTTTCCTCTGCACTAATTTGTAGTTTATTAACTAGCTGCACTGGGGAAAAAAATTGGAACAAAGTACCTATTCTTAATTAACTGGGCATCGGTGACTCAGTGGCTTTTGGCTTCTCCAAAGCCAGGATAAAGGTAACCAAAAACTGCTTGGGAAAGAATAGCACTGAAGCCTTTCTGCACCATAAATCAGTAATTTAAATTTTTCTACTTGTTGTGGTATAAATGGCCTTTAAAATATTTTTATATGGCCAAAAAAAGCGAAACTGCTTAATATTTTACTTTGGGTTATGAAGATCTGTATCATCCTTAAGAGTTTTTTAAAGAAGTTTTTGTATGTTTCATGCTGTACAAAACATGAATGTATCTTTCAGACATAATGACTTATAGACCTATATGTGATCGGTGTTATGACTGTTGGATTTTATGAATAATTATTTTCATACCATTTGATTAGGAAAAATGTTGGGTGGGTGTGGGAAAGAGTATGTTTGTAACACTTCCATGATACAAATCCAGTTAAAGGAAAAAAAAAAAAAAAAAAGTAGTTTTCATTGTAAATAAGAGCAATATTATGACAATTTTGTGCCAATGTAAAATGTTAAGATTTTTGGGTTTACTTTAGGTTCAGATTGAAAACTACCACTACCATCTCTTGTTTAAAATGGATTTGAAGGGGAAGTTTTTTAGTAGAAAGACATGGGGCTCTAGTGGGGGCTTTGAGTGTTTTTGGGAGCATTTTTAAATTTTGCTAAATATGAAATAAGATACAGGTATTGTTTAATAAATCACCTACAAATTGTCAGCCAGTCCACTTTGAGAAATACTGCATTAGGTGCCCCAGATAACTGAGAGCTGATAAAATTCATTTATCCTGAATTTGGAAGCATTTGGTATTTTCAATCACTTAAAGATCTTAAGCAGTAAAATACTGCTTTTATGCATTTCATTTTTATCTATTCTCTCCCATTTATGAAAAAGAGAATGCCTGGGATTTTTTTCTCAGTAGATTTAATGCTAGCTGACATTTCTATGTTTCTCTGTTAAATCTCAAAAGCTTATATGCCATATAGATAAAGCAGTAACACTTCCAGAATATCTGATTACAGTCTAGCACACCATCTAGTAAAGAAAGGGTGAGAAAGCAGTTGGGACATTAAGAAACATGAGGAGTTTGTTATGGAACTTGTATAGCTGGCAACTTTCCGTGGAGACCTTCCAAAAAGCTTCATGGTACCCGTGGAAGGGCCAAAATGCAGCAGACCTGCTGCAGTTGTGCTGCCCAGGGAAATGGGGAGAAGGGAAGGTCTGGCATAGAGATGTTGGAGCTCCAAGTATGCTGTGGAGCTGAATTATGTGATATTTTTATGCTTATGCAGTGTGTGTGCAGGTGTGTGGGTGATGTTTGATGGCTCAGGGAATTAGCATGAGCATGAAAAGCTCTACAGATCCACCAATTTCCAAGCAAAAGAAGGTTGTCCAGTACATATGCTGTAGTTTTGACTGAAGAGCCGCTGTGCAGGCAATCAGCAAGCCCCTCAGCCCTGAGGAAAAAAGGAGTGATTTGGTTATGCTCCATATAAAAATTTTGAATATTTGGACTTCCACCAAGTAGAGGAGTGGTGTCTTCTAATATCAGTTGAAGTCTTTTTGTAGCTCACATCTCAAGTCTCCAGTTGGCTGAGTTGGGTGTATTTGCCAATTTTAGTATCCATCTTTTGTCTTGAGACTGAAAAGGTTCTTTCCCATTGCTACTTGTAGTGCAAGGATTCAGTATTAAGATCTGGTAAAAACATAGTCATTGGTTAACTGTGGATCTTGCATGAATATGCAGGTATTTATAATGAGTGGTGACTGGGAAGCTGTGAGAAGGAGGAAATGGTTGGTTTGTTTTAGCGTAACTATTCCTTCCAGTCTCTGTTATCCCACTGCACTTAGTCACTTGTTTGTTTAGAAGTCTGCAAAGAAGGCTAGTTCCTTATCACTGGATTTTACCTCTGTGCTTGTTACTCCCACAGGTGTGTCTGCCTTTTCATAGGGCTTCTCTCGCTACAGGTACAAGATCTGTGAGTTCTGGCTATGGGCTTTGGCATGTTTTGCTCATTGAGATCTCAATGGTAAAAAGGAGAGATAAACTACTTTCTTTTTTAAAATGCTGAAATATTCAGTTGTAAAAATGTAGACATTTTGATTAGTAGCCTCATTTTAAAAAGCCACTAAAATATGTGATTTTAGTCTGCTGTAGCAAGAACGGTGGTTCACGGACTGGCTGGCAGCTTGTTGGTTGTGGTATTTCATATTTAACAAGCTGACATGTTTTAAAGGATAATTTTTTTCAGAGTGTTTTGATGTTTGAATAGTAGCACTTTATCTCATGCTTACTACTGACTGAACTATTGGACAAAATAAATTTGGTTTGAAGAGAGATACTAATGGGTTTCTGTACAGAGATGATTCACATTGCACCCTGGTACGAATGCTTTCTGTTGTTCTAAACATTTCTTGTTAATTGTTCCTGTGTTTCTGAGGGATTTTCAGAAAATAGATATTAATAAGGTAATTCTATCATCTCAATTTTCCTGTCTTAATACAAATATGAAGCCTGCATTTGGGAAAGAAAAAACAAAAAAGGAAAAAAAAGGTGCAAATAGAAACTTACAGGGTACTTGTAAATTTACCTCTGTGATCTCTCTCAGCTAGCTGCAAATTAGCTATGTTTACTGTAAATGTTTCTGCTAAGCATTATTTTTAACATTAGATCAATTACCTGGAAATCAGTATTCTTTTTTTCTTTTTTACTTAACTTATTTGAATTTTGATAACTAAAGATAATGCACAACAAAGTTCAAGGAAGTTGTCACCCTTTTGCACCTAGGCCAGGGGCCTGAGACATGAGTGAAAGGGTTAAACAGTTTACGTTAAGCTGTTTTATTCTTTAACTATAATATATCCACAAGGACTAGACTATGAATGATCCAGTGCAATTATCTCAGTACATTGGGGCACCACAGTAACAGCCTATAATAATCTAACTGGAAAATTTAAGGTAAGAGGGTGAAGGTTTTATCTTATCCAGTGTATCCAAATTTGTTTTCCATTTGGTTTGCTTCATTTACCAGTGATCCCATTTTAACCAGTCAATTTGGCAGGGCTGTTTGTGTAAGGTTTGGGGTTTTTGTTTTGTTTGGGGTTTTTTTGTAGCAGGTGCTATTTTATGTGTAAACACAAAGGGAAGAGTATTATTTAGATCATTATTAACATTCAGGTGGTGGCAATATTTTTGCCAGTTACTTCTGATAATTATTTTGCATTTCCAGCTGGGGCTTTCAGTTGTCAAATTTCATCTCAGTTTCATACTGCTGAATGATGGACTGCAAGTGTGGAGTAAATCATCTCAGAGTTGAACAGCTCTTTTGTTGTTTAGACTAACTCCTGTGTATCTTTATTAATATTGGGGGGATGCAAAGGCTCTTCCCATAAGTAGACTTCTGCCTATAAATTTGTTTAAAAGCACATGAGGGGGAGGGAAAAAACCAAACCAACAACCTAAATGCTCCATCTTGGCTAAGTAGCCAGGGCGGTTGATGGAAAACGATGGAAACTTGAAATTGGTCAACACTGGACAATATGAAAATAAATTCAGCTTTTGTCACTGCAGCTACTGTATGCTTTAAAGGGCCTTATGTATTTGTCCTCATTTTGATAAAATGAAATTTCTTGCCATTAAAATTATACACTAACTTCTACCGAAAACCAGCAGTTCCCAGGATAAATATGCTAATTAACATTTAACAAGTCTTGTTTTAGTCTTAAGTAAAATTTCATTCTATTATGTGAAAAAATGCTGTTATGCATATTTTGTGGATATATTTAATTTCAGTTGACAAATAGTTGTCTAGGTACAGACTTGAAAATATATATATAGTTTACTTGTGGATCTTAATTGTTTAATTGCAAAATAAAGATGTGCTTTAGTAATTTAAAGTTTAAATTTTTTTTGTGTTCTTGCTACTGTATACACGAGTTTGCTGTGCTACATTTATATGTGTCCGATGCCAGATAATGTTCCCCTTGTATTTTTCTTCTTGACACTGTATGACATAAATATACCCCTATGGATTGTGCATTAGAAGAGGATGCAAATTATCAGGAGTTAAGTTACTTGGCTGAAAAAATATAAGTACTGCAAGATTTGCTCTAATGGAATAATGACTTTTAAATTACCATTTTTACAGTGAGTGTATTGGAGATGGTGTTCAGTAGAGATGATCATCTGATCAAAAAGCTGAGGATATGAGGAACAAAAATTCCAGCTGAAAGCTTGTGAAGAAATATTTGCTGCCAAAAAGTGAGGGGATGTTCAAAACAAAAGCGGA
This sequence comes from Sylvia atricapilla, assembly GCF_009819655.1. Taxonomy (NCBI): domain Eukaryota; kingdom Metazoa; phylum Chordata; class Aves; order Passeriformes; family Sylviidae; genus Sylvia; species Sylvia atricapilla. The sequence continues at coordinate 26,280,674 of NC_089146.1, forward strand.
TAAAGATGATGAAAGGATTCAGGAGGCATAACAAAAATCTCAGGGGGATGAGTGTCTGAGACCCCCGTATGTTCTTAATTCCACTGATAAATACAGGACTTAAAAGTGAAGACACGATGTTTGGATTTTAAATACAAAAGTATAAACTAGTGGGAGAGCACTTTAGGGACAGAAACAGATCTAAGAAGTATTCCAATAGGAGGAGATTTTTTTAAGCTGGGATAGGAAGACTGGATCTAAGACAAGTGACAGATAATACAGTTGAATGTGTACTGTACATACTTGGACTGTCTCTGAGTATCAAATAGCGAGCAAAGAGTAGACTGTAATTACAGGAAGAGTAGCAAGAGGGTGGTGTGAAGTAGAAATTGCAAAAATGAGCAACTAAGTTTTTGTGTCACAGTAGCTACAGGCAGAAAATAATCCTGGTGTGCCAGCATAGGAGCTTGTGAATGACTGAGTGGAAAGAAGCTCAGTCTGAGGAGTAGTTGAAGGTGGTTAGAAAATTTCGGGACAGCCTCCAAGAATCACGGAATTCCCCAGAATTCTTTGTCGTATAGAGGAATGTGAATTGTTGTAGACTTAATAGCCAGCCATTTACCTGGCACATCTCCACTACAAACTAAGTATCTCTGATATGCAGACCATTGGTTAGCTGATCTGCACTGAGAATTCATCAGATATCTGCAAACTCTCAAGATAAATTATTTTTCCACGTTAAATAGAGTAAAATTCGGTATGGTTTCTTTATTGCAAGCTCCCACAGGTATTTCATGACAGGCTATTGACAGCAAGCATAATCCCTGCTCCTCTGATAAAAAGTAGATATCTTAATTTTTCCCCCCCTCGTTTTGTGATTCACCTTTCTGAATAAAGAAACAGACTTGTGAACGTGAATCTCACCTTTTCCCAAAGCTCACCCTGCTCCTCCCAGCGGCAGGAGAGTGATCTGTTGTCAAGAGACATTTAGTAAAATCAGCCTGTTGCTTCGTCAGCAAATGGTGGGCAATTACCTGGCAGCTTTTTTAAATTTCTCCCCCCATTTCAGTAAATGACATCGAAGGAACTCGATTCAGGCACTGGAGCTGAGGTATTGATGTGGGTTTCATTATGCCAGTTCCTCTGGCCGGCAGGGACTGACCGGGTGTCTCAGCCCGTGAGTCAGAGCTGAGCATAAAAAAATGCTGTGTGTTATCTTTAGCCCAAGTATCTGCTTTCCCAGACTATCAGGTACTGGATTCCCTGTTAGCCTGGGATTTCGAGGGTGGCTGGAGCTCCTTTACTCCGAGCTCTGTCACTCTCAGCTGGCATTACGCATGGAGAGTTTATATTGCCTTTCCTGAGGTTTTCCTCAAATACTGGCTTGGGCACAAATATTTATCTAGTGGAAAAAACGCAGTGAAGCGCAGCCCTCTGTAATTGCTGCCGAGGAGCGGGGCTTGTCCCCCGCGGCTGGGGTAACCCGTGAGGACAGCGACGGGAGCGCGGAGCACAGGCTCTGCGCCTGCCTTTGGAGGACTTGAAAACACAAACTGCATTTTGTAGTCGCAGCCTTATTTCAGTATATAAATACTAGCAGTGCTCGTTGGTAGACCGCTCTGCTTTATTTAATACACTGCTACCGCTGCCCTTTCAGGTACTGTTTAAAGATACTATTTTCTTAGAAATTTTATGGTTTTAAGAGCGCGTTTGCCTAAAGGTTCCAGTTCCCGCTGTGAAGCCCAGGGCTGTTCACAGTCCTGGCCAAACCACTGAGGGGAAACCTTCACGCCGCATTCGCAAAAACTGCAGAACTTTTGGGAACTGCTCTGAAAGGCGCGTCCCGAAGGCTCAGCTCCCAGCGGTGCCGGGCCCCCGGGACAGCCCCATCGGCCGCGGCCGCTCCGGGCTCCGCGCTGCCGCCCTCCCCCCGCGGGCAGCACGTGGTCCGCGCCGCGCCCCCCACCCCCCGCGGCGGCCCCTCCGCCGGGCGAAACCACCTGGCACGGGACGGGGGGGCGCCCCTTCTCCACCGGGCCCCGCCCCATTAAAGGGGCGATGGGCTCCCGGCGCGGCGGGAAGCGGAGAGTTCCTTTTCCCATCCGGCTGCCGCCCTCCTTTCCCGACGCCCTTCACCTCCATCTCCGCGCCGCCGCCGCCGAGCCGGAGAGCGCGGCCGGGGGAGCCGCCAGGTGAGTGAGCGCGGGGGAGGAATCTGCCGGCGCGTCGCTGCCCGTTTAAGGGCCTCCCACGTCGCTCCGCCATGTCCGGCGGGCCGGCCCTTCCCGGGGCTCCCACACCGCCCCCCGCCCGCCCCCGGGGCCTGGAGGAGCCGCCGCGGGGACGCTCCCGCAGCCCCGCAGGTGAGGCCGGCAGGTGAGGCCGCCGCGGGCCCCGGGCGGGGCCGGAGCGAGGCCGCGGGGCCGGGGCGTTATGTAAGGGCAGGGGCACCGCGGGTGGGGCCGGGGCTGGGCTGGGCTCGACCCTCGGGCTCGGGGCTGAGTCCCCGCACAGCTCCGGCTGTGGGCCGGCAGCGCCGTGCCCGAGGGGCGCTCGCCCGTCCTGCCAGAGCCTTTCCTGCCGGGAAAGCTGTGAGCGCGGCTCTGCGGCGGGAAGGGTCATTAGCGCTTGTTTTTTCGATGGGAGAGGTGGAGTGCGTGAGCCAGGAAAGGAGCCGGTGGTATGAAGTGCTTAGTTGATTCCCAGCTGTGGAAGATCGTCTCGGAGAAACGCGGGGTGGCGTTTGTATTAATGAAAGATTGCAGAGAAACTGTAAGAGATCTGCACGATCGCTGTTTTTTTTCCTTAAGCGTACTTTTGTGTAGTCCCAAAAAGTCACCCAACCGTCGTCAAAGTTCTGCGCTGGGTTTTTTTTCAGACTTTCACAGCCGAAGACTGGGGGTGTTTAAATCAAAATGAAAACCTGTTTGACTCTTTCTTTATCAAAGTCAGGGATTTTCTAAGAACTTTATTGCAGGCTTTTTTTTTTTTTTTTTTTTTTTTCGATTTGGATTTGAGGTAGGTTTGTTTGTTTTGTTGTGTTGTGTTTTGAGGGGGTTTCTTCTGTAAAAAAACTTAACCCTGTTTATTCTCTCTCTTGGACTTTGTAGCAAAGATGCTGAGCTTTTTCCGCCGTACGCTGGGCCGCCGGTCCATGCGTAAGCATGCGGAGAAGGAAAGGCTGAGAGAAGCCCAAAGGGCTGCAACCCACATCCCTGCAGCTGGGGACGCCAAATCCATCATTACCTGCCGAGTGGCGCTGCTGGACGGGACAGATGTCAGCGTGGATTTACCGGTATGAGTGATCCGTGTTTCTGAAACACACTTGGTTTGTGTTCCTCTGATGTGGATTGCTGTTTGCAAGCTAGGTAAAGGCATTGCTCTTTTTGCTGCTGGCAGTCGACCCTGTGACTTGATGTCCACTAAGTTACTGCTCATAAAAAGATTCTGAAAGAGTAGTTAACTTCGGCATTCACTGAGATTCGAGAGTGTTTTGCTAGATGCCATCGTGTGTTACACACTGGATGCTTTCTAATGTTTTAATGTAATTTTTCTGCCAAGGCTTGACTAAGAGAAGGTAACCTGTTGGGTGAATTGGGTTTTCTTTTTGGTTTTTCTTTTTTCCATTTTGGCTATGTTGACAAAGAAGGTCAATCTCTTGGTGTGACTTGTTGAAGAGGAGGGATGAGCAGAAGTACTAACAGGAATTTCTGTGTGGGTTGGGTTTGGTCCGGTTTTGTGTCAGAGGTGGATGCAGTTTTTAATGCTAGCTTGAAAGGGGAGGGGAAGAAGAAAAATCTACTTCCTTCCCCTCCTCGGGGCAGATTATATAGTAGGAATTGTCTCATAACCTGGTGCTTTATTCGGAGTGAGGTGTTAGCCACCGATTTACATTTCTAAAGCTTCCTTAATATGCACGTGCCTGTTCTGCTTCCCTAATTATATACCTGTTTTTGGCCAACAGGATGAGCAGTAGCACCAAAATTGATGTACTCTGTGTTTCCATTACCATGTGTTATAGTTGTTAGTGACTTGTAAGCTCACAGAGCTGAGCATTAGGAAGGTGTGGATCTTTGAGACCTGACTAGTTCCAGAGGATTTTGGCTGCAGTCACAGTTTTGCTGGTGTTGGAACTGCTGACTAGAAAGAAAGGCCATTTCAGGACTGGCTGCTCCACACAGCTCTTTCTTCCCTTTCTTTTTTAATCATGGAGTGTTTAAGTAGTGCAAATAAGTCAGCCAGACTGAGCAGTGTTGTTGATGTAGTGAGCAGAAATAACACTTGTGATATCCCAAACCCCGAATAATCTAGAGAAACCCTTTGGCATCTTTATTTGCAAAATGACTGTACAGATAGGTGTTTATAGAGGGTGGTAAAATTAATTTGTAAATCTCTGAAGCCATGTAATGAATGTATCCACTGCTGCTTAGTGCCTAGGATGTTTGATTTGAAGCCAGGAATGCCCACAAACACTTTATAGCAAAAGTTAGCACTTAAAAAGTACTCAAGTTTAAATTGGTGTCTCTGCATAACCAGGGCAGTAATCTTTGGAGCTGGAGTCGGCTCTGTAGGCAAATTCCTGGCAGCTCTAACAACATTTTTAAGGCTTGGAGGAGCATAAATTGAACCTGAAGAGGTGTCACGACTTGCCACCTGGCCTGTAAATCTCAGACCAGGGTGCAGTTGTAACGATTTACTTCTACAAGAAACTCTTTTCACTCCAGACTTTTTTCTTTAAAAGCTAATACACATCCTTGACTGTGGACCTCTAAGTTATGAGTAACAGTAACCAATATGCTAAATCAATGTAGCCAGATGTGGTAATTACAGTGCATCATCAGCGGCTGACATGTACCAGTTTCTTCAGTAATTGAAATATAATTAATTAAAAGTAAATTAAATGTTTCATTTCAGACTTCCTAGAGTATTTATTCTTGTTTCTCCACTTGCATCATTCATATTTTGGGGTTGACTCCTAAAAAGGAAAGAAAAAAGGGTAGAGGGGGCAGTGGATAAAGTGAGGGGTTACAAAATCCTGGCAAAACAACATCACTTTCTAAAATGTAAAGCTTAAATTAAAAATGCATGATTTTTTTTTTCTTTTACAAAACCTTTCTTTGAGAATCTTTGTGCTCTTTGAACTAAGGTCTTTTCCAAGACTGATACTGTGACTTCGTTGGCAGTAAATTTGTTTTAAAATGAGCTCTTTCTCCCAAAGAGGGGCCTCCTGGTCTGCCAGTTGATTTGTGCCGTCATATTATCTACCTAAGCACTGTGAAATTGTTTTATTAAAAAAAAAATAAATAACAAAGCTTTTCATAAGAATGAATCATTTAGCAAACAGGTTAGTTGGCAGCCAGAGAAAGGGTTGTCTTGGCAGGAATGAATGCCATACCTTTTTAAGTCCATGGCTACACAGATACTTTACAGTGGCATAAGTTGTTGCTGCCACAGGAAGAAAAGATGTTGCTTTCGTTACTGCGTTTGTCCTTGTTTTCTCATACCCCTTGGCAGAAGAAACAGTTTTTTAGCAGCCAGGCAGTAAGCTAAGTCAAGAAAATGCTGTGTCTGAAAATAATCAGTATAATTTCGTTATGTAGTTTCCAGCTGGAGCGATTCTCCAATCTGGTTCCCCATGTGCCTCCCCAAATGTGGTGAAGAAGCATTTAGAGGTGATACCAGGCTTAAGTTTGCTCAAAATGCTGTTGAGCATGTATCCTATTCACTGTATGTATCCTTACAGTGAATTTTTTACTGAGAAAAGTATTCTGGATTTACAATCATTGATATAGTTAAACCTGAGATTGCTGAATTTCTCATTAATCAAGGAAAAAAGGAAAGGAAAGGCAAAAACAACAAGAAGTAACCACAAGGGATGTTGCCGTGTAAGCCAAACACATATCAGAGTCATTAAGTAGCAAAGACTGATATTTTATGAATATTGACAATGAGACAGAAGGGTCAGGTTGTAAATGATGCAGTTGAGACTTAACATATTAGACACAGAGTCAGGATTTGAGAAGTAACTCTGCTTTTTGTCCACTGATCTTATCTTAGGTGTCTGTCAAGCTACTTCATCTTTCTGCTTTTCTCTGTCTTCTGTTTTTAATTAGAAAAATGCCTTACTTGAACTTTTCACCAAAGCTGCAGTCACACACAGTACATAGACTGGATTCTTTGCAAGAATCTGCTGCTTTTGTAGCTATGTCAGTGGCTGAAGAATGTCAGTGTCATGTATACTGTTTACTGACACCTTGGTATGTTCCAAATGGGAGGCATGAACTTAATGCGAGTTATCGGTGTTCTTTTGGGGCAGGTCAAAAGGTGTCAGGTTTTTTTCCCACAGCTTCATCTCAGATTTTAAAGTTGTGTATTGACCTGGTAGTTTTCCTCATCTCTTACCACTCTTTTAAAACTTTATGTTTCTCCGAATGCATTCAGCCATTTTTACAGACTTAGGTGCTTAATGAAACACTAAGAAGCTTGTTACTTTGTTTATCTTTTAGAAGTTTTTCTAAAATAGATGTTGTCTGTAAGTGCTGCTGTTGTTTATTATACATTCTGCTTTTCTGTTAACTTGAGTTCAGCTTGGACAAAAGTTAGGTTATGCATTTTCTTCCAATTGTTTAAGATCTGTGGGTGGAATGTTCGCTGAGTAGTATGAGTGGTGAGAGGACAAGAACTCTGTTTTGCTGGCATCCCTTATCTTACTTTTCATCCTGTTCCCATGCAAAACTAACCTGCATCTTCCCCCACTGCACCTCTGGAATTCCCAGAGCTCAAAAGCCATGAACAGCCCTGGTTTATTACCTGAAGATTCCATCAGCTCAGTCATACCAGTCTGGTCTGTCGAGGGAACTCCTCAACAGCTGGAATACTGTCTCTCCTGGTGCTCATGGTTTGTGAAGAAAGACAGGTTGGTTGGGGGGGAACTTGAAAGCTGTTTTTATTTGGGGTCATCAACCAGTATGAAATAATTTGGAACAAAAACGTTGGTCAAGAATTTGAAATAAAGTGCTGTTTTGTGTAACAGAGAGCTCCAGAGGATTTTAAAATCACAATATTTTAACACTGAGTATTTGTTTGTAAGTTCTGTGCTATCCATAGTGCTAACTGGGAGAGGGAAAAGATAATTTAGATGGGGGAGGAATGATGAGATAAATAATGTAAATACATCCACTTGGAATATGCACCTTTTTTAAAATTTCTGGATTGCTTTCTGTGGGGTAGCAAGGTCAGCCTTACAGAGAGACAGATAGTAAGATAGGGTCTTATGGAAGCAGAACTGTACTTTGTGGAAGCCAGCGGTGTTTCAGTAAAAAACCTGACCCTGCCTAACCCACTATTTACATAATCTTCTCATGGATAATGGAGCGTTAATTGAATTCCAGTTTCTGTACTGTGCAAAGTTTTAGGTAAAAGCTTCCTAGTGGTTTAAGATGAAAGACAGAAATTATGAGAATGGATGCTCTCTGAGTAGCTTTTTATCTTGGAATACTTACTTACGCGTGCATGAAATTTGATATGGAGGTTGCAGAATGAGATGGTTTTGTCTTTATTGTAATGAAGAAAACAAGGTCTTATATAAACCAGTCCAAGGGCTGTGTGTAATAGTGGGACTGAACTAAGCTGTTTAGATTTCTGGAGTATAAATAAGATAAAAAAGGGCTGTATCTGTAGTGATTATTTTAAATAAAATTAAGAAATATATCTGGAATGCCGAAATCATTAAGGAGTACCAGTGACTTTGTTTGGGGAGAAATTATTTGTGTCGGTCCAACTACATCAGAGATGCGTTGAGATAGTTGATGTTACTCAGTAATTCGCTCTGGTTTATTAAAAATCTTGTAGAATATTTATGGCCACTTGCTGAATATTTGTGGATGTAAATATTAAATACATAATGTTGTTCCTGGCATGAGTGCTGATTAACAAGAAAATCTAATGCTGATAAAAATGTTAGAAAATCAGTCATCATATAAAATGAGTGCTCTGAGTGTTCAAGGCTGACCTCTAAAGTCCAAAATAAAGCTCAGCTGACAAAAGCAGTAACAACATAAACATTTGAGCATGCCCCTTTTTGTGTGTGTTAAGGCTATAAAGTTTTGGATTAAAACTGTTTTTCCCACGTGATCTTCTGTCTGAAAGCATTGACATACTTTGGAGTGTTTGCTTAAACTTCCGAAAGACCTTTAGGGGACTGCAGCTGGACCAAACCAGTTGTGAGTCGTGTGTTCCAAAGCAGAGGCGCTGTCCGTGGGGTGAGCCTGGAATTCGTGGTGAGATGGAGCACAAGGCAGGGGATGCTGAGCCTCTGTGCCCGTGTGAGCAGCACCGAGTGCCTGCCCCGAGTGCTGCTCTGCTCGCAGCCCAGCGTTTTAGTCTTGGTGCAATGCTCCATGCCCTGGCACTGTTGGAAAGGAGGGAGGAAGGGGGCAGCTGGCTGCAGTCTGTGCTGCTTGCAGAGTAAATTGTTTGGCCTGCAGTATGCTGCCAGAGTTTCTGGGGCCGGTGCTGCAGGCCGGTTTAGTTGCCTGAAAGTTTAGCATTCTCAACTCACAGTGAATTTTATTTGAAGTCCTGCTTTTTCCTGCTGAACTGCCTCTGCAAAGGCTTTGGACTCTCAGGTGCTCTTAATCAGAATGCTCATGAGAAACCTGCAGGTGGAAGACCAAATAAAAGCAAGATGTCGGCAGTTTAATGGGAGGAAGAATTTAATCTGTAAACCTTAATGCTGAACAAGCAATTTAATTCTTTCTGATATAATCTGTGTCAGAAAGGATTAAAAAATTGATTAAATCAAATTGGTAGTTGGAAGATAAAAACTTTCAGGAAGTTGAAACAGACTTCCACAAAACAAAGTGATAGGTATGAATATTTGAGTCCTTGTCTTATGTAGTAGGGTCAGTAAGCCTGTGCACAGTACATTAAAGTCCTTCTACATAGCACTCTAATGAATGTACAGTTAGGATGGGTGTTGAAATAATTTCTTTGTTATGAAGATTATTGGGAGATGCCTTCTTTCTCCTGAGAATAGAAGAACAAAATATTTAATCCCAAATGCTTTCCTTCCTATATTTGTGAGACACTGAATAAATGGAAGAATTGATGAGCTGTGTCTCTGGAGGTAGAAATTCTCCCCAGCCTTCCAGCCTGAAGGGTTTTGTATTCACAAGTGTGTAGGGCAGTGTTGTCAAAAACTGAGGACAGACCAGAGAGAGAAGCAGAACTAGTGTTTTGCTGCTAGTGGCATCTTTAGATGAACGAGAAAATTGACTGGAGAGTTTGGAAAAGTTATTGGTAGGAGTGATGCTTGGAGCTTGAGGAGAGGAGCAGCTCCATTTGTAGGTCAGTACTTAAAGCCTTAAGAAGATCAGGGTGATGCAAATAATGTGTACTTCTAACACTGCCTTTGTAAAGATAGGGGGTTTTAACCCTCCAATTCTCTAGCAAACCTTAATGGTGTTAACTATAGACACCATTTGCATGATATTGAGATTAAATCTTCTTCCTTTAAAGCTCACTGTTGGAGTTTCTCATGTCTTAGTTATTTGAAACATGTGGTTTCAGGGAAGAGGATTTACTTCATTAAAAAAATGGACAGGCTCATCTGCTGCTTCCATGCTGCTGTGGTGTGCAAACATGCATAGGTGACATCCTAGCAACTGGGTAGCTGTAAATCCTGAATAGGGATCCATTCTTTCTCTCTCTGTGTGTGTATAAATGGTATATTTGTAAGAAAGCTCGTGTGTGTATGAACGGTAACCCTCCTGAGGAGCTGACAAAAGCCAGGAAGGGACATTTGTGCCACTTGGTACCTATTGAAGACCATAGCTACTGTTAGTTGTTGTTAATAAAAAATATGAGCATGGTCATTTGGAGTCTGAACAAAAAGTGCAGCTGCAAAGACGCAAGGAATAGTAAGTCCCATGAAGGCAATGCTTATACATCTATTTTTTTCAAAGTTCATCTTGTATAAAGCCCTCCATTTCGTCATAAAGAAATAAATTAACAGGAGAAATTATTCCCTGATCAGTATTTTAATTAGTAAATTTATTACATGGATGTTTTGGTCTTGGGGTTGTTTTTTTTTTTCAAGTTTTGGAAAAAATGGAGCCGTGATTAAAAATTTTCCGTGAGCCATTCAGGTGGTGCTCACCCAGCACAAACTCTTCTCCAGTTCTTGTGAGCTTGTGTTGCTTCTCCGGTGCTGGTCTGTGCTGGCTGCTCTAGTGCTGAAGGTGGCTTTGACATCAGGCAGGTTTGGAGCACCTGCCTGACTTATCCTCATGGATGCGTGTCCATGAAATAGCCCATACTCGGAGACCATGAGAAGAGGGTATAAATGCTGCCTTTCAGGTTTTAGGCAATGACTGAGATGCCTGAGCCGAGGAGAATGTCTCGGGATCGCCTTACCCCGGCAGTGGAGAGACAAACCAGCACGCCGAGGTGAACACCCAGCCTTGTTGCTGAGCTACCGGGGCTAAGCCCAGCCTTTGTAACACCTACTCAGGCAGCAATTGCAGTTATTAAGAGCAGCAGGAGATGTCATTAGCTGGGAGCATCCCTTTCATTGGGGAAAGGGGGGGAGGGGGGCGGGGGCCCTGTGATTCATGCCGCAGCGATCAGAAGTTGCTTTTATCCAGTGTGGCAAAACCAGGAGAGGTCCTGCCCTATATATATAGTATATCTTATTTACGTTTTTCTGTTGTTGAGTCTCCTGCTGTTAGATGTTTGGTGTTGTTTCCTAGAGAGTAGCAAACTCTGTAAATGAAGCAGTCGGGTTTTACTGAACTGCAAACCCATGAGAAGTTTAATTTGTGCCCTGAAGGGAGGACCAGGCACTCACTTGGACTGCTTGTGAGTGGAGTTGTTAATAGTTCATCAGTAACCATTAAACAGTTTGAAAATATTTGTCCTTTGAGTGTAACCTGAGCTCTGCTGTAAGGAAAAGAAAGGAGAGGGGGTATAAAAGCATGGGACAGCAGCAGGATAAAATTGTCACTATCACAGAATATTCTGAGTTGAAAGGAACCCACAAGTATCATCGAGTCTAACTCTCAATGGCCCATACGGGGATTGAACCCACAATCTTGATGTTATTAGCACCAATGTTGCCATTAGAAAGTTAGGGAAATTTTTCACAAACAAATGGAATAAAAGTGTATATTTGCTCTTTGAAAACTCTTGAGATTGCAGTTTTATTAAATACAAAGAAATTAATTTTGATTCATAAAAGTTGACTGGTTACAAAGCATTAATATTTTTGGCTGCCATTTGTTTAAGGAGGAAAGACTTTAGTAAGTAAAACATGTGTGACACTTCTGCTGACTTGCACCAAATACAGCTGCTGATGATTTAAGTCATATGCAAAGTAGTATATAATTAATTCCATGTTGACAGCCCTGGTGATTTAAGTCAGAAAACAACCAGAAGTCCTGCAGATCTTTCCACAGATGCTGCAGTGCTTCTTCAGGGACTTTATCCCACATTACTCATTCCATTCTGTGTCCAGTTAATTTTCGAGTCCTCTGCTGAGATTTCCGAAATGGCAAACACACTGTGGAACTAGTTTGACACTGCAGAAAGTGAAGTTTTGCTCGTGGGTAGTCTGAGGTAGCATGTGTAGTATTCCAGGCTGGAGTCAAAGTGCTTCTGTCACCCGCAGGGAATTTGGCTGAGATAACTGGTTAATTGCACTTTTTAAACATGACCTTGCAGAGGAATTGAGAAGGATCTCAAATGTTCTGCTCCATAAAGGGAGATCTTCCACTAGTTTTAGACAAGTTACTGAAAGCTTCATGCAACGTAGAATGTTTTTCTAGATTTGCTGCTGCAGGTGCTGAATTGATTTGGCTTGTATTATTATATTAATGTTTTAAGTAGAAGATATCCTCTGTTGAGAAAAAATATCAACAGGTCTTTCAAGACTGGGGTTACAGACTCAGTTATTGAAAGAAGAATGTGGGTTTGTATGTATTGATGGTTAGCCTTAAGTTTTCTGTTTGAGCTGGTGTTTAATAAATCTCTTATTGCCTGAGAAATACTGTTTTCCTGAGACCAATAGAAAACACTTTGAATGAATTTGATGAGATTGGCATTTGGTATTTGCATTATACAACATTTCATAGATGCTGTGTATTACTGAAGTTGCCTGCTGGCCCAGATGCCTTCCATTCCTGCTATTCTCCCCAGAACCTGGAAAGAAGTAACTGTGGGAATTTGCTTAGACAGGCTCAGTTTACAAACTTTTTCTGAATTTTTTTTCTTTGAACTGTGTTGTGTTGTGTTTGATTTAATTGATACATCAAGTAAACCAATGATGGTGATTGCAAAGTTGAATATGAAATACTTGAAGATCAGGGTAGAGGAAGGTGGCAAAAATTACAGCATGCAATTTTACTGACTTAGATATTACTTACTGATTAAACCAGATTATTTCTGAAAATAAAACTTTGTCTGGCCCAGAATTTTGAGACGGGTACTAAATCTGCTAATTACTAGCTTACTAAATGTATGGTTAGAAATTTATCCCATTTCTTTGTTGTGAATGTATAAATATTGAGGTAAAAGATTGCGAGATGGGCGCCTTACAGAAATAGAGAAACCCTTAAGCTGCTGGCAGAGTAAGCATAATGTCTGCATTTCTTTGCATTTAATTCTTTTTAACACTTTGACCTTTACTTTCATGCAATAATTTATTTATGTATTGATAACTTTATTTTTATTTTATTTTATTACGTTTAAGCATCTTAGGTATAATAACTCTGAAGCTATTATTTCCGTTTATTGTTATAAAGGCGCTCTTAGCATGAAAAATATGTTGTGTAAAAACTGCTCAGTGCTATTTATGTGCCTTCTCTTTAAAAACAACTGTTTAATTTTTTAGATCATCGCTGTAAAAGTGATGTTTCCTTGGGGCCAGAGCTGTTTTTTTCATAAATGATGTATGAGTATATGAGCTGGCTTTTTGCACCTAGAAGTTAGTTTTGTGAACTTAGTTTTGTATATGTGATATCTAAGTGCTGTTTATTCAAGTTACTTGCTCCAGACTGTTTCCTAGCAGTTGTTAAAAGCACTTGCTAATGGAATGCTATCTCCTAATTCAATAGGCCTTGCTACCTGCTTCTAAACTGGCCTAGATACCAAACAGTAGTAAATTCATAAGCAATTTGCTGTACTTGGCTCATAAAGTTTTCCAGTACATTGGTTATTGCAATTGTACTGGCTGTTTTTCCAGTTCTATTGAATGTCAGTGAGTAAGGAAAGCCTAAAAGAAAAAATGATAAAATGACATTTTAACACTGTTGGGCAAGTCAGTGTTGGCAATTCCAAAAAAAAAAAAAAAAAAAGGAGTTACGTGAGTTCTTTATGGATATTCTAAGTGTTTCTTGTACATTTGCCTTTGAGAAAAACAGCCATCAAAAATTATGGGGCGGGGAAAGAAAGCTGTCCACATTATATTTTCAGAAATTAAATTTTTGAAATTAGAATATAATGTGTGCAGAGAAAAAGAGAGATGCTACAACAAATCTATCTGCTGTGTACTAAATCCTGTTATCTTTTCAGAAAAAAGCCAAAGGCCAGCTCCTGTTTGAACAAATCATGTATCATCTGGACCTTATAGAAAGCGACTACTTTGGATTAAGGTTCATGGATTCAGCACAAGTGGCAGTGAGTAATGCTCTTTTTTAAGCAACAGTCTAAAAGTTAAATCCTAATATTGACAAAAATGCTATAAGGGAACTGCCTTTTGTGGATTACTGTACGTATCAGTTTGAGTAGATGGTTCTTCCAAACCTAAGTTTGTTGGTGTTTTACTGTGTGTTTCTAAAAATTTAAGAGGTTTTCACATCAGAAGGAGAGCATTATCAGATGTAACCACAGTTCTTTCACTTGTGGGCTATGCAGTTTTATATAGATACTTCTTATAGTCAAGTATTTAATCCTGTCACAGAGGGTGGCTGCAAGTTAAGAGAGCCTTTAGGCAAGGAATGTTTTTTTCTTTGTCCTGCATCCCTGGAACTTAAACTTGTATTCACTTAACCCAACATCCCCCAGTAGAGTGAGATCTGTGTTTTCCTGCTGCATGTGTCAGTCTTACTTGTTAGATATATAACCTAATTGGTTTTTTTTTGTGTTTCAAGGCCACTTCAGGATTATTTAATGTTTAGTATGGTGAAGTGGAAGCACAGACAAGCTAAATATCTGAATAGATCAAGGTTAGCATACAAAAATGGAGTCAGTGGCTTATATTCCTTTATTTCTGTGAAGGTGTGTGTCCAGAACAGTTTGAAGGTGATCTCTTAATTGTTGCAGCTTTGTGTTAAAGGCAAAAAAAAATCCATGAACTTGAATCTTTGAAAGAAGCTGATAGCTTTGGACACAGTGTTCCATCCCAAAGCACTTAAAACCCAATAGATTCTTTCCAAAATTATTGTGATTGAGTTTTACGTTTAGCATGTAATTGCAGAGAATGTACTCCAAAGAGAAAATCGTTGGTGTGCGGCATCTGAAGCAAACTTCATGGCCGGTGGGATTAGCTGCTGCTGGTCTGTCGTTGCCAGGAGTGAAAGTCTCTCTCCCTTGCAGAGGAGAGACATTTAACACTAAGGAGAAAAAGACCATTACACTAACAGATGGATGGCATTCAGAACCATGCATACCAACAGAAATGTGAAAACAGCCTATTGCACACCCTTCTATATTTCTCAAAATCATGTTAGCTGTGCTCAGTATGTGCAGTCCAGGATGCTGAATATTGATAGTGAAAGACTCTATTGCATTTATCTTTTTGCTTCAGAAAAACAATAGTCTGTATGGTTAAGGTATCCTAACTCAGTTTCTGCCATGTGGCTTCTGATGTATTTTGCTGTCTCTAGGACCTCATAAGAGTTCACAGTGGGTTAGTTTTAAGTGGTTTTATCTATATTTTTTTTCTCTTCCTGATCTGCTAGCAAATAAAGCCATTTGATCTTGAAATGGGTTAATAAGAGTTAATCTTTTCTGCCACAGCAGTGGCTCATGCTTTGATTTTGTCTAGCAAATTATTACTGCCAGTCCAGAGAGCATATGATTGAATATTTGATACTGCACAATCTACCAGGTACAGGGGATTTCAGACTTGGTTTGCTTCCTTTTCTTAACTCTGTGTGAGTGAAAAGCGGCAGAGTAGAGATAACGGTCTGTTTAAACTGGACCTTAATGATGAACTACATATAATGAAGCAGAAAAGGTTGTGTTTTGTCAGAAGAGCTGAATGCAACAGCCAGAGATAATTAATTGCTTTAAGAAATGAAGAACTGTTGCGATAGAAACCATTCCTGCAAAAGGAGCTGGCAAGTTCTAGCAGAAACCCAATCTGCAGCTGGAAACAAAGAACAGAGACTAATCAAGTAACTTGTCCAAGATTATTCAGGAGGCCTGTTAAATAAACAGTGTAAGAATCCAGTCCCTTTCTGTACACAGAATTGTCCACTGGCTATGAAGGAGATAAACTTTCTGCTACCCAGTTTAAATCTAAGAATATTGCTGTACTTGCTAGTTACTTTTACTGATACAAACTAGCGACACATAGTTATACAAAAGTTTTAGAAATCGCACACTTCCTTTAACTACAAATAAGTTTACAGTAGATTGTTGTGAAGGACTGAAGGATTGGGGTTTTTTTTTTTATTCTTTGCTGCTGCTGAAGTGATCACTAGTTGGGTGTTAAAGATTTTCTGAGGAGTGGGGGAAACCCAGAAAACAGAAAATCTCCCTGACATTTTGGATTTTAGTATTCAAGTAGTAGCTTATTTAAAATTATTCTTGAAACAATTAGTGAAGTGAAAGAATAGTTGCTTTCATGTGATTTCTGTGTTCTGTGAAACAATTAGTGAAGTGAAAGGATAGTTGCTTTCAAGAAGCTATTCAGGAAGAGACCAGTTTTAGCCTCAAAATGTTATTTAACAAACCTTATTTGCCCAAACTTCTTGAAATGTTGCTGGGTCAGGATTTGAGGGGTTCTTGTATGTGTTTTTTTTTTAATTTCTGCAGCAGCAAACTGTTTTAGTAAGGACTTTCTGACTTTCTGACACTTTCTGACAACAGTCTGTTGTTTGTATTGTCTTCTGTTTAGCAAACTTTATCTCAGATTTTCAGCAATAGGCTGTGCAAACCCTCATCAAAAGTAAACTTCTTTACCAGGTCCACTGGAATTCCATTTTAATCACTTGGAACAAATCTCGAGTTTCTTATCGTCTGTGTTTGTCCATTCATGTGTTGGTTTTGGGGCTGCTTTTTTTTGTTTCATTCTCGCCCTCACTTAAAAGCAGTTCTGTTTCCCTTCTCCCTTGCACAGCATCACCATTGAGCAGAGCTCCTGTGGGCAGCAGCAGTCAGAGCCCAGCAGAGTGAAACGCTATCCATGCCTGTCATGGGCCTGCCTCTCTGTTGCCTTCCCATGGAATGTGGAGGAGATGAGAGAAAACAGGAGGGAGATGAAACGGGGGCACAGCCAGCCCTGGAGCCTAGAAGGGGCTCTCCTTGCCATTCCTGTATCTAAATCACCTGCAAGCCTCTAGCTGTGTAGTTTCTATATTTTTTTTGGTGGAGGAAGGAGTAAGTAGACTCTTTCTTACAGCAAGTGAGTTTATAGAATAGGAAAAAAGATTATATTATTTCCTTGAAGAAAAAAAATTTCTCAACTCCCATTTCACTGGTAGTGTAAGCAAAATTTATGTAAATATTTGCTTCATTCCTTTTTAAGCTTCCTGCTTTATTTTAAAAATTTATTAGATACATTTCAGATAGCTCTCTGTAGCTACTTAGTTTGAATAGGCAATGAGGGCATTCTCAGCTGTGTGCACAGCAGCAGCAGCAGATGGTTTAAGCATTCTCATCTGCAGCTAATACAGCAATCATTCACAGCCTAGCTGTATTGCAGGCTGACTTCAGCTCTCTGCAGAAGCAGGGCTGTTCTGGAGGCAGGAATGTGTTTGCACTTGGCAGTGCAACCTGAAAATACCGGTTCTTTTTCATGCCCTTGTTGCTTTTCTGTCCTCCCTGGGGCTTACCGTGAACTTCATGTCACACAGTTTAACAAAAGGAGTGTTGCTAAGTATGTAATTCATCTGTATTAGTTGCAAGGTGACATTTGGGATTGATCTGATGAGGTGTTGTTCCTTGGGCATGGTGAACCATGCATGACATGGTGTGGCAGGTAGTTGGCTCTGGCTGTTGAGTCAAGGCAATTATGTTGGTCAGGGTGCTGTGTTTCCTGTTTGGGTGTCACCTCCTTTGGAGGAGGGAGCTGTTGGCCATACACAGCACTAGGAAAGAGATCTGTCCCGCTAGATGTGTGCTTTAACTTCTGGTATAAACTCTTCAGCAGTGCGATTATGTGCAATTATTTTAGAGAGCACAGTGTGTATGTATAGATGTTTCAATCTGCCAAGTATAGCTTTTTTCACATGCTGTTGTACACAGTGTAAGTCAAGCCATTATTTTGGCTTCTTGTCCAGTATATAGCTTATAATTAGCATTAGTAACTTGTCCTCCCATGTGACAGTTGCTAAAATGTCACCTGTGAATAGATTTTTGAGAATTAGGTAGAGCTGACTCTGATGTTGGGACACAGGCAGCTCTGCTGTTACTGCACTTGAGTCATCTGAAGAAAATGCCTGAAAGCCAACAATATTTATTTTGTCTCTCCTGCCCCAAGTAAACATCACACACGGCTGAGTTCCAGAGTCTTCAGCTATGATTTATGCTTCTTTGGCATATTGTCACTGGCTGACCTACTAATGTGTGAATTGTTTGTCTGGACTGGATGAAAATCTAATAAAGCGGTTTGTTAGTATATTTTTTTTCTTTTAAGTAGACAGTGCTGTCTTGAAGATTTGGTTTAAATAAGGTACTACAGGATGTTTCTGTTGTTCAAAGCTGTCATTTTGCATTACAAACTTGGAGCAAAAGGCTCTTCAGCGAGCACAGAAAGAGCTATGAATTGTGAAAGTTTTGAATTAGATTGTTTAAACAAACTACTTGTTATTCCAAGATGGTCTTCACTAACTATTCCTTTTTTGTTCTTCCTGGGAGATTTCTGTATTGATTCAGTGAAATTAATTTATTTTTCAGCATTGGCTGGACAACACAAAAAGCATTAAAAAGCAAGTTAAAAGTAAGTGTTCTTTCCGTTTTCTCTTGGGACATTGTATTTAACATACAGGAAGTACAGCCAGTTGAAGTGGGTGGTGGGGGGCAGTGTCCTGTGAGGGGGTGAGGGTGACAAGTGACAAAAGTCCTGCATAGTGCTACTGATTATTTAATGGCATCTTCCCTCTGTAGCTCTTATTACTTTATTCTAATGTTCTTAATTAAACATGTTATGGGCTCATTAATTATAGTTAAAGTGGAGTCAAGGCAGCTGAAGATGTTTTAGTATTGTAGAGCATTATCCTGGCTATAGGAAGGCTTGTCTTGGAGCCTCATGCATGGGGCAGTTCTGCATACTTGAATCTGTGTCCAGTCCACCAAGTCCTCACCTGCTGTGCAAGGTGTGGCCTGGTTGTTGCAGTGCTGTGTGCTTGGGTAAGATGTTGTTTAGCAGCTTCCTTGCTCTGCACTGTGGGAAGTCTTCAGGGATTTGTGGTGTTGTTTTAATACAAGAGAATTTTTGGAAGCAGAGGGAGAAAATTCCTCCTGTCAAATGCAGGAATCAGCAGAGCGATGCACATTTTTAAAGAACTGTTAATCCACCCTTTTGCTGAATTAACTCTTTGGTTTCCAGAAGGGATGATTCTTCCATAGAAGGGTCTCTTAAATTCCCATAAAGTATGTCTAAACTTCTGAGGAATAGAAGGGCCTGAGTTTTCAGCAGTATTTCCCAGAGCTCTTGGAAGGTGTTGCAGAGACCAACAGAGTGCTTGAAGGTTTAGTCAACTGTGGAGCCAAGATACACAGCATTCTTGGTGATGGAAAGAGCCCTTAAATATAGGGATTAACCTGGATTCATGTGCTCTTGGCAGGAAGAATCAAGTTAATATGATATGACCATTGGGTTGACTTGTAACACATAAAACTATTTTGTGTGCATATTTAAGTGTCCTTTCACCTTGATGGTCCTTCACGGATTTCCCTGGCATAAAGGAATTCCTGCCTTAAGACCTTGTGTAGAACATAGCCAGCCAATTTCAGTCAAGTTTTGTGATGTGATTCTGTGTAATAAATAACCTTTCTCATCCAGTAACTGTTACTGCTGTCTTGAATGAATTCTGCTTTGCAGTTGGCCCCCCATATTGTCTGCATTTTCGTGTAAAGTTTTACTCGTCAGAGCCAAACAATCTACGTGAAGAGCTAACAAGGTAAGAGGGATTCTGTGTGTGAGAGGGGGACCCAAATAAGGCTAGGGAAATCTTTTCTGTGGTGTTTATTTAAACAATTCCGATGTCTTGGAGAATTCTTTAGAACTGCTTCCTTACTTGGCTTTTTGTAAATGTAGTTTTGCTTTTGTAAAGTGGCTATTTTGTGTGTGGAGATAAATGTACTGTGACACAGAGAGATCTAAATATTTATGTATTACTTAATGCACCATTTTTCATTAGGCAATTTTGGCAACTGATCTGAGTAGCTTGTACATGATGGACAGATGGACAGTTTTCACTGAAGGAGCAGACATCATTCCTCTGTCTTTATTTTTCTTAAGCTGTTAGTTTCAACTGTGTGCCGTCATCGTATCTCCAGGCAGAAAAGCACTGGATTACAAGTTAGAGGCTGTCTTTGGAAAGAGGAAATTCAGTTAGTATTTCATTGCATGCATGGTCTTCAAAAAGCTTATGGAAAGTACTATTTTACTGCCATGTTGAGCTGAGTTGACACTACTATAGGTGTAGGTTTGTAGTATCAGGTGAGCAGTGATTGAAGCATTTCACAAATCCATTCATAGAACTGCATTTCCAGTTGGGCTGAGACTACTCGGGGTGCTTTGAAAAAGAACACAACCTACCATCTGTCAGGAGTATAAATCTGTTGTAAAAGGCAACATTTCCTTGTGTTGTTACTGCTGCTGCTGCTGATCCCTTTTGGAGAGTAAACAAAGTTATGTTTTCTTGATAGCTTTAGACATTTCATACCTCAGCCATTTTTAAGGGTGTGAAGTGCATTTGTTTGTTGTTCAGGTTTATGTCTGTATGGATTTTCAATCTACACTTTAGCCAAATCCCTTGGAGTGCTACCAGGGAGATCATAGTAGCATTACCCCTTCCAGCCATATGTACCCTATGCAGCTTCTTATTTACGTGTGGTAACATAGTGTGGGAACTGCTGCTTTTTAATGCTTTCCTGCTGATCTGGGAAGAATGTTTTACCTCCTCATTCAAGTTCCTGAATAAACACTTAACTACCTTTAAAACCAGCAACTGTATTCAAAATTCAGACCTATATCTGTATCTACCGCTGTGGAACGTTTTCATCTATTTTGGCTTGAGTTCTGCCAGTCAGACCTTGCTGTGCAGGTTTTAGCAAGGCAGACCTGAAACCTGAGGGCTTTTAAACAGTCTGCCTGCTTAGCTAATCCCCCAGAACAGGAGAGCAACAAGTAGTCCTTCTGTCTTGAGACAGTGTGACACCTTAAAGCAGCAGAAGCCGTGGGAAGCAGAGCTTTGCTGCGGGTTATAGGTGTCATTGGCAGGGGCTTTCCCAAGGTTCCACCTTTAAACAGAAGGACATCCAGGTGGAGCTACTTTTCAGCTGCCACAGGTGCAGCTTGCTCATGTTCTCAGCCAGTGGTCATGTAACACAGCATGGGAAGTGCCTGAATTGTTTGGAGGCTTTATGTAGCTGATAAGCACAGACTGGTCACACCCACTGACACACGGGAGGCCTGTGTTCATTTTCTTATCTGGGGTCAGTACCAACCAAATTTATTCCCCACGCAGTGTTCAAAATGTTTTGGATAATAAATGGCTTGACAAAGTATTTGTGGACTTCCGTGGAACCTGTAGGAAAAACACCTGCACCTGTTTTGTGTCTGTGTATGAAAGTGTGCAGAGACATAGGCACATGTTTGAGCAGAAGTTGTGTGTAAAGCATCTGGGAATCTGTGCTAGATTTCAGACTGGATACCATGGCAGATGCCAGTGTTTTATACTTGATGAGACCTCTTCTCTTGCTAAAGGAAAGCTGTGTACCATAATGTAGCAAAGGGATTGCTCTTCAGGGATATTGGATCAGAAGAATTGGTATTGCACACCAAAGGGATTTATATTCAATATTTGCCCCATTTCTAAGCAAAAAGAGTAGAAAATATGCAAGGCAGTGAAGGAGGGCTGGCTCTGAAGAGTAAACAGGTTGAAAAGCCTGCAGGCTGCTGTTTATTTTTAGTCACTTTGCAGTCAGCATTCCAGGTTAGATTTTAACTAACCAATCCAGAGTAGAAACTTTTTTTTTTTTGGCAAGACTTAAAAATAACTATTCTTTTATGAGATTGGTATGTGTATGAATAATGAAGGAAATGCGGAAGATGCAAGTTGTTCTTTGCTCAAGTAGAATCAGAAGAGAATAAAAATATATTTACTTGGGTATCCTGTTTATTTTTCCATGCAACACTGTAGTTTAGCTTTTGACAACTTGTACTTTTGAGTTTGCTTCATTTGAAATACCTGCAAAACACACAAACCCGACTGATAAAGCCTTAAAAGGTCACAGTGCAGTTTCTTTCGTCTTGAAACCCCGTGTTAATGTAGAAAACATTTCTATTTGTCAGGCTCTAACTTATTCCTGTTGACACATTAGCACTGTTACTCAATGACTAATTTCTTATTTAATCCTACAGGTATTTATTTGTTCTGCAGCTGAAACTGGATATTCTTAATGGAAAGTAAGCAGCCATTTAAACTATTACAATGTGTTTAGCATAGAGTTTATATTTACATTTGAATAATTAATAAGTTTTGCTTAGTAATATAATTTTTTTTTCCTCTAAAATACTACTTTTCTATGCATTAATATCAGGAGAGTAATGCTAAAATAATGTAGTGCTTATCTCCTGATAGTTTTCTGAAATTCTACCAATACTTTTTCATTTATTATTCCAGACATTGGCAGTTTCTTACTGTCAGTTACTGTCTGCTAATGGTGTCAGTTCAGGTTTTAACAATGCATTTCTCTTTTGGCAGACTGGAATGTCCTTTTGACACAGCGGTCCAGTTGGCAGCTTATAACATGCAAGGTGAGTAGGTACAAGAAGGGAAGGGTGATGTTGCACAAACAGTTTTGTGTAGACTCTTATTAACTATTCTAAAAAGTCTGTCCTTGTTATGTCCATAAAAGAGACTTGGCCCAGACATCAGTGTTCCAGTGTGAAATGCAGATCTTTTTGATTGTACTTGTGCTGAGAGTATGTACAGAAAATTACTCTGTTCCTCAGGAAACAGGACAAGGAGGTTCTGTTTTGAACATAACAGCTTTGCCCCAAAGTTTTCTCAGGTGCTTATGTGCAAATCTGTCCACTTTCAGAGAAGATACAAGGTCTGCAGCCTTCCTGAATCACTTTGATGTAGTAACACAGCTCACTTCTTTTTCATCATGTAGTTTCTGTCAAGTGGTTTTTTTTTTTTTTTTTGTTGTCCAAATCAGGTGCAAAATTGGTTTTGTTTGCACTGTGTTTAAAATACCAGCTTTTGACTTCATCTTACTTGTAGGAACATCTTAATGCTTCACGTCTCATGCTTGTACTTGAGTGTTCCTGGTTGAACTGCACTTGTTGGTATTTCAGATCCTTCTTCAGCCACAAGATGTGACATACCCTTTTTTTTCTCAGCTATATACCACTGTGCTTGAGTCATCTGAGATTTTATTAATCAATTGTCTAACTTTTGATTCCAGATGAGAATGTGTTGTTTGGATGAGGGTGTGATGTTAACAAATGTGAAGTTTCCCATGGATTCAAGCAGAGGAGCTTACAAAAGAAAGAGGGGAGGCTTGAAGTTTTAAAAATTCCTGCTAGAGTAGGCTTTTGGCTCCTTATTGGAGGATATAGATATAGGGCCTTGTTCAACCCAATTGATGTGCCATGTGTTGGAGCCACACAAATTCTCCACACAACATTCATCTTATGAATCTGTTGTACTTAACTCTGCATGAGGTAGGACTAAGTCACTGAAATTCATTCTCTTACAAATATTTTTCAAAACACTTTCTTCTTTTCATGCAGGAAGTGCTAAAGATCCTAAATCGTGTGTAGGTATAAGAGTTGGGATTAAAATGTGAAGACACCTGCCTTTTTAACCTGCTCTGTTGTGTGGGAGGAAAGCAGTTAGAATACGTTCCACAGCTAAAAATATTAGCATTGTTAGAGCCTTAAGATACAGGTGCAGTAAACAAGATTTTGGGAGAACAAAGTGATCTAATTAGGCTATATATCCACTGCTTTTTGTGATGGTCTTTTCTTTCCTTTCTCTACAATGAGGCCTGTAGCAGGGCTTTAATCTTACTGTCTGACAGCTGTGTACTTTTATTTAAATCAGCTGGAACCTAAGCTGGCTTTGACAGCATTCCTTTCAACAGAGGCAGGCATTTTAGTGGGAGTAAATTATTATAGAACTACAGACTTCCTCAGTCAGCATTTAAAAAAAAGAAAAAGGAGGGAGAAGACTGTTACTGTGCTTGCAGCGTTCAGAATCCAAGAAATGGAGTTTTATATCGTGTGGCATTTCTGTACCTGTGGAATACTGACATTTATTTGGCTTCTCCAGGTCTTCCCAGTGATGTCTCTATCTTTCTCTATGTAAACATCTGTAGTTTCATTTTTCAGACAGAACAAATATTGGCCTGCTTCAGACTTCCAAAGTCCAAGTTACAGAATTATTTCTATTTTTTTGACTGTGAGCTGAACATTAAGAAACAACCTGAAATTATTTGGAGGAGCCAGTGCTTAATGACTCTGAAAATCAGTACACTTTTTTATAAAGGTTTCTAATTGTCAGTCTCAGCATTTTAGATATTTATCTGTCTTTACAACTGGACGTGTTAGCATTTGTGGCAGATGGAGTTGTGTTTTTGATGTGTCACACCCCTTGGCTGCTATGTTTTCTACAAAGCATCTCTTAGTGCCCCTCTGAGCATGCAGCAGTGGACACGAGCCATTTGACAGACCCAGGAGAGCATTTAATATGTCCTTAGATGAAAAGGAAAGCAACAAATAATAAAAAGCTTCATGATTGTGCCCTGACAGAGTAATTTTAGCAGGACAGGGCCATATAGAGCAATAAAACCAGAAACTGACTTGTAGAATGGACAAATAGTTTCATGAAAAGTGTCACAACTGATTTTGCTTTTTATAAGTCTCAAGAGGTACTGTTTGAATTCTTTAAGGCAAAATTCCATCGTAACTTTAGTCAGCTGTCATCTAAGTAGATACTGCTGTGATAAAACTTGTTGAAAACTCCCTGCAAGGAAGAAAAAACATGAGTTTCAAGGATGGTGATAAATTCCCTTTATAGGAAGTGTTTTAAGGAATATGTCAGTAATACTTTGTAAACATTAATACAGAGTTTTTGCGCAGACAACACAACCATTTGTCCAGTGTCCATAGTTTCTCTGTCAAAAATGGTTAAAGGAGACCTGGAGGAGAAGAAGGAACACAAAAAGAAATTTAGTATTTTAGACAAACTAGAAAAGTGTGCAGAAATCCCTCTGCATGCAAGCATATCCACTGTGTATTTGAGAAGAGTGCCTAACAGTGTTGTTCTTTTGTAGCTGAACTTGGAGACTATGATCCTGCTGAGCATGTCCCTGAGCTGGTGTCTGAGTTCAGGTTTGTTCCCACTCAGACTGAAGAGATGGAATTAGCTGTTTTTGAGAAGTGGAAGGAATGCAGGTACTAGATCTTCCAGTGAATGCTACCCAGCTGTTTGATTTTTCAGTGAAGAGAATCTATTAAAAAGATAGTGCTGACTTCTTCTGTGGCCTTGTTCAGAAATAGAATTTTAATATGGTTCTGACTTATTTTGTAGAAGAATATAATGTGAAAAATGAAGCTTTTCAAGGGTCTGAGTAAAATGATGAGGTATAAAATCTTGAAACACAATTTTTGCAGTGGCATTTTCAGCTTAAAGCTTTAAATAGTGACCTTGATCTTCATTAAAGTGAAAAAGTGTCACCAGTGTTTACATTTTTCACAAACTTTCAGGCATTTCTTTTCCTCTTTCCTTATATAACAGTTTTTCCTTTCTGTGCTTTTTCAGGCATTTGCCTAACAGCAAAAATTTTATTTCAGGGGGCAAACACCAGCACAGGCTGAAACTAACTACTTAAACAAAGCTAAGTGGCTGGAAATGTATGGTGTAGACATGCATATAGTCAAGGTATGTTTAATCACAGCATGGTGACCTTTGGAAATGATAATGTTAGTTTTGTGTTGCATTTCAACACTGGTTCTGCTTTAAGGGGGGAAGAAAAGGAATATTGTTCTCATGCAATCTATGTAGTAAGTGATCTGGCTTTGTGTCAACATTCCACTCTTCAGTAGAAGATTTCTACAAGGTATAATTTGAGTCCAAGCATATCTGCTCCATGTTAAATGTATGATTGTTGTGGAAGTTATGTACTACAGCTTGTATTTAGTCGTTTTGCAAAAAATCATAGTAATTCAAATTTGCTGGGGTGTAGTCAGCTCTCAGCTGAAGAACTACAAATAAGTATAGATCTCCTGTGGAGACACAAGTGCAGCAAATGAATAAGGATGTCTTTATTACACAGACAAATCAAGAAACTTTAAGTTTCCTCTTTAGTCAGTCTTTTTAAAGGGTTGCAAACAAGAAAAATCCATTTCATAAGGTCATCATAACACAAGAGTTTTGTTGTACAAGATAGCAGATATGTGTGTAATTATAACACTGGGCAAACAAACTCCATGAATCACTCTAGTAATTTGGATAGAGGGTCAAGCACCAAAATTAATATAATTTTTATTTTGTGCCAATTAGGCAAGAGATGGCAATGATTACAGCCTGGGACTAACACCTACAGGAGTTCTTGTCTTTGAAGGAGACACAAAGATTGGTTTGTTTTTCTGGTAAGCTCCATGATTGTACACTAAAATCTGGTTTTGGTTCTTTTGTTTCTTTTGTGATAGCAAAAAAAATTGTTTTGGTTGTAAGAACACCATGAATATGAGATATTTTCTCAGTAAGTTACTGAAAGTTAGATGTAACCTGCACTTTCTGTCCATCTGGCAGGCCAAAGATAACAAGGCTTGACTTCAAGAAGAACAAACTCACTCTGGTTGTTGTTGAAGATGATGAACAGGTAGATAAATATCTGTTTAGTTAAATATCAGCCTTGATTATACAGTTTACATACTCCTTTCCTTAAGTTTTGAGAATTAACGTGGATGCCTGAAAAATCTTTGATTGTGACCTGTGGGAGGAGGAGGGAAATGAAGGGACTTAAGTAAAAGAAACTTTTTTGCCATCCATTAAAAAAAAAAAATGTCTGGTGAAACTAGAGCAGGTACTTTGGAAATAGTGTGCATTGTGCAAGAAAGTTTGAAAAGAAAAACCCACATAGCACATTTAGTAGAATGAATTACTTAAGCAGGTTTCAGAATTATTCCTATGGGGAAGAAATTGCAAACACCTAAAACAATTAAAAAGTGAGCATTGGTAATTTGAGAAGATTAGATTTGGAAGTGAAAGCTGTTAGCCTCATCAACAAGTACCTTCCTGTTGTTCCTATATAGTTATTCAGAGGGGACTCCAGCCCTTTTTAACTTTAGACAATATAGCAGTTGTTCATTATAGCTTCTGAAAAGGTTGATTTTTCTGCCTAAAACATTTATATATATATATTAGGAATCATAAAAACCAGATTTTATTTGGCTTGCATGGAATATGAGCTTTGACTTATTCAAGCACCTTCTAAGTCATCAGTGTGCTTTGTGTGCTTTAAGGGAAAGGAGCAGGAGCACACTTTTGTCTTTAGACTGGATCATCCCAAAGCCTGCAAACACTTGTGGAAATGTGCAGTGGAGCACCACGCCTTCTTCCGGCTCCGAGGGCCTGTCCAGAAAAGCTCCAGTCGCTCTGGCTTCATTCGCTTGGGCTCTCGCTTCCGATACAGGTCAGTGTCATCTCTCATTTGGCACATGCCTCCTGTCATTCCTTGCTTTTCCTCAGTGCTGGGATTTAGTCCTGTTATCAGCTTTCTCTGTGACTTTGGGCAATATTACTTAAGCTTTATGCTCTTCCAGAATTTTCAGCTTCTCCCAAAACTCATGCACTAGGACCTCAGAAGTATGCCAAGGGCAAGTGTGCATTTACCATCAACTTAATGTACAAAAACATGAAGTTGATGATAAACAGTGCTTCTGCCATTTGTTATGAGGAAACAGGGTGAAGAAGAGAATGTTTCTAAAACTCTTTCTCTCTCTTATGAAAGTTTTTTGAGGTGTGAAGTTTGGGATGTTTTATTAGACGTAACCTGAGATAGTAAGCTATGAATTTAAAATAGAAATGTGATGGTTTTATGAGCATTATCTCTATTCCATCATTAAAAATAAGTGATTTATTTTACTACTTTGCACTTTTACATGGCATTTTTAGTGGGAAAACAGAATATCAAACCACAAAGACCAATAAAGCCAGGAGATCAGCATCCTTTGAAAGAAGGCCCAGCAAGAGATACTCAAGACGAACACTGCAAATGAAAGGTAAAAGCACTTCCATTCTGAGAAGTATAATCCAATGTGAGAATCAGGTAATAATCTCCTTTAAAAATTCTGGGTAGGAATTCTGTCTTTGTTTGCCCTTCTCTTGAATTTTCAAAATTAGGTTTTCTTTGATTTATTTAAGAGACCTCATGTATTTATCAGAAGAAGCTTGTGTCCAAAGCATGTCCAAACCAGCTTGCCTGGCAGGTAAAACACCTGTGAAAATAACACAGTAGGTCTTGGTATGAAGACGGAAAACTTGGGCCCAGGAAACAGTGATATATTAATGATAGTATTTTAAATTTATGAATTGAGTTAAAAATTTTTGTCATTGAGATTTTTTGTTGTTAGGAGCTGCACTTCATTGTCATGATCTGACACCATGTGATACTTTGTGATACTTTGTTTCTGACTCTTGCATAGGTTAAGTGTGACAGCCCTGTTTGCCTTCAGATACTTTTTAATCTGGCTTCAGTTTGCTCTTCAGATTTTTTTATTTTATTTTCTGATTTAGATTTTGGTTTTCACTCATTATACATGAGATGTGTGCAACTGTTGGTCTTTTGGTTCAACTTTTGCTCTTTTGATTCACTACTTTTAGGCAGTGTTAGGCTATTTTTATTAATCATATAATTAAAATTTAACTGATAACCTAATTATAAAATAAATTTTAATTAATGCTTTATATTTTTGCAGCATACACTGCGAAACTGGAAGAAACAAGGTAAGATGGATTCCAGTATTTGAATTTCTGTCTTTGATGTTTGACACCTCTACTTGAGCACATGTCTGCGGAAGGAGGATATTGTGTTGACCTCTTAACTATGGTTTTGCCATAGGTATTGTGTTTGTTTACTTTATGTAAAACTTGCTGTTCAAACCAAACCATGACTTGCTTACTAGCTAGCAAAGGAGTTTGTTTATTACTAGCTGTGATTCTTGCTAGATATGAGCTGTAGTTCACATGCTGCCATGTAAAGAGGTCAGGTAAAAGTGTGTGAGGAGCTCTTTTACCTGAAGTCTGCCTGCTCCAGCTGTGTGACTGAAATGCCTTGTTCAGTGAAGGTCAAAGTCAGAGAAAAGACTGTAAAATTAATATTTTTTAAGTAAGGTGATAGGTTTATATTCTTTATTACACTTGCATTTATTTTTATGCATGATCAACACTGAAAGGGAAGCCTTTTGGTTCTGTCTTAATCTACCGAAAGTCTTCCTGAATGTGTAGGTTCATAGTTACTGTTGCAATGTAAATTACTCACGTATGTGAATCATATAATTTTCATACCCTTCCTTAAGGGAAGAGAGGAAATCATGTTAAAAGGAACTGCCTGGTAATGAAGAAACTTAGATCACTCAGTTCTGGATTCTGTCCTTTGCCCTAATAACTTGTGAACACTGCAATGATCAGTTGCAACCAAAATTTTTTAAAAAAATATATTCATAGATATTAGGCACCATGGTGGGTGGGTAAGGAATGCCAAAATAACATTCCAAAACAACAGGCTTAATACCACCCAAATTTTCTGTCTGTAGTAGCAGGGGTGATTCTTGCATGAGAGCAGAAGTCTAGAAGTGTGGGGACAAGGCTACACTGTGACTTCCTGTATTGTTTTTTCTTCTATACAATGGGAAAGTATCTTCAAAACTGGGTGTCATTAAGATCCTCTGCATGCAAAATGTGACTGTTTGATTAATTAGTGCTCTTGTCATGCTGTGTTGTCGTGCCCTTCTCTGAGTTTCAGGTTGCTTAGGTCATTCTGAGAGTGGGAAGAGAAACTTCATGTGCAGTTTCTCCTCCTGATAAGACTGCAGTCTCTGATCTGCACTTAGGTGTGGCACTGTTGTGTCTCCACAGCAAGCTGTGCCACTTCTGAAACTCTACACTCCAGTGCTGCTAATTGAAATGCATCATGAAAGATGTATGTTGTTCCCTTCTTCTGTGTTAACCCAGCACAGGGGAGTGTGCTGGTCAGAAGGCATTCCTTAATACTTGTGTTAATTCTGGAGTAGCCTCCACATTCTCTCAATAGAGAAAGAGTGAAGGGGGAAACAGGCAAGGAACAGCTTGTTCAGTGTTGACATCAGAGTGTTTTAAATAAAATAATTCTCAAGAGTCACTGAAGTAAATACAGAAATATATTTGAATTGTCAGCTTGCCAGGTTGGATAGCTGTTGTCTAGACCATAAATCAGAAAAGTAAGAGGTCATAGGAGATGGGAACCTTTTTTAAAAGGTTAGAAGTCTGGGGGAAAATTTTGCTATGTATGAAATCTATAATGCATAATTACTGCTTTTAAGTCTTTTAGAAATGTCAAATCTCTCTTGCAGGTTCAGAAACCATTAGGAATAGGGATATGGGTCTTATTTAATTCATCAAATATAGTAAATATTTAATCACATAAAACTATTATTAATGCTGTGCTGATCTGCTGTGCATATAAATTAGAATAGCTGCTTTTAAGCCCATTAGATGTTGCATACAGAAGAAACTCTTTAATTTTTCTGATAAACTTTTGTGATGTGAAACATCAAATTATGAGGGTTCTAGTTAGGGAACAAACATACTATCTACAGCATGTAGGTGAGCTTTTGACAATTTCACATTTTGCTGGGTGTTTTAACGAAAATTATATAACTTTTGCTTTAGAAGTGCCACATCTTACTGCTGAATCACAAAGACTTTTTAAACCAAAGTGGTTTAGGAAAGGAATAGTTAAAAACAGATGAGTTACAGATAAACTCTAGCTTGAAATAAAGAAAAAAACTGGATACCCATAGTTACCTAAAATGAGACAACTGACCTAAAGCAGAAGTTTTTAAGAATTTTGTGAAAAGAGATTAATACTTTCAAAGTATCTTAGACTCTGTTTCTTTCTGAAAGCCCTTACAGTTCTGCCAGCCTGCAAAAGCAGTTTGTTGATCTGATCCACTTTTGAATTCTTCTTGTCTTTCAGTGCTGCAA
Source organism: Sylvia atricapilla (assembly GCF_009819655.1). NCBI lineage: Eukaryota > Metazoa > Chordata > Aves > Passeriformes > Sylviidae > Sylvia > Sylvia atricapilla. Next base: position 26,311,306 of record NC_089146.1, read on the forward strand.
ACAATGCTATTATCAGCCAAACTAATGGATCACAAGTAAGGACTCTCATTCTTTCTAAAGGCAATTTTCATGTGTCTCAACAGACTTGAAGATTTTGTTATTTGCTCTTGAAATCCAGTGATTGACCTGTAATTGAATATTACAGTTGACTATTAACTGTGTACAGTGCTGGAAAAGACCAGGCGTATATACCCAAGTGCTAAGGAAGTAAGGGAAGAAAATGGCCTTGCTTTAGCTTTGTGCTTAAGAAGTATTGATATGTTTTGTTCACTTTAATGTGTCATCACTTCATTAATGTATGTGTGTAATAACTTGTTTATATTCTGTCTCCAAAGAGCTGGAATGCCAAGCCAAACCTACCTGTCCTGACAGCAGTTCCTTCTGCACCAGTCTTAGTGGAAATAGAAAACCTCCCAAGGAGCCCAGGAGCCAGCCAGCAAGATAAGAAGTGGTATGTTCAGCTTTGCTGGGAAATGAGTTCTGCTTACTTATGCATGATTCAAGTAGCTTTTCCTTTATCTGTCCTTAAATAAGCTGCCATCCTTGTATCTCTAATGGAAGTTGACAATCAAGTTAGGGATGATGCAGCTGATTTCTTCATATGAATTGTGTGTGGAGAGGTGAGGACAACAGGCTTAGTCACTGCCAACCAAAAGAAAATTTCTTCAAGGGCCATAAAGGAATTAAGGAAGAGTAGCTTTTTTCAAGTCCTGGAGAGAGTTGGATCCTCCTAGTTTGCCACAAGCTTGTAACCTTTTGCTTGGTATCATGGAGCCCAAGGACTTACCTTGGTCCTTAGGATAATACAGAACCTTGTCAACTGGTATCCTTGTAAATTGTCTTTTGAACTTCCTGAAATAGGCAAACTGACTTTTCTCATGAGCTTGGGTATAGAATAGGAGCTTTAGGAAAATCACAGAAGCTGAAGATAAGAGCTTTGATTTCATGTAATCAAGAGTATCTGTTTTATGGATTAGATGTATCTCAAAATTGTTGGAAAATAGATAAATGTACATGTCATTTATCTTTTCTTAAACTAATTCTAAATTAAAAAAACTATTTTCAAACCAAAACTGGCATATATCCAGCCAGTACTTGTGCACAGGTCATCTTAATTTCTTTGGCTTCTTGGTGCCTATGACTTATCCAAGAAGGGAAATTCTGGCTTCTGCCAGACTCATTAGGAGCAGTCATGGTGGAATGGAGTGACACCAAAGCTCTTATCCTAAGCAGTTTCAGCCCTCAAGAGAAAAAGGGTCTTTCTCCCATTGTTAGGCATATGAATCTGCTTTGCTTCAGTATCTCTTACAAGTAGATGATACGTGTTTCTAATGATGCTGTTTCTAATGATGTGACAAATGTACTTTAATTTTGTAAATTGTATTCATTTGAAGACTTTTAATACTATCAATTTTGAATGATAAAGGGGATGGTAATTCTGCTTTGAGTTGCATTTTATTGACATTTCAATCAGAACATACAATCAATGCTGTTTTTCTTTCTTTTGCCCTTGATTTATCTAGTATCTGAAATCTGTGCTTGTCTATGGTGGGATCCTGTTGATCGCTCGATTCCTTCCGTGGTGGTGGGTGAAAGGTGGTGGCATCTTTATTCTTCAGGATTCTCAATATGGTTTTATTTTTATTCTTTTGGCCTAATTGCAAGATGATTGCTAGACACCTGTATTTCCTTTGGTGGAAATGTTTGACTTGGCTCCAAATCAGCACTTCTTGGGTACCTGATTTGTGCTAATGTTCCTGCTCATGTTTGCAAGGCTGCTGCTGCTTACTGAAGTCCCACTGTTCTGGTTCTGAAGCAGAGAGGGCTCTACAGCCACTCAGTTTTGGGTTTGTTATGCCTGTTTTTAGGATTGAGAACTTGAGCCTGTCTGTCTTAATATTGTCCAGGAATCTCAGCTTACATGCCAGCTGCTGCAGGATGTAGTGTTTGTATAGAAGAGTGGGAGTGAATGCAAAATACACCTGCATGTATCCCAAAACAGTGTGTCCTAAAGAAAACAAGCTTCTTGGCAACTGATGAATTTTAATTGAGAGTGCAGTGCTTCTACTGTGTCTGTGTTATGTTTCTTTGAGCCATTGTTACTGGAAGTAGCTGTCTTCTGGTTTTACTGTGCTCACTGGAGACAGTACTGTCTGTAATAAAGGGCAAATCCAGCTGTAGGAAAAAGACAACAGCAGCTTGGAGCTGACTCAGGAGTTGAGCTACATTCTGCTTTACTAGATGGGAAGTGGGGTTAGGTTGATGTAATTGCCAGAACATACATATTTATTGCTGGAAGCTGTGACTTGGCTATTGTGCCTGCAAGGGTGTCTGGGTGCTGCTAACAAGATCTCCTTTCAACTGCTACTGTCTTTAATTGGCCTGTTTCTGCATGAATTATCTTTGCTTTCTGTCAGAAAAATAGTCTTCTTTTAGAGAGAGCTTGCCAAAGATTGTTGAGAACACCAAAAATCTTCTGGACTGTGGATTTTGTAGATAGTTAGATTGAAGGGGTTTAGAAGTAAGGTCCTGACCTCCTGGGTTTTTGCACTCTTCTTGGCAGATGCCTGTATTGGCTACCTTGCAACTTAGATCCTTTCCTAATGTCAGTGTTTCCTTTAATTTAAAATGTTAATGCTGCAACTGCCAACAGCAATTTTGCCAGATTGTAGAAAGTACTTTGCCAGATACAAAGGATTTTAGGATTTCTGGATTTTTTTTTTATTTTTTTTTTAAACTTTGATTCATTCTTGTAAAATTGTCAGTACAGGAAAGCTGTACTTATCTGCAGGATCTGAAAATGATCTAGAATATTAGTTGCAAGTCTGGGAAACCTAAAATGTGATCAATGTCTTTCTAAGTTGAGTCTTTTCCCAAGAAGCTCCTTTTTTTTTTTTTTTTTTTTTTTTTTTTTTTTTCCGCTAAATTAGGACAGCAGACAAAGATGTGGTATTTACTTCCTCACTGTGTGATAAGTAAGGAGGTTTTGTGGGGTTTTTACTAGTAGATGTAGCTTTCCCTTAAGCATATACATGAGAGAAATAGTAAAATTAAGGAATGAACTGTTGGGAATTGGAGCCCTCAGTATTCACGGGTCACTTCCTCAGTGTATTTCACAAAACCCAAAATTCTGAATTTACACATGGGTGACTTTTGTATAAATCCTGTCTCTTTTCTAAAGGAGGACTATCCCCGACTGTTAATCATTTACCACTGTTGTGAATCCTGCATGCTTTTCTGCTTGCCTGCCTTAACACGTGTGATCTTCCAACTCAGCTGTCTGCTTGGCTGTTCTGGAACATGAGAAGGTGGAATTTGAGCTGAAGGCCATCTGACCCCTCTGTGTGAACAGCAACAATCCTTCCACTTTGTTTAGATTTGGCTCATTAAGTCGAATCTTTTACATCAAACTGAAGAAATACCTTTGTTTTAGGTATTTCCTTACATCAGTAGTTTACAGAGTGCTTTTTTCCAAGCACTTTTTTGATATGTGACTATACCTTTTATCATTATTATGTTTTATCTCCTAAAACATACCGGTGAAGGACCCTAGTGCTGCACAGACAACAGTTAACAGATCGTTGTCCATTTCTAAAGTATTTTAAAATTTGGCTGGTTTCAGTTAATTGCTTATCCCTGCTGCTTTGGAGATGTTTGTGCCTAAAGCTGTCCAGTTTCCTAGCTAGGGGCTCCTGCATAATAGTATTTTTCAAAACACTGTCTAAAGTGATAAGTGTTTTTTCCCTTGCTCCTCCTTCTAGCTTTTGGAGGGCTTTATACCAGCTGTGGCAAAGACTGGCCATAACTGTGCACGGCATTTCTGTAGGTTTGACTTTCAGGAATTCTGAATTGAAAATTTACAAACCATTATGCCTTCATATGCAAAATTAGAAAGTGAGGTCTTAGTTTGTGTTATGGCCTTTTGTAAGGTGGTCCTTTTCCAGCTAAATTATGTTAATGCAAGTTATAGCTGCAGGCAACTTCTTCAATAGTATTCATCTCTTAGTCACCTAAATTTTGGATGATTTGTTTCTCTACTGTTTGCTCCTGCACAGTAATGCACATTTTTTCTGAATTTCTATTTTCTTCTCATCCTTTTTTTTTTTTAATTTGCTTTAGAATCTGCACTTTCAAGTCACTTTGAAGACTGATATTGCTTATATATATTTCAGGTGTACATTTAGAGCTGCCACTTAAACTTGTTTTCTGCAGATAAAATGCACTGTATACTTGAGGTCTTGTCCTCCATCACATTATTTTCTCCTCCCTGTAAAATGCACATGATTCTTCCTTAGCTCTGTGAAGCGTTTTGAAATATTAAGCGCTTTACATGTACAAAGTGTAAGCAACATATACATGAGAGAGCTTAACTTGTCAATTCGGACTCGTACCAAAACGAGCACGATGCTGTGCAGAAAGGAGTTTATTTGGCAGCGTCATCATGCTGTATTTTGCACGTGTACTTTGCATGCCTCTTCCCTTCAGTATTCACCTTCCAAGAGCAGCCCTTTTCCTTGTCTTTTCGCATCAATCTTTGTGTCCTCACCGTTGCTGTACTTTTCCGCCCTGTTCCTCCTCCGTGCCCGTTGACTAATTGTCCCCCTCCCGCTCCCACCGCTCCAGGCCCGCCGACGCCGCCGGCCGCTGTCACCGTGGTGGAGCCGCGTGGGAGGCGTGGGCCCCGCCGAGGAGCCGCGCCGCGGACGGACCGTGCCCCGCGTTCGTCCACGAGCGCAACGCCAGGAACGCGGGGCTGCGCGCCGCCTGCGCCGGGCAGGCCACCATGACCAGCCTCTGACTCTGCGCCCTGCCGGGGAGCGGGGTGCTTCTTACCCTGAGCTCCCCCTGGGATAAGGACAACGGACCCCAAGCTCGCTATAGAGGGGGGAAAGCTTTTGTTACAAAGGCCTTGCAGATTGTGCTGTTGGTATTGAGTCTTTAGAGGAAAACAACGTATAGACCAGAAGCCGCACATCAGCCTTACTTTAAAAACAGTATATATCTATCTATGTATGCATAATAGATAGATATATTTTTTAAATTGTGTTAAAGGTTTTCTTAATGACCAAAAGATTCGTGGTTTTTTTTTTTAGCTGGGTTTGAGAGCCATTCAGGAGGTCACATTTGTTATAAAACTACCTACACAACTAGTGGGTTATAATATGGTTTGAAAAACCTAAAGGAAATAGAGGATGTAACTGCCCCTCCTTTTGAACCATGATCATGTAAAAATATCTAAGATACATGGTTGATCTGAAAACTAACCTTTTTTTTTTTTTTTTCCTCAATAAGACCTCTTCTGAGAATTGTTGTTTGGAAATGGTATAGAATTATTTTCAATTTTTAAAGAATAAATTTATCAGAATTGTCAAAAAGGCAAAGAGTAATTTTTTATTATTATAAGGTTTTGCTTTTTTCAAATTTTTCTTTCTTTTTTGCTTCTCTGGTCCAGTTGAAAAGAAACAAAGATTTCCTGACAAACACCAGTCCTACCATATGATCCACGAGGTTAATTGTTAAGTCAGAGGTTAAGACTCCAGCTTCATGGCTCATTGGTATTCTTGGGGGCCTTTAGCAACATGAAGAACAAACCTTTACCCTTGAACACACTGTGTTTTCTGAAGTTTGTTGCTTTTAAATTGAAATATTCATTTTCTATTAAAAAAGGAGGAAAAGTTGTAACTGAGGGCTTTTAAAGTTAATTTATATTTAGCTTTTAGGATAAAGAAGTTGTTTGAATGATTTTCAAGTTACTTCATTATGTTTCAAATTGCCACATAGCCCAGAAATAAAAAAACATTATCAGATATCCTGACCTAAAGAACCAAGAAGTAAGTGTCAGTCAGGACATAACTTAATATTGCCTGAGATATTTTCATCTCCTCACCTCCGCATCTGATGGGTGGAAAGAGTTTGCTAATGAAATATGAATCTGTTTTACAACTCTGCTGAAAAAAAGTGTATGAGCAAGCTGTAAACTAACGATCTGTGACACCTCCAAAGCTGATTGGAACAATCTCTTGTGCTTTTTTTAGTTTTAGGTTTGGAATTCTGGGTGTTGTAAACTTGTGGAGTGAAGCAAACCCATTTGTTTCTTATTTATAAAGTTACATGAGAATATGCAAACGAAAATAAGTTGTTTAACTTTACAGTATCATATAATGTCTGTGTAGTTGAGGAGGAAGAAGCCACTAATTTGAATGGAGGAATTTGGGATAGTTTTGTATTTAAAGTGCAAGGATACTGCTGCAGTATCAAATCACTGTTTTATTGCAGAGTTTTATTGCAGGTGTGCTTTTGTCGAGGTCAGGCCACTGCAAGTAGTGACTGAGCCCTTGGGTGTCAGAGAAGTTTTGTGTAGCTGTCGCAGAATTAAAGAGTAGTTGAGGCTGGAGGATGGCTCTGGAGATCAGGCAGTCTACCCCCATGGTAAGAGCAGGTTGTTTGGGACAATGCCAGCCAGGTTTTGAGTATCTCCAAGGATGGAGACTTCACACTCTCCAGTGAACTGTTTCACCAACCTTACAGGAAGAAAAGTCAGGGTTTTTTTCTTGTGGTTAGGGTTATGGTTTAGAGTGGAATTTTCTGTATTTCAGTTTGTGGCCATTGCCTCTCATCCTTTCTCTGGGCCCCCTTGAGAAGAGTTTGACTGTTGTCTTTACTTTCTCCATCAAGTTTTAATACACATTGATGAGATCCTCCTGAGCTTTGTCCTCTCCAGGCTGAACAGTCCCAGCTCTAAGGCTTGCCTCTTAGCTCAGGTGCTCCAGACCCTTTATTGTTCTTGTGACCTTTTGCTGCACTCCTTCCAGTATATCCTTGTGTCTCTTGTCGTGGGAAGCCCAGAACTGGGCACAGCACTCCTGGGTGTCCCTCCAGTGCTGAGCAGAGGGCTGGTGACCCTACTGATGGTCATGGACTACTCTGGAATTTGCAGCGAGTTTGGTAATCAGAACTGTGGCTCAGTTTTTTGTAGCAGATTTTTTCCATGACAGATTCAGGATGGGGTAGCAGCCTGAAACCAATCTGCCTTTAGAACTGGCTTATTTCAGTAGGATATTAGTTGCATGCTTTTGCCACGTGGCTTTGACTCTTGCATACATCCTAAGGGTCCATTGTGCAGGGATTATTTTGGTAAGACTTCATGACTTGGGGAGAATTATTATCTTAGTCTTTGTTAGGGTGAGTGACAACTCTCAACAGGAGACAGAGAAATTGTATCACACTGGTACCAGCACCACCGAGCTTCATTTTTACAGGGACAGGTTATGTCCTCTATGAATTGCAATGAGGAAGCACATGGATTTTTTTTTTTTGCGTGTGACAGATCTTTGCTTAATATGCCCAAAGGTTCTGCAGCCAGCACATTTTCCTAAGCATGTTTTCTTTCCTTTCTTTTCCTGTAGTTGTTGGCTTGTGTATATTTTGCTGTGTCAGTATTTGGAACTATCTTCAAACAAAGGGGAGACAGCAGAATTCTTGGAATATGGGGCTTGATTACAAACCCAGTGTGTGTAAGCTGTCTCCATTTCTAGGATCTTGCATTCCCAGGACTTTTTCTTTTGCTTCCTCACTTTTAAAAGGGAGCACTGTTTTGTGTGTGTGTGGTTTTTTGGTTGTTGGGTTTTTTAATATTGTGCATTTTTGTTTAGGCGAAAACAATTCGAAAAGGCTCAAATTCACTACTCTTCTTACCTTCGTGTGCAATGTTGGTTTCCTCAAAGCCAAGAAAATTAGCAAGGAATTTCGTGCTATTGTCCTTCCTTGCAGAGTCTATGAGAGAGACTATTCTGTGTCACTACCAGTCTGAAAAAATAAATGAGCTTGCATGGTACTTCATGCTGTTGGAAATCAAATTGTTTCCAGGAGAAAAACTTCTTTTGTAAACTTGATTACAGTATTTTGAAGATTGTATTTCACAAACTAGCATGAGATATTGCTTTGCTTTTCAACTAGGAAGTTAAAACCCACACCACTTTTAACAGGGAGCTTTCTCAGTTGTGTTATACTGAGAAAGCATACTGAATTCACAGCATACTGAATGCTGTGTGGTACATATTTATACCAATATATGGGCCAGCCAAAAAGAAAGGGTAATGCAGTAGCTCCTCCCTTAACTGTGTGAGCTCCCTGAGCATGTAATGACTTATTAATGGGTTGACAAACTTTTACATGCACTTTTTAATGCCCTTCATTATTCCTGTATTCATAATTATTTATACAGTTGGAACTCCTGGTATATTTTATCAGCATTTCCCAGAGAGTATTTTGTAAAATACGAAGGTAGAAGTTGATTTGAAGACATAAAGCCAGCACTTATTACTGTGCAAGATTCAAAATATCCCTTTGTGTGTGGGTAAATGCAAGTATATGGGATTCAGTCTCACTTTCCTTGTTGCCTTAATTGGAAGAGCATCTCTTCCTGTTTGTTAATTCTAACAATTAAATCTCTGTATCCATCATTCCCTTTCTGCAAGACTGTGTGCTGTTTGCCTTTTCCCATTAGTGGTGCAGGGAGAGGCTGCACAGGAGGTTGAAAATTTTTCCTATCACTTGCTTTGCTAGTAGCTTCTTATTCCACTGCTTTAAGAGAGTTGAGCCAGTGACCTCAATTTGCCTTACAGCAATTAATTGATTTACAATGATTCATACATTATTAGAACTAGAACAGTGATATCCTGTAATCTGTTTCAGAGGCATATATTTAATGTTAAAAGGATTCTTTGTGTGCTTGAGCTGGAGGGGAAGGAGTTTTTCCTGGAGCCTCTATAGTGACAATGTGGCACTGGTTCCAGGGGCTGGAGAGAGGCATGAGGCACTAACCTGGTAGTGATAAGGGAGAAGCTGGTCTAAACTGTCAAGTAGAAAACTTCCCTTGTCTGTGCTTAAGGGTAGGTTCTGTTGTGGTGGGTATGGGCTTGATATCATTGTTCTCCTGTTTGGGACGGGATTTACAAAAGGCTTTGATAGATTTTTCTTCTTGAATCGATATTGTAGCCAAACTGTGAGAGTTTGTTGATTGTACTGGGCAGCAGTAAAGATGAAGCTGTGTGCACAGGCCGTCAGATTAACCGTTGTGTTGTGCAGCAGTGGTTTAGTGGTTTCTGTGTTTTTTAGTTTGCTGTTAGGATAGCTTTGGCTTTTCCCAAGCTCTAGGGAAATGTATGAGATTCCTGGCTGCTTGCGCAACATAAGCATCATAATATTTTTGGTTTTGTAATTGTTTTGAAAATAAAGCTCGTAGTGCAAAATTTAAAGGAGACGTTTAAACCAGAAACCAAAGGAGGTGAAACAAGTAATCCTAACAGGGTACAGAGTACATGCAGTGGTTCACTTAAAACACTGTGACTGCTGTGGTTTCATTCATGACTCTGCCTAAATGAATGCTTAAGTTAACAAAAAGAATGTTCAGGTAACAAAACTGAAACTGGTTCTAGGTATGCCTGACCATAAGTGTCAGTGCAGTCCTGTGCAGTGCACCCTTCCTTCCCTCTGTTCTGCTTACCAGTGTTGGGTGAAGTACTGTACAAACAGCTTTGTGTGGTACCAACTTCCCTCCCCCTAAATTTTACTTTTCTCTTATAAAAGTCCTAAAGGGTACCTAGCAAAACTTCAGATGTTTGTTCCAAAAAGTGTATTTCATGGATAAAAGCTTCCCTCCTTCTCTCTTCACTTTTTCCACTGCTGTGTGATGCCACAGCAGACAACATGGATGTGTTCTGTTATGAAGTCACTTAGACAGACATGAAATGTTCTGGTTTTCATCTTCCTTAAGCTTGCTGAAAGCCAATGTCTGTTAGTTACCTGAAGCAGTTTTTCTAGATTGTGGCTGATCAGCAGAAGACAGCTTGAAAAAAGAGATTGCATGTCTTAAAGCTTTTTCTTGTTACAAGAAGAGTGGTAATGTGATTGTGCATCTCTCTGCCCATCTTTCTGCCTTTGCAGCACACCTCTTGTTGATTTGCTAGACAGCACAGAGTTGCCAGAAACTTGCGTGGATGATGCTGTGGGCCGTCCAGTTGTTGGCTTGGCAACGGGAGATTCAGAAGAGGCTGTTAATTGCCCACCTCCTGGCACGAAGGAAACTGCTGCAGAAAAAGCAGACTCTGATCGTAAGCAAACTGACAGATTGTTCCCTATTATGATGTGTGAGACCAAGATTAAATAATTAGGTTGATATGAGATTGGTTCCTTGACAACTGTTGTAGGAAGCTCCCTTAGATTACATGCATGAGAATAATTTTACCTATTACTGGAACACTGAGAACAGAGATCCAGAGGAAAAGTCAGTTCTTCATTGGATGTGACTTTGTCCACAAATACAGTAAAGTGCCACCATCTAAGCAATTAACTGTTTGCTCGCTCCCTGTGAGGATGGCTGGGCAAATGAGCTCCCAGGAGTGCAGTGCTGTGATTCGATGCACACAGTTTGCAGGCTTGAAATTTGTACCAGAGCTTGAGCAAGTAGATTCCCCCATAGCTGTGCTTTTTTGCACTACTTGAAAATTATGCAATTGGTATTTAGTAATAGTGCAAGTTACAAGTCAAGTAACTCCGTGGTAACATTATATTATATTATATTATATATATAACATTATATATTATATCTTTTTTGTCTTTTTCAGCATTTGAAGACACATTCCTAAAACTGAAACAGCTGGAGACAGAGCGCAGCAGCCCCGTGCCGACTGAGCGTCCCAACGTGAACATAAACGTGCAGGTAATTAATTGGCCTTCTTTCCCCCTGCTACGGTCCTGAATTTTGTTTAGATCATTCTGAAAAGTCTTCCACTGGCCTTGGTCTGTTTGCAATTCTTCTAAGACTATGAGTGAGTAATACAGGAAAATACAAAAGCTTTATGATGTATAAACCTGTGTGTGAAAGGGCAGTGAGATAAAGATGAGGCAGAGGTGCATGTGCAGACTGCAGCCTGGTGAGATTTTCTAAAATCAGTGGGAGTAAAAGGCATAAATGCTTGAAATGTTTCTCAGTTGTCTTTATCTGTAGGTTACTACCTGCATGGTGTTGGATGGTTCACCCTCTTTTTGGAAGGGCTGAGCTGCTTTCCTGGCATTTTTCAGTTCTGAGAAGGTTGTTCTGACATTTTGTTTTGAGTCAAGTTTGCTGATGATCCATCCCTCCTGTTAAGTTACCAGTTTGTACCTGCTCCCTGATGTAGGTGTTAGTGCTCAGTGTTTACACAAAGAGCAGTGATGTGGTTTGATTTACTGCTCTCAAATCCTTCTGAGCAAGTCAGGCTGCACTTCACGGGCAGCTGAGCCAAAGTACAAGCCTGAGTGCCCTGAACAGGGTGAGGGCTCTCTTCTCCCTCCTTCATCTTCACTCTTTCTTCCCCAGCTTCCCTCTCCTCTCACTGCCAGGAATCATTGCAGGTTTCAGTGAACAAATGTATCTACAAACTGGCAAACAATTTTTTTTTCCTGCCTTTGTTTTGAACTTTTTGTTGAGGTGCTGGATTTCTTTAGGTTTTTAGTTTGCTCTTTAAGTTGGTAAATAGTGAGTTAAATAGGTTCAAGGAAAGGGTCAAAGAAATTCCAGAGCCATGGTGAAAATAAGTAGTGTTGCTAGAAGGGATAGAGAGGCCAGGATCCTCCCTTATAACAGCTGTGAACTTTGATGGATTCACTGGTTATCAGACAACTGCCCCCAGACAGGATATTCTTCTGGGTTTTTTAATTGAGCTTTAAAAAATGAAATCTGGTTTTCCATTGCTCTGCTTTCTCTGATGCAAAAGCTTTGGGAGACTTTTGTGTTTTGGGCAAGCAGAGAGAGTGAAACACCTGGCAGTGTTATCTCTGTTTAGGCTACCCTCCCTTGCAGGGAGGCCCAAGGATTTATCTAACTTTGAGTGAAGCAGCTATGATTTTTCTTCCTCCCTCAATAGTAACAGAACCAGGTGCCAGGAGAGGTGTGTAGCAGTGTGTGTTTGACCTAAGCCCACTCCTAAGCGTTTGTTTTCCGCCTCCATGTGAGAGAAGGCTGCTGCTGTGGGTGGTGCTGCAGTCTGCTGGGCTCATGTCCCCTTTAAGAGCTGCTGTCAGGGCTGCCTGGTGCACCTCTCTGCTTGGTGAGTGCCTTACAAAGATTACCGGGTCTCTAAGGAGATTAGTCAGTGGACTGTAGGTCCTGTTATGCTGAAACACTGCTTCTACATAAGCTAAAGCAAATGAATGCAGTTTATTTAAGAATATTTTAGCCTGTTGAGCTCCACTTTAGTTGACGGAGAGAGGAAAAACATTTAATTGGCTCATTGAAGAGAATGGACTGAAACTGTTTCAGTGGTTTTTAAATCGTGGCTGATTTATAATAAGCAAGCTGAGATTCCTGTAATGAGCTAATCTAACAAACAGCTCCCAATACAGAACAGTCACAGTCATCCAGCTGCTGTCACATGAGGTGCCGAGTAACTTCAGAGGTTGGAGATACTGGGGGAGACAGTAACCTGGTTAGAGAGCAAGAACATTTCCATAACAGAGAATTATGGATCAACAGTATGCCAATATAGGTGGGTAAAACACAGTTCAAGAAAAGATTGCAAATTTGATTAGGAAAAGTGTAGATGATCGGAAGGTTTTTTTAGGGTAGGAGAGATAGAATAGAACTTTTCTGCCCATGATGTAGCTTACCAAGTAGTCACTTGAGACTGTTTATTTAAAAAAGATAGACAAAGATTAGAGACTCTCTGCATACTTGAAATTCCCAATGCTTCAGATTGCAAAGACATGTAGGTTACAGTAGCACCAAATGAGCATACCCTTCAGAGAGGAAGTTTAATGGTTTGGAAACCAGTCCTGAAGAGTGACCTAAAAGTCACTGTTAAAAATACTTTCTTTCTTGCCTTTGAAGGCTACTTTAGAAAACATAGAAGCTTTCATTTATAATTTATCTACTAGTAAAAGAATTGTTTGTGATATCGTCTTCTGGCAGAATTGCATGGGACTGCAATATCTCCACTAAAACCTTGCAATAAGTTTAGGTCCTGGAGCTTGCTGTTATTTCAGAGGGAATGCAGTATTGCAGCATTCTCTCTGAAGGCGTGTGATTATGAATTTCAGCACACGTAGAAACTGTTGCAGAGGTTTGGTAAAATGCATTGGGGGAAAGTGTTTTCTTTCTACTTATGAAGGCAGAGCTGCATCCTGAGCTTCATGACACTGTTATATGCCAACTCACTTCAGCTTTGTTCATTAAAAATCTTTAACTGTTTTCCATCAGAGGACAGAGATGGCCCGGCAGTCATCCTTATGTAATTATATACTTGCAATCAATCAATCCTGATTGATTTCTTTGATAGGGAAATATTTATCTAGCTACCCCTGTTCTTCTGGAGAAAAAGAGGAAGCGAGGGAATGAATGGCTTCATTCTTCTCTGCTGCTCACTGCCAAAATCTGTTGGGATGGAAGAATGCGACTTTGTCCTTTCCCAGCTTTCACTAGTGCAGTGACCAGATCTGACAAAGAGAGCAAATAGCTTTAAATACACCAGTGCTCTGCTTTCATCAGCTTCTGAAGGGAGATGAACAATAAAGGTTCACCTTGTTTGCCCGTGTTCAAAGTCTGCTCCCGAGTCAGAAATGCAAGGACATGAGGGTTTACTTCTTCTGAATTTGTTGTGATCTGTAAATACATGGAAGATGCTCAAAAATGTGCCTGTACTAGGCTCCATCTTCCTGCACAAAGTGATTTTTAGGAGCACCAGGAACACAGCTCAAAAGCACAAAGGATTGGGATCACATGCCTTGTTACTGCCTTTAATCTTTCCTTGTCTTTTTGCTTCGCTGCCTAGCTCCATGTTTTGATTGAAGAATACAGTACAAGTGTAGTTTGTCTAGTCCATGGAAATTACAAATATTCCTAATGAGCTAGAATAATGACAAAACCCAGCAGCTTTACCATTTTGTATGAACAACTGAAATGTCTTGTAAATTAGACATCTTGAGGCATTAGCAGGTGCTGGATGCTTTTCCCTCTAGCTACATGTTTTTTTCATTTAAAAAAACCTGTATGACACCTATGTTTTTTTCAAGTGCAAAATAGGGTTGAAAAAAATGGATCGTTAATCTTGAGGGAAATATTTCCTTGGCAGTATGAAATTCATACTCCATTAAATTAAAAAATTCTATGATAGTACTAATAAGCTTTCCAAAAGTAGGGAGTCTAATCATTAATACACTAGAGTGACCTAATTAAATTGATTGTTCAGGTGGAGGAAGCTTAGAGGAAGTTAAACAATAAAATGGTACTTCAGGCACCAGTGTACTGCTGTGCTCAGTTAAAATGATCAGATTTACTGTACTAGTGGAAGAGTGCATTCAAAATGCTGTGCAGGTGTTGTCATACATGGCATCTGCTTCAGTGAGGTCCAGTGTGAAGACTTAAAGATTATCACAGTTGGCTGCTGCAGCTGTACGAATAACGTTAATTTTGGCAATTCCAGCAGCTTCTCTAAAATGAAAGTACTTTAATGCTTAATAATTATTAATCTTAATTAATTATGTGAAGGTGCACCTCTTAATATCTGCTGGCAATAGTTATTAGCAGCACTTGGTTGTTGGTTCTCATAGCTTTTTATGTTGACAGTGACGCTTGGATATTTTGTGAAGTTCATTGCTGACAGGGTCAAAATTTGAAAATGTATTCTCCTTTAGATAGTCTCCTAAGATCCTATTTGGATGTCCCAAAAGGTGATGTAGAGGGAGACAAAAAAAGGAAATATTTTTTCTCTCTCTAAAAACCAAATAACTACAAGTTCTCACCAGGGTCTCCAGGAAATGTAAAAAGCTGAAAGAGAATGGAGAGCTGTGGGAGGACAGCTGTTCACCTCTTTTTAACTCCTCTGCTCTGCTCTCTCTCTGCAATGGGCTTCATTCCTCCTGGCAGTAGGTGCAGGTAGAAGTGCAGCAGCATTGTCCCTGCTCGGGGCTGTCCTGCAGCACTTGGCTCCTGGGAAGAGCCTTCCCTAGACCGTGGCATATGGTGAGGAAAGCAGGACTCTGTCTCCCCCTGCTGAGTCATACCCTCAGAAGGAAGGTCACAGGGTTTAGTTTTCACTCAGCTAATTAACTTCTGCTACTAATCAAATAGCAATTAGTAGATTGAATGCTTAATTAACATTTTATAATTAAGAAATGCAATTCTCATAATGAAATATACTGTCGTGAAAGGTATCTCAGTCTTACTTCTCTTCATGTTGTATCTGGCTGCCAGTTTGCTCTGATATAATCAGTGGTGGGAGAGGTTGTTAGTAGCACATTAATTAAGCTCTTGGTCTAACTTATAAGTGGATTTTAAATTAAAAATCTTCCCAACTTGCATTTGAGAGTAAATTACCAACTTTTACTTAGGCTGCACGGACATGATATAATGGCTGTTGTATTGATCTCCTATCAGTAAACTAGGCTGCAGTTTTAGGATGCATTTCATTTCTTGCACACTGTATTTTTAGCCCAGCAGTTTGCATATCCACATATAAGTATTGTGCTTTTTTTACTTTGTGTTGCTGTGACATTACAACTGAGTTCCAAAATAAAGGAAAAATTTGCTTTTTTCATATCAATATAAATCTGCTGACATTCCTCTGTCTTCAGAGCCCTGTTATTAAGAGATGTTGATAAACTTCAGCCCAGACTTGTCCATGTGGAAACTGCTTCTGATAAAGATGTTTTCATGTCTAGGATGAAGTGGTGAAGTTGACAGATAAATGTCTTAACAATGCAATTGAGAGCCCAATCGTAGCGGCAAAGTGGCTTCCAGCAGATCTCAAAAGCAATATCCTGAAGGCCCAGGCAGAAGCGGTGCACAAGGTAAATACTCAACTGAACAGAGCTGTGACGCTCTCAAATGTTTATTTCTCTTGAATTGCCTGATGTTGGAGAAGGTAAGGGCCTGCTGCCCTTGCAGATAAGGGTGTTCCAAGAGCCTTGTCCAAGGCAGAGTCAGAAGGCTTTCAGCCTTTCTTCACAGTGATAATAGTCCTGTACTAGATTGGTTGCCCAAGGAGGAATTTCTTAATTTTTTTGGTGGTAGTCAACAGGTAACAGGACAAGACCCTGTGCAAGCCTTAATTTGAGATGTCATTGAGACAGGTAACCTCCAAAGGTGGCCTTCTAATCAAGCAATTATTCTGTCACTAAGACTGGGTTTCTTGCATATTGTAGTAAATTCCTTAGCAAATACTGGTATTTTATTTGGCTTTGTTGGTGAATTATTTTTATTTCTGCACTGAAATTGTCACATGGAATTGATTTTTCTAAGTCCTGAGCTGTAGATGAACAGCACATTTTTTGTTGGGATAGAGACACTCAGCTCTACTGTGAATCTCAGAACTGACACAGGATGGAAACAGGTATCAGAAATTTATGTCTCTGTTCATTTCTTCCTGTCAGGTTGGAAAAGATGACAGCGTGACAGGTGTCAAGAATTCCAATATTCAGGAGGCTGCTGCCAGGTAGTGAATAGATTTCTAAGAAACGTGGTGTAGTTACCCCACTACAGAACTGAGAACCTGCAGTTAAGTGTGGTCTGCCTGCGGCTCAGTTGTCTTTGCATTTTACCTTGCATGGGGTACCTTAACCTCATGGGTATGAAGTGGTTTTGAGATGAAAACCAGGGTTATAACTGCTAAATTTTATTATATACAAGATAATACAGATGCTCTTTATTCTCCCATACTTTATGACCATTGTTACAACAGCTATTTCAATCACTAATTATTCTGAAATGTGAACAGCTTCACTGTGGGGAGAGCAGATGGGTCTGTTCACAATAGGTGTTTACTTGTGGAGAAAAAATTGTATATAAACCCCTGACAATGACAGTTTCCTGAGAATTACTAAATATGAAATGATTGCAGGCATTGAAAAAGTTGAAAAGGTTACAACTTCTATCTTCTTGACCATTTGTGAGGATGCACCTGTGGCAGACCTCAAAGCAGAGGGTGATACTGTAAATAAAATGTACATTAGCAGTCCCCAAACTGTGTTGTAACAAGTGATTCATAAAGAGCTTTCCGTGGAAGGTTGTACACCTGTTTTCTGTTTTGTTTGTTTTTTGTTGGTCTGTGCCAGGAACATTATCCTGTCAGGCAAATCACAGAGCAGTCCCCCAGCAACCAGTCCGGTATTTCAAGATCCAAGAGAGCTGCTGAGAGCAATCCCTGCTTCAAACACCTTTGTTCCGTAAGTGATTCTGGAGAAACGTGTTTCTGGGGTAAGGGGACCACGTGGATATTATGATGAAAAGGCCTGAAAAGATGAGGAGCAGTCGCTGAGCATTTAGGCTACATCTAACTAAGCGGGTTTATGGATGCATTTTTAATTACTGTTGCAGCAGTTAATCAGTGTAGGCCAGGCCTCGGGGTGAGTATCCTTGCAAGCAGTAGGGATCTCTCTCATCTTCCGAAAGGACTGAGATTCCTGACATCCTGCTGCCCCTGGCTCTAAAGAGGAAGATAAGAGGATGACAGGAAAGGCTTCAGGCAAATTAGACACAAGGGCTGAAGAAACTCCTTTGAGATAGAAGATGTTGATACTGCTGGGTCTATACACAGCTGTAGCTGGAACTGAGAGAGAGACAAGGAATCTGTGGAGGTAGTTGGAAGGCGTTTACATTAACATACAAGCATCAGTCTTTTGTCTGCCTCCGTGGAACTGGTGTCAAGGTTTTGAGCTATCTGGGAAGCAGCGCTGTTCCATGCTGTCCAGGCAGGGTGCTAATGAGAATGTTTTCCCCTTCCAGTAATACGTTGAATGAGGACAATGCTGACTCTAACCACGAGGACCTGCTAATTCCAGCTAATCTGGCTCCAACTGAGGAGGCTGCTGTTTCAAAGGTATCACCACCTGCCAGCCTGGAAGGTTTCTGTGTCACATTCTGAGCTCCCGATGCCTCCAGGCAAGCCCAGCAGACCTTGCTGCATGCCTCTCATAACTCTGTGAATGCCAGGCGCTGGGGAATGCCAGAGAGTGCTTTCTGAAGCAGGCAGGGACACTGCACAGATCTTTCCAAAGGCCATTTCTGCGTGTCCTTTCCGGTTCGTGGTATAACTCTGATTTTTCTAAACTGGTTGTTTTTCTCACACTAGCGGGGAGCCCCTTACATCCCAATGATTTTATGTTCCAGTGAGGAGACAGTAGGGATGAAATTCTGACATAGGCAGTTCCCATCAAAAGAACCACAGAAGGAAAAGTTGAAGTTTAGATGCTAATTTTTTATTCTACTTAGCTTAAGGTTTTTTTTAACTGGACTCCATGAAGAGCACCGATTTGGAGATTAAACATTCTTCTGTCCTTCTCCAAAAGAAAAGCAGAGTCCAATAGCATTGGACCTGTGCTGCCTTTACTTGAGCAGACTGACAGGTTGTTCTGGATGACTAAAACACCCTGCTCTGTAGCTGTTGGGCCTCTAGACCAGTATTATGTTGTTGATCCCATTGAATAATCATAAATTTCACCGAGTTCAAACCCCCTACTCCAGACTTTGCTGACCTTTTGATGGAGCAGTACCCCACCTTCGCAGAGGGGAAGGGACAGTTTCACTGCTTGCTTACTGGGCAATGATGTTGTTTCCAGTACTTTAATGAGAATAAGGGAAATTAAAAGGCTATTAAAAAAGATCAAATGGAAAGACTTGAAAAAATAGGCTGATGAAAAGTGGTGTTCATTAAAGATACTGGTCTATAATTCAGGAAGACAGTAGTATTCAGTCGACCTATGTGGTTACTACTGGGAATTCAATTCAAAATTGATTTATTCCATAGAGCACTCCAGATGACCAGGACGTTTCCTTAACATCACTGACAGAGAATCTAATTGACTTTACAGAAGCCACACCTCGGGTAAATGTATTTCAAACCCAAACTTCTTCCTTTGCACATAACAGTGATTTTTTTACTCATGAACTCTTCTCTGGCTTTAATGTCCATCAGCCAGGCTTGGATCTGCGGCAGTGGAAAGAAGTGATGGACAGGGATCACTGTTCGCATGGCCCCCAGCTGCAGGGTGGCTGCTCTAGGGGTGTAGGCTTGACAGCTTTGCAGGGGAAATGAAGGAACCTGAAGAGTGAACCTGTATGTGTCCACAGGGTCCTCTAGTTCTGTTTTAGCAGGGCTGCAAGTGCCAGCCTGCTTCTCACACTTTTAGGGATTATATTAATACATAATTCAGCACTTATATGGGAAGATGTATGTACATGTCTGTATATCTGTATAAATACAGATACACACACAAATACTTGAAAAGTAAACTTGTAATACTAATCAAGCCTCTTATATAGATAAAAAGAAATCTCTTATAATCTGTGCTGGCAAAGTGGAGTTACACTGTATGCACCAAGAGAAAGGGGGAAGAAGGAGAACGTTTAAACTCTTCACAGTAGTGTGCTCTGTCCACAAAGCACTAGAAGATGATAAATTCTTTCCTTTGGAAGGGAGCGCTGAGTTGAAACTGCTCCCAGTGAGTGTCTGGCTCTGTGCTCAGTGGGTGCCACATCTCCACCTAATCACTAACGTGATTCAAAGGCTAACGAGGGGCAAATATCTGAGATTATTTTGGGGGAGGTGTTGTTTTGGGCGGCAATGCTATTTTGACAACTCAGCTACCTTCAACCTTTTAATCGAGCTTTTGTTTGCTTTTCGTAGGTGTCTTCTCAGCCCATTGTAACACCGAGGTGGTTAGTGCCAGTGAGTTGTTTGAT
Source organism: Sylvia atricapilla (assembly GCF_009819655.1). Taxonomy (NCBI): domain Eukaryota; kingdom Metazoa; phylum Chordata; class Aves; order Passeriformes; family Sylviidae; genus Sylvia; species Sylvia atricapilla. Next base: position 26,331,020 of record NC_089146.1, read on the forward strand.
CATTTCCTAACAAAGAAAAAAATGAAAGCTTTTGTCATGATTAAGAAATGGGAGTTCAAGTTAAATAATAATATGCAATAATTTTAATAGTTTGAGGGTCTACAAAGTAAGGTCTTCCAGACCAAAAATAAAGCCAGCTAATTCAGCTGGAGTAAATCAGACAACATACCCTGTTAATAGTTAATTTTTGCTGTATTGTACTGCCAATAAAAGCCATAAAACTTCTTAAAGAATTTGTATTTAGTAAAGCCCAGGCTGGAGTTTAATGAATCCTATTTTTTTCCATTTATAAGTAAATCGTATTGAAAAGTTAGCTTGTCTTGTCCTGGCTGGTGTTTGAATTCCTTGTTTCATTCTTCCCCATCAGACGGGACTGATTTCCAACGGGCCTTTGGGAAACAGTGTTGCCTTATCTTTGAAGGCAGTGAAAGGCAGCACGGAGACCCTGATGTCCTCAGCTGGGTTGACACCATCCCAGCAGACACCCGAAGTCCTTGCAAGGTGAGGTCTCCGCAGCTCATTCCACAAGTCTGTGTGGGCACTCTTACTGCTTCCACTGACCTATTAGAGTGGCCATTTAGACACATTGCTAATAGACTGTCTCAGTTTATAGCATCTGAAATATTACAGATCAACTGATGTGTGTATATTATAATTTCACTTCAGTTTCTTTCCTTATCTGCTCACATGTTCTAATGCTAGACTAAAGTTACAGTGCAGAAAATTTTTCTGAGAAATCTCTTTACAGTGTTTCAGTACCAGAGGATTGGTGGGGGTGGAGAGGGATGCCTCCCAGTTATTTCCAAGCTATAACGGTGTCAAAAACCCAAACTGGTAGAAGCCTTTTCCCCTGCTAGTCCATTCTGCCGTGCTGGTGAGGCAGAATGATGGCAGTGATGATCAGGCCCTGCAGTGACTCACTTTAAAGAATCTCAGTGGTGCTTCTTTGTTTAAATTTCATTCAGTTTGCTCTTCTGCAGTTGTCCATTAGAAAGGTTTGTCCGCTGGTCTCATTAAGATAGAAGGGGAACAGCCATGAATGCTCTTTGAAGCAACGCTCTCCTGTAATCCATCATGGCAGACCTTTTTGGAGGAGGGTATTTACAGAGCCTTATTTTTTCCCTCCCTTCTAGCCCAGTTACTGAGGATGCTACAATAAGAACAAAATGTTTACTCACCACTGAGCTCTAGAAGAAGGAGTCTCTGAAACTCTCACCTTGTAAAAACTCAAGTCTTCTAACATGTCTCCAAGGGATCCTTCCAAAAAACTTGCTTGGGATCAAACTCGTGCTGAACGGGAGTCAGACAGCCGGCTGGTTTGCCAGGATCTACATTTATCACAATCTAACTGGAATTGCAGCCTGAACCGGGATGTAAAACCACATGCACATTTGATCTCCCTTGGGAGAAGCGAAATGTCACACTGGAGCTAGTTCTGAACGGAGGAAAAGAAAACAGTAGTGCTCTGCTCGTGCTGGGTTAATTGTTCCTTACCCTGAGCTGGCTCTGGTGCTGCTGGAAGGTGTCGCACGGGGCCCTGATGGCTGTGGAGTAATGAACGTCGCAGGCATGAGGAGAGCTCGCAGGGCCACCTCGTGGCCGTGCCCTGCACAGGACTCTCCGTGGTGTCACTGTCCCGTACAGCCAAGGACATTTTCTTCTGTGTGATTATTCCCTCTGGTTTTCCTTCATTTTACCCACACATAATCTCCTTTTTGGCCTTAACCCCCTAAATAATCTTTGCACACCCTATTACATGAAAATCTAGTCCATCAGTGACCAGCTATGTAGACTGGATTTGAGCTGCTGCTCATTGCAACCAGGAAAATGCAAACTACCTGCCAAACAGCTTGTAGCATTAGCAGAACACACAAAGGTCCCACATTTGACACTGATCATTTCATTTCCTACATGATTCAAATACATGCATTTTAGACTAGAGATATGTATGTTTTAAAAGCCAAAGCAGTGAAGGTGTGAGGGCAGCTTACTTCAGGAACTGCTTATTGATTAGTATTGTTGTCTTCTAGGACTAGAAAGGAAAAGAATTTTCTTGTTTCTCTTCATGCTGTTTCTGGGTGTTTTTTCTATTTGCTGTGCTTTAGGAATACTTACCAGGTATTTTTGCAGCATGAGAGTACAACTAGATCAGTTCTTAACACCACTTTGAATCCTGTTCCAAGTGTCACCTAATAGTTGTATGTGGAACAAACAATAGAAGGACTAGGGTGAAAATTGGGAAAAAAGGATGAAAAATTCCCATAAACAGTTCACTTCTCTGTAGAAGGAAGGTAAGAGCACACACTCCACAGAGCAGGTGAAGGTCTTTGGGTGCTCAGGTGAAGTTTGGGATACAATGCATACAGTTCAGAGATCATTTGAGCTCTGGGCAGCAGTATCATCACATGGACCCTGGGGATACAGCCTGTGAAAAAAGCAATGCAGAGTCAGAGGGAGGAGAAACAAAGATGGTGAATCCCACACCTAACAGGGAAGCACAGATGAAACTGTGTCTTTCTTTCTGAGGGAGTGGTTTGTACATATGACTGGGGTTGGAGAGTGTTTTCTACATAGTGCTGCTGTTTGTAGATACTTACATGCATGTAGTTCTTAGAAACAAACTTAAATGTGAAAATTGCTTCTGGAACCTGTATGCACAACTTCTTTTCTGCCCATTGGCTGCATGCACGCGTGTCAGTGTAAACAAAGGTTTGGACCAAACCACTATGGGTTATGCAAGTCAGCTGGGCCCGGCAAGGCTGCTGCATTCAGACCAAGGTGTTCATGCTGCTGTTGCTCTCCTGCTCTTTGTAAGGTGCTGGATGCGAGTTCAGGGAGAAGCCACGCGGATTTTAGATGGCCTGCTGCCACTTCTCAAAACCCCTGAGGCCTTAACAGAGGAATGTAGGGACCAGAGGAAGCTGGTAGGACTGACATACCAGAGTGACTGCAGGCAGTGATTTGCAGCCAGTGCCTCAAGAAGCGGGAATTCAGGATTGGTGGCAGGTGCTGCGGGTGCCCCTCCAGCCAGCACACGGGTCCCGCTCCCGCCCTGCCGAAGAGCAGAGCACTGCCCCGCACCAGGCACACAGGGTTCCTGCTCCCAGCCCTTCAGCTCTCTGCCACTTCCAGTTGAGTATTGGCTTTTTTTATACTTCTAAATCTGAGCCTTACTGCTTATTAAAATGTAGATGATTCCTGATTTGAATATTAAATGTCTTGGTCTGGATTAATAATGCAGTTGCCAGCAAAGTTCCTGCAGGAAAAGGGAAGCAATGGCTGCAACAGTCTGCTTCCTGCACAAAGCCAGGACTGTGTGTGGAAACTTGGCACTTGCTATTCATCTGTTTGCTCAGCAGCTGAGCTGGCATTCACCAGCTACATGTGTTGGGTTTGTAAATAGACAGAATGCAGTAGCATTTTCTTAGGCATGTTTGATATTTGGCTCTTCCCATTGGGTTCAGGAGCTCTGTGAACTGTCAGCTTGAATCCCTCCCAAAACTGGAATAACAGAAGTTTACAGTTTTCCAGCACTGCGTGTTGAATACCATCCTTAGATTCCTCCCAAGCCATCACAGCAAATAACAAGTAAATAGCGTGTGGTGAATATGTCCCCTAAAATCTAAATGGTTCCAAATAACCAACTGTTATTTCACCATGGTCAGGATAGCAGTGGTTGGAGAAGAGTGTTGTGATTACACACATGCACACACAGAGAAACTTCAAAGGGGTGAGGCTTTCCTCAATTTTCAGAGGACTAATATTTAAAATTTCACATAGAAATGCAAACATTTCAACTAGTAAATTTGGAACCTACAATATCTAATAGATCTGGGGCTACAAACTCAACTCTTCCCAGCAATATCTGATACTTGGAGCCAATATTCATTCAATTTATTTTGATGTAGCTTGCTTAGCTAACCAAATCATGGCTTTATATAGGGAGCCTGGCGAGACCAAAGTGACAGAGGTTTGTCATCTGAACATCCTGCGGTTTGGCATCACTGTTCTGCTTTGCAGCTAGAGGTACTGTGTTACAGCATGACTGACTAACAGGTAACATAGTATTAGTCATCACCTGCATTTTATCAAACACCAACTGGGATAATAGTTCCTACAGTGAGTGTTATAAAGTATCAGTTAATGCCTATGTGCTACTGTTAAAAAAAAAAAAAAAGGATTTTCCTACCATTGCTATCATTTTCCTACCATTTCCTACCATTGATTGGTTTACTGTAGGGTCCAAGTATTTTCTTAAAGTCTATTTTTTGGTATTTATTTAAAGAGATTTATAAATAAAACTTTTCTGTAAATCTGGTGTCAGGATGTTGACAGGTCTGCCCCTCAGCTGTAAGAGTTGACAGGAATGAATGAATGCTAAGTGATTTCATCTAAAAGTAAGTGATTTTACTCCAGTCACACTCTGTGGAGTAAAAGGTTTTATAGACATCTTGGTGTTTATAATAACCACATCCCAGCCCTTATCTCAAACTGATTAACCTGAGAGAGATGCATTTCAGTCTCACCCATTTAAGACCATCAGAGTCTGCATGTGCTGCATACATTTAGAGGCTTAGGACATGGGCATTAAAATGTGGGTGTTGAGGCTTCCTTGCACCAGAATTAAGGGAATCTCTTCTTTATTTCAGTGGTAATAGTTTCATATAAGTTATATGACATAAATTACCTTATCTGTTAATGAGTCATGGTTAATGACTTAGCTTGAATGTATTTGATTTTAAACCTAAATTTTACTCATACTTTGTTGAACAGAGACAGCTATGTAAGACAGTTTTGGACAATTTTTTGGACACAACTTCAGCAAGAGAATTTGCAATCTTGTTAGAGCAGCTCAGGTGAACAGTTGCTGCTATGTGTGGGTCTGTGTACAAACTGTTTGCAGTCCTTGCCTGCTCTCCCTTTGTCTGCACCCTGCTCCTTCCTTCTCATTTCATGAAGCAAAGATGTACTGTTGGGATGAGCACGTCCTTCACAAACAGCACTGGATATATTTTTCACAGTGTGAACATATTCTGGTACAATCCAAATCTACTGGTGAAGTGATAGCAGCTCTGTTCCACAGCCAGCTAGCATTTAAAGCTCTGTCTGGGCACATAGTGTTTCTGAGTTTAGGAAGTTGTAGTATCTACATACATATATATATATGTAGCTGTTAGACACTGTAATGTCACTGCTTTCAAATGCAGCTGGACAATCGTAACTTTTCAACCAAAAAATAGACCAATATATGCTAATGGCCTTTCAATGACGCAGGTGTGGTCTGGGTGTGTTTGCTGCAGGAGCTGGCAGCACAGACCGGGGTGCGGCACCCTCCTCACAGAGCCGTGGCAGAGGCGGAGCTGCAGTGGCTCCTCCTGGCAGTGCTGGGGGAGATGCAGGTGCTCAGCCCGGCCCCTGAAAGCCAGGGCCCGGCTCCGTTTGGGGCTGGCCTGAGGAGCAGCACTGCCACACCCACAGAGCCGGGAGCCACAGGATTCTTCTGCAGAATTCACCTCCTTCTGACTGCTTGGCTTGAGCACTCTGCTCCATAAACACACACACACACACCCTACCTATATAACTGGACAAACTTATTTTTAAAGTATATAAGAATATTTTTTTAGCTAGATTTGTTTTGTTAAAGCTGCACTAACTACTGTATTTTTACTTTTTATATGTAAAGCTTGGCAATAGCTCTCAATGTATAATTTATTTGTTGGGTTTTTTTATAAACAAAGTGCACCCTCTTGCTTCTGTTTCACAATGCTGGTGACGTATGAACTGTCTTAGGCACTGCACTGAGATCTGTATTGAAACTGTACATGGGAACAAGTAGATCTGTAGTCCACTCAACCCAGTCCTGGAATGTTTATGCTGTAGTTTTGTCTTAAATACACCATGTCAGTGCAAAAGTCTTGCAGAGTCATCTTTAAGCCCCATGTTACCCCGGCACAGTGTAAGGGGTGGGTCAGCTGGGGCTTGGGACACCGGGTTGCTGCTCTAAACTTAGCCTGTTGTCAGTTTAAGCATGACTCAGGACAGCACTTAACTTGCAGCTAGATGCTAAGGAATGAAATGCCTTTTTTCCTACAGAGCTGAGATTGGCCAGGAGGACTGTCAGGTGTCCAGTGCCTTTTAAAACTAGTCCCAAGCGTGTGCCCAGGGGAGCCCGAGCTGCCCAGTGTGGTGCCAGCGCAGGCCAGTTAACTGAGCACCCTCACTCTTGTCCCCAGCAAGGGACTGGGCTGTGTTTTCAAGTGCAGCAGCACTAAGGATTGTTTAAAGGAAACTTTACTCCCAAGCCCTGACTTCGGCTAAATGTTAAAAAAGGCAGCAAAGGGCAACTAAAGCCTTTGATCATCCCTGTTTCTCAAAAACTATTTGGAATGTATCAAAAGGAATAGAAATTATTCCATCCTAAGGACTAAGCTCATATGAAATAATTTCTCTTGTGGCATAATTTGTTGTGTAGGTCAAACTGTGATCCCACTGATAGATCCCTGAATTGTTTTTCAAATCCACTTACAACTCAAAACAATGAAACTTTTAGGTTTTTCTATTATTAACTGAAAAAACCTTCTTTGAATAGCTGCATTTTAGAAGAAAATATTTCTGCCATTCATACATTTCATACTATGTTCAGAAACCAAATATCAGTTAAAGACAATGAGTTTGTTAAGATGTTTAACATTCATCAATTTGTTCCCTTATATACAATTTATGATACAGCAGCACATCTTGTGTCTCAGATGAGGTTGCCAAGAATGCTGCATCCTTTTGCCTTTGTTCTATGGATTGAATTCCTCTGAGCATATCAGATACGTGCAAGGATCCCTGCTTTTCAGAGGCATTCTAAACAGCCAACTTCACTGGCAGCCCCTTCAGTCCCAGCCAGAAATGGTATGTTGTGTTTTGTTTCTAAATATTTGCCACTAGCTGGAGTAATTCCATTCATTATTTCATGCAGGCCACTGCCGAGCTCTCAGATGGCAGCAGCTTTTAGTCACTCGCTTGGGCTTGGGATGAATTCTCATTAACTGCTACAGTTACAGAGAAATATCATAAGCACATCCACAAAGGTTCTTTTCTCCTTCTCTGAAAAGGTGACTGCAGCAGGAAAAGAGGAGTGAGATGCTCTGAGAACCCTTTAGGTGTAGCTGATAGCACTGGTTGAGGTTTGAATGGGGCGATGACGCAGGAAGTGTCACGGTGGTGTGAGCAAGGATTGTGTCCCTAGGTCTGGACACTGGAGGGTACCTGAAATATGGGTGGTGCATGCCCAGAGTGGACTGAGGTGCCAGGCACTCCTGTGGGCATCTGTGGGATGCAGTCACTTCAAACCCCAACCCCCTTCCCTTCCAGCTTGAGCTTGCTCTTGTTTTTTGAACACCTGGGAATGGGCCACAAGGGGAGAAAGAGCCTCCAATGGCTTCAGCACTGCTGTAGCACAGAGCCCCAGCTCAGGATCAGGGCTGTCTCCCCTTGCACAGCACTGCTGGGGCCGAATGTGGCTCCGCCTGCCCTGAGCCCCATCCCTCCAGCCAGGCCTCTCCTGAGCCCCTGCTCTGCTTGTCCTGGACAGGGGCAGGGAACTGCGGGGCCCTTAGGGCTGGCCCAAGGGGTTTGGCATCTTTTAGGTGAGGGAGTGGGTGTGGTGCTGACCGTGCTGCTGCCCCCACCTGACCTGGCACACGGGCAGAGCCCAGGGGAGGGAACAGGGGAGATGGGCACACTCCAAGCTGCTTTTTCCTGCCCGTGCCAAGCCATTGCCTTTGGGCTGGCTCATGTCCCGTCTGCGTTGGCTCTGAGTAAATGTTAAACCCTTCGTGGGGCTGCCAAAGGGAAGAGAGTTTGAGGGGGCAGGAAGAAAGGAATGGCAGAGGCTGGATGGCATTTTCCTGGGGCTTTTGCACATCCCCAGGATACCGCTACCTGCCAGGAGGCCTTTGCGTGACTTGGAAAAATCACTGGTTTATTGTTGCCCTTTCCAGTTAAATTTCCTTCCCTTGTCAATCCTAGATAAAAGGCTGTATGTTTCGGCAGCTCTCGGGGTAATGCCAAAACAGACATGTCAGTCAGCACAAGGAAAACAAGCTGCTGATTTAAGATTGCAGTGCTGAGTACATGCTCAGCTCAGTTGCTGTATTGATGTCCCTTCCAAACAAACCTCCTGAAACTGGGAAATTCTTGTTCTTGGAGGAGAAATTCAAAGCCTGAGCAGCCCTCAAAGCCAGCCGAAGTGCAGGGAAATGACCGAGGCTTGCAGAATCGAGTTCCTTGGTCAGAAAGGTAAGTTCTTTGTTCAGTTTGAAAATACAAACACCTATTTTAGACTCATAAAAGTGAAAATGAACACACAGTGATAGGAAATGGAGCAGGCTTTATTCACACGGCAATGTACAGTCCTCTCTGTTTCCAGGTAAGGGTCATGGATGGTCCAAATAACTCTTAAGGTGCTTTTTGCAAATCCATCTATAATTTTCCTGTTCAATTCATGTGACAGTTACTTGTGAAGAGATGATGAAAATATCTCTAAATATTCTTGAAATTCGTAAATTACTTGAAAGTCTTTATTCCTATGAATCTTTTGAAAAGTGAACTTTTCAAATATTTCAAAGTATTATCTTAACACTTTCAGGTAATTTCAGATACCATCAGCTCTTACAGATGGCTGATGTTCTGTCAGAAGGCCGGTATTTAGTAACTTCTATGGAAATAAATGCTTTGAATGCTGGACAATATTACCTTGCAAAACAAGCACTTTTTCTTTTCAGCAAAGAAAAACCAAATATGAACTCAGAACTTACAAATATAGAGGGGAGATGTGTAACAAATACTATGTAGGGTGATAAAAGAGAGATGGAGCTGGAAAAGCAGAAGTCTTTGTGGCTAAAACATGAGTTACCAGTCAAAACAGCCCATGCTTTGTGCTACTCTGTCAAGCCCTCCTCTTTCTGTTCTCTCCCCACCCCACTGTGGGAAATCAAACCCTTTTGATTCTGTGTTCAGTCATTAAAGCCAACACTCACTTGGCACAGCCTTTGTTCTTACACATATAATGCCCTTTCTCTGGTCCTTGCTGCTGACTTTCAGGAGGCAGTCATGGTTTCCCTTCCTCAAGGTTACATGCAATCCTTGAGGATCTTCTAGAATTCAACTGCTGATTTGTCTGTTGGGTTCCTTTGTCATAGGCCATCTCGTGTTGCAAATACATTATGCAAAGAACACTCAAGAATATAAAATCTTTTAAAATCTTAGAGAACATTCCTATTAAGACTAATTGAATCCCTCAAATGTGACTGTATTTCTTTCTTATGCCAGTGCAAAATGAGCAAGCTTTGCCCCTGAAATGGCATCTTGTGGAGCCAGTATGGGTTACTGCAGTTCTAATTTTCAAGGCAGCATCGGCCATTGCAATTTGAAAGGGTATGAAGTGACCAGGAGAAAAGTAGCAAAAAGAGCAGCATTCCAACAGGCTCCTCTCAGAAATCACAACTTACATGCAAGTTGTGACTTAAATATATGTCGGGTTTTGTTAACATTGTAAAAAATCTGTTCGCAGCAAGTATGAGAAGGTTTAATTATTTTTTTCCCCAGCATGCTGATAGGAAGCTGAAGACAGTTGCAAGCAGTTGGTTTTCCACCTACTGCCACGGTGGTGGAAATTTATTCCTTCACTTTGCAAGCAAAGCAATCACAAGCAATCAAACTCCATTTGCCTGAAGGAGATCTCAGAGAAGCTGGACAAAGGTTTGCCCCCGATGAGCAGCAGTGTGTTGGTACTGCTGATCTCACCCCCCGTGGCTGCCCGCCCACAGTCAGTTCTCTCCTCTTCACCCACAGCCTGAGCAGCAGCAAAAGCCTCTCCCGAACAGGCCAACAGATGGAGAGACTTATCCTGGGACAAACAGCTCCTGTCTCTGTTTGGGCCTAGTCCTGTCTCTGAAGTGGTCTGGAAGGCAGGGAATTCTGCTGGCTCCAGGGGCAGGGTGAAGGTTTTCATTTCGATGGCGTTGCTCCTCTCCACGGCCTGTGGGCAGAAGTAGCTGCAAAAGCCAGAGTGCCTCAGGATGGGCACCAGCTGGGGATGGTCCTTCTCACTCTTGCAGTGGCTGGGGAATATATCAGTGAAATCTGAGGTAGTTTGGAAATCCACACCAATTCCTAAGATGCAGTGATACATTTTAGGAGAAAAGTTTCCCTTTGTAGTACTAGTAAGCTTCTTCCATGTCTGCGTATGGAAATTATACTTCCAGAGGTCATCATTAGGGCTGGAATTTGAAATCCCTCCACCAAAAATCAGCATGGAGTCTTTGCAGACTATTGAAGCATGACCTACCACTGGAGGAGGTCCTTGGCTGAAGGTAAGAGAAACCAGCAGTTAAGAGGAGACCAACAAGAAACTTAGCACTTATTTTAGCTTCTGTTTTCCTTTTGACTCAGAAGGATGACTGCTGAACAGCTGCATTGGGACATCAAAATTACACTGCTGACAGCTGCATCAACGCCTTGCCAACAGCTCTCCCGAGCAAAGCCAACTGGAGCCCCAGGGATGGCAGCAGCACTGCATCCTGATGTGAACAATCCCTACAATTACCAAAGGGGCACCGTCTCCCTCTCCACCCGCACACAGTATCAAAGAGTAAGATTGTTTCTCTTTCTCTGCTCTTTTAGTGTAACAAATGGAACAGTTTACCTTGTTCTGATGCTGGACCAGCTGCTGCTTCCAAAGTCCCACCTCCACAAGTCCCTCTGTTCCGTGAGCCCCATCAGCCCCCCGAAGAGGTACATGGCTGTGTGATAAACTGCTGCTGTGTGGCCGTGCCGAGCTCCGGGGCCACTGCCGTGACAGGGGCTGGAGACACACAGCCACTTCCTTGTATCTGGAACAAAAATATTGATTTATAGATGGATCAAATTTATCCTGAGCTTTGGGAAGGGATTTGCTTCCTGGAAGAGGTAACTATTCAGTTGGAGAATAAAGGTTTCCCCTTTAAGCTTATTATGAGTTAACAGCTTAAATTCTGACACTGAACAAGTGCATTTAAGAAAATCAGTTTTGAAATAAACTTTTAATGAAAATGTCAGATGCTGTGTGACAGATGCCATGAAAATTTTATTTACAGAGCAGTTTTTCCTACAGCTTTGTCAGTTCATTGACTCTGACACAGAAAGATACTTTCCTGCCTGTTAAAGGGGAAAAATCAGTCAACAAAAACATTAATTCATTAATGTCTACACTTATTCTCGCTGTGAGGGAAGGAAGGATGAGATAAACTCATCATTTGTTTCAAAACAGTGACAGAAAGGCTATTAGACAACAAGTTAAGCATTTAGGAAATCTCTGGGAATCATCTGGTTTGCAATAATCAGACTGGTAATGAGTATGCTAATAAAATACCTCCTATCAGGTATGGATCCCCGTGGTCAGTTGGATATTTGGGATCAAAAGATGGCATTAATAGGCTGAAATCAGGGTTTCTGCTGTATCTGAAAGTTTTTAGTAATCCTTGAAGAATTTTAGTGAATAGTAAACAAACATTCTCCCTGATTTTCAGCTGTAAAACTGGCAAATAATTGCAAAACTTACTTCAGTGTAATAGTCTAATTAATTTCAGCCAGCAATTAATTGAATTGATAAAATTCATCACTAAATGTTATAGAAGAGAAGCCAAAACTAACTTAGAGCATTTCTACTAGTAAGAATTTTCTTAGCAGAGCAAGCCATGCTGTCCAGCTGCAGTCATTGTTTTACACTGGATGAAGACCTTATCCTGCTTTTTTAACTTACCAAAATGGAATTCCCAAAACTCCTGAGAAATGCCTTTGATGCCAAAGTATCCCCCATAGATGTACATGCTGGAATGGTACACGACTGCGCTGTGACCTTTTCTGTTAGCTGGTGCAGAGCTCTAGAATAGTTCATAAGACAAAAACCTATAAAGTCATATCAGCAGCAATGTCTGTCTTGGAAATACACTTTTTTTTTTCCGCACAAATGACCCTGCAGTCCCAAACTTTCTCTTGACTCCTCCATCAAGGACAGGTAAGCAAAGTGGTAACTGTGTCACATCTTAAAAAAAAATTTGGATGTAATTTCAAGGTATAGAAGCATTGTGATGATGAAGTTTTAATAGGAAAAAAAATAAAAAAGAATGATTCTTAATATGTAGTGATACAAAATCACTCTCAAAAGACCAAGCCATAAATGCTTCCACTCAGGTTTCAATTAGAAGTGGCAGTAACTTGGTGAGTCCACGTGTTCACACTGAAGAAATGAAAAATGCTGCAGCACTTCACGTTCCAAAATGTATTAGCGTGGCTGCCAATCTGTTTTCACAACCCTACTTTTAAAAGCACAGGCTTCACGTATGGCTGCAATATTCCATTTAAAATTAGTTTTCTTGATAAGGATTTCAGAAAAACAGAAGCAGCAGCAGAGGAGAGGACTTAACTTCTTATATAGGACTTAAAATTTAAGAGCAGTATTTTTAAACACTGTTATGAAGAAGGAAAAAGCCTTAAGTTATTGAAAGTGCAAAGAAATAAAGTATAGCCACATGTCTCTGAAGAGATGAGATTGGAACTGTTTGGGGGAACATATTTCAAAGCAATCTGTTTAATCAACAAAGCAACAGGCATTTGATTCACACATTCCCCACTTCCTGGCTCCTTACCTCCGTCTCTGCTGGTTCGTTGCAGCTCTCTGTCCATCTTGCGGAATCTGGGGGATTGAGTTAATAAAGCGCAGTTTAGATCCCGCACCACAAGGGGACACTCCTCCCACAGCAATTGCTCAAATTGCACAGCTCATTTTCAAGGAAGCCTCGTCCTGGTGTTTTCTACTGACAAGGCTGAAGAAATCCCGCTAAGACAGCAGCACTGAGAGACTTGCAGGAGACACAGTTTGAACAGTTTTCCTCTATCCTTATCGGATGCAGAATCACACAGGTATTACACACACTGTATTCGTGTCTCCTATAGCTAAATTTCTTAAGGCAGAAGTAACCTGTGATTTCCATTATTTTCTGAACTTGTAGGAATCCCAGATTTCCCTGTGGGTGTATGACTCCCTCTGCTTCCCACGTACACCTTTTTATGGCAGACTTATCCTTTCTTGTTCTTTTTCATAGGTCTGTTAAATAGCCCTCAAATAACAGCCAGCAATCACAGATCTGGGATCACCGTGAAGGAGAGGAAATAGCAGATAACCCAGCACAGAGGTACAATGAGAAATCAGTGCAGGCTTGCATTACTTAAAGCTATTCTTGCCAAAAGATTTAAAATAATAACTACGAAACAGCTAGACACAAAACCAATGTTGAGTAACTCGTTTCCAATTTCTACTGGTAGGTACTGTGAGTAATAAGATGCTTTCTCCTTTAAAATATGTTTTGAGGGTTTTCTTTCTTCCAGCAGGTTATCTCAGACAGCTGGTGGAAAACACAAAGGAAGGATTGAAAAAACCCCATTGACTTAAGGTTACATAGTGAAGTAGCAAAAGAAGCCAGGAAATTTAAATCTTGGTCTGGACACAAGATTTACTGTCTCAAAAAGAACTGAGCCTCTCTCTCTCCCCTCCCAATCTGACATCAAAATAACAGCCATTATTGTACACAGGATTTCCAAAGGGATATTCCATGGTGTATGACATTGCTATTAAATTCAAATGCTGCACTGTTTTATTACAATAGACACTTATGAGATCCCAAATATTTGTTCTTAGGAGAAAAAAAATCTGTGTTATAAAATGTTGGTGTTAATTTCCCACCTTCTTATTTAATTATATTTGATTTCTCTTGCTCTAGCTTATGTGTTTCTTCAGTAAAAGTACAAAATGAGATATACTTTACTGATCTAATTTCTTCCCTAAGAGCTTGGTTTTTAAAATATATGTAGCATAAAAAACAAAAATTAAATAATACATGAATTATCAGGTCTTACGATCAAATAGTAAACTTCAGAAGGAAGGGGAAGAATAGAAATTCTGAGACCTTAAAATACATAAAATTTTCCCATAAAATATTCTCTAATTGAAGTGAGACCTGTGTCTGTGATAGCTTAACAGCCTAATTTTGAGGGAGAAAGCATGCACACAGGTTTTTTTTACACACATTACTTGTTGTAAAGCTTAGGGAAGGCTCTATTACAAGCAGCAGAAAACTATTTAATAGTTCTTAAGTAAGAACTATATAATAGTTCTTACTATTTATTACTTCCTAGGGACTTGGAATGTCCCATGGAAAAGACTGGCTATTGTGTATCATACCAATGTCATATATCCAGAGAGGAGTTTTTGCTTGAGTGAAAGCAGAATCCACCATCCCACCAAAAATATACAGGCTGCCCTGCAAAATGCACAAATATTTGTCACTTACAGGAAAGCACATAGCATGAAAATAATTTTAAAAACAATTCTTAAAAGCTAAGGTTGCTATGAGCAAAATATAGGTAACAATATGATGATCTTTTAACAACTAATTCCAAAAAGCCACCAACTTTTAATTATTCTCTCTTTATTCTCTCCCAGTGGGAAGCCCTGAAGAGCATTCTGCTGTTTAACAGGAATGGCATTTCAGAGCTGCTCATTCCTTGTCAGCCTGGGGCAGCTTCAGGGCTGGGAATCTGGAGCTCTCTTGAGGCATTGCTCAGGTAATACTGGATTATGCATGTTTATAAAATATTTCATTGTGACATAGCTCCTGATATCCTAAATTCTGTCTTCCCCTCACAGGCAGGGCTGGAATTCTTACTTTCCTTCACTCCCCCGTCCCTCTTCTACGCCAGTTCTGTAGTGAATGTTTTTATGCCGTAGCTGATCATGCAAATGAATTCAGAGCAACTGTTACAACTGCACAGATAAGTCAGAGAATGTGCTGCCAGGGTCTTTATCTGGTATTACTGCTGCTTACTGAGCACTGAGGAAACCAGGGGGCTGCTGCAGAGCTGAATTACTGTCACTCTCTTCAGAAAGATTCCCAAACATTGGTACAGCTACATCCAGAACTGCACCAACACAAAAATGCTTTCTGGGCATAGTATTTCACTACATAATAGCCTATGGAAATTTTATTGCACTATAAAGTAGGAAATAAAATGTCAGGATATGAACAATATAATCTTGGTCTACTACCTTATAAGCCACCATTGAATGTTCTTCCAGTTCTTCTGGACCATCTCTTGAGCAATCCAACATTTCCCATTCATTTTTCACTGTAAACCGAAGCTGAAGTTAAGATAGTGGTGCACTCAACACATAAACAGTAGGGAAAAGGCGAAAAGGTGGGCTTTGAATGTGGCTGTGTTGCTTAAAATGAAGTGTTTTGTCATCTTTCCTCTGCTCTCCCAAAAATTAAATATATGCATTTTTCTATTTAGCAAATTTAAATAGTAATAGTTACATTTAAATATAATAATTGTCACTGCTTGTATTTTAATTGTTACCTACATCAAAAATCGACAATTCCATAAGCATGAACCCCAGCACAATTCTGGTTTATTCCAGGACAAGTGAACAAGGAAAACTATACATCAAGTCAAAAAATGCAAAGGCTTGTATCTGATAGTGCATTGATACAACAAACCTACAAGGTACAGAATTCAGATGTTCCCTTTGTGCAGTTTTTTATGCATAACTAATGCTGTGTTACAGATACATTGTTACATTGATATCCCTTGCTAGAACCAGGATATTTTAAATGACTCAGTATTTCTGGTGGAGAAAACAGAACCAAAAGGAACTGAACTGAAAGCAAAACTTTGTGGGACACTGCAAGAGGAGCAAATACCCCCCCCCCCCCCCCCCGCCCCATGAACAAAAAGCAGTTTATCCACCCCTGTGATGGAAAAACTTTAACTGAGGCTAATCTGCCAAATACAGAGCATCCTCAATGTAATGATGACTGGATGTAGAACGGCTTTAACCCTGAGCTAGAGGAGAAGGGGCCGGCTCACCTGTGTGGTACCTCCAGAAGTCCCCCAGCGCGGTGCTGCCGCGCCCTCCGTAGAGATAAACAAAGCCTCCGCAGACGGCACAGGCGTGTTTGTAGCGGTCACACGGACACGGCTCCGCCGCTCCCCACGCACCGCGGGCGGCTCTTCCTTTCATGCTGAGAACCAGGCTCTTACCCAAGGATCAACGTGCAAAGGGCAGCCGTGTCAGAGGACGGTCCCAAAATATCAGGGACAGGGCCTAAACCCTGTTTGGGATGCAAAAAGACAAAAAAAGAAAAAAAGAAAAGTCTCCACCTTATGATAAAATGTTGCTGTGTTTTCTTTCCCACCAAAAGCAACATTGGACAACTTTGTCCATCTGTGATAATACAGTAACTTGAGTAAAGCACCTGAAATTCTGAGCCAGAAACTTGTATCAGTGAGCTTGGGACAGGAACATTCCTGGAGCTGAAAGTTTTCCAAGGAATATCAGTGAACTGAAATGAAGCTCCAACAGACTATATTTACAATACCAGGGCTTGGTCTTTTTTCACAACTAAAAGAGTACTTTAGACAAGCCTGTACTTAAAAAAACCCCAAAACTTTGGAAAGAGTGAATATTACAGACGGAAGTAATGCATTAGCAGTTGTTCAGAATTTGTTTAGACTTTTATCCATAAACCTGCTAAAATGAGGATGCATCTGGATAAAAATGACCCCTGCCCCTTCCACGCCACAAGATGTCACTGTGTTCTGTGAAGACATAAGTACCAGGAAAACATTCTTCTATTAATGCTCTTCAAAACAGTGGCTTATTTTAACATAAATTCTTTTACAAAGCACACCCCAACCCCACCCCCAGCATTAGACCAAATTTTGGAATTTGTGTTGATAATGTGTCCGATGTGGCACATCAGCAAATGACATGACGAAGTCTCCCAATTCCAAGACTTTTCAGCGGAAGCCAGATTCTAGCTGCACTGAGAAGCCAGGATGGAAATCAGTGCGGAAGAGTCATTTACATAATGGTAATGTGTAAGTCCAGGGCAAGTTGCACTTACCTTGAGGAAGAAAAAAGATTACAGTAAAACAAGCTAGATATAAAAACTAGTTATATATCATATTAATATGAAATCACTGTACCTAACTTATCATCCAATAATCTCTAAAATTTACCTTCTAAGACTGGAATATATTCAGTGACAAAAAGATGCTACAGAATCTCTTGCAACATATTCGGACAAGATTAACTACTTCAATATTTTTTTTTAAATGCAAACCAGTATTGTAAGCTATTACTGTAGAAACTGAAGTATATTCTTTGTATGTTTTCTCTGAAGGAAACAAAGATGGCTGGCATTTACTAAGGGTACATTTCTCATGTCCAGGGGAATTAGCAGATATGAAGTAATGACACATTATAGGTGTGTAAGTCCATAATGCTTTTTGGCATCCCATTGAAAAGGGAAAAGCAGCTGAAGGCATGAAACAGGGATTATCTCCCTAACTCTGCCAAGCTTCTGAGCAGCCACAGCCAAATTATTCACTTCCACAGCAAAATGAGGACAGTCACTTCCTTAGTACAACACTTCAAATTTGCTGATGCAGTGCAGTGTATCAGTGCCAAGGTATTACTGCTACTGGTATCATTTACTCTGAAAAGGGTGATAGGTGACTAATACTTTACAAAGGTAAAACAGGCTTGTGACCTTGCGGTTTGGGTTGTTTTTTTTTTTTTTTTTTTTTCTCAGTTATAAAGCTGGTTGCCCTTCTTCCTACCTATTTCTGCTTGTTTTTCTTCCTCCACGCCTTGCCTCCTATTGTACAAACATTCAGAGATGACGGTGTTTATCTAGCCCAGCTGAACTCTTGCAAGGCAGGCGAGCAGGATGGGATAACAAAAGGCCAATTTTGAATGGGTGTCTCCTCCCAGTCACACCTTTGGAGCTTCGGCTGTTCCTTGTGAATCTCGGCTAAAGCATTCTTGGAAGCAGACCTACAATCCCTAACAGTTAACTGTTCTGCTTCAGAGCGGGAGGGGGGAAATAACCCCACCAAATTAATCAGGAATCTTGCCTTTCATAATTGTATTCTAAACTGTAAACTTGAATCCCGGATTGCCTGCCTATAGAAGCCAACCCACCAGAGCTCATCTACTATCAACTTTAGCAATCCCATTTCCAAAGAAAAGCTGCTCCTCCTCCGAGAACAATGTCACCGAGCCTCGTCCTCTGTGTCTGCACCACTGACCTCAATTTCAACTTGATACAGTATCAGTTATCCAATTGGAAGCTCTGACTTCGGAAAAAAAAATCCAAAAACAACTCTGAACATTTTTATTCAACTTTTTTTTCCCCCAAACCAGCTGTAGCACACACAAAAATGTCTGCTCCTCTCCAAAGTCTTCTGCCATTCCATTCTAAAAATAGCTCCTGTGCAATCAATCCCAATTGTTTAAGGGCTGGAGGAGCTGAGTCGAGGGCCTGGAGAGCTGCAATTATTGCAGTAACTATAGCACTGAGTGTGTATCAATTAATGGCACCCCACTACTGTTTCATAATACAAATAATTCAGGAAATGTAGCAAGGCAGGAATTACTTCAGGAAATGTCGTTTATATGTTCATTATATAATTATTTATATTTCTGATAGATGTGGTTTCTCAGACAAATGATTTATTTATTTAAAGTATTGCTTAAATAGATCTTCATTAAAGCATTTTTCCTATCTCGGCCCCCTGATCCATTTCCACCTGTTTTCAATAAACTCAGAAAAGTTGCATTTTTAAAATGATCAAGTTTTTTGGAATATAATGAGATATGAAACCACTCATATGAGGAGGGGCCCAAGTAGGAAATCTTGTTCTGTTTTGAGGCTTTTTGTTAATGACCCAGTTTCCTGAACTCAAGCCTTGAACCTTCCCAGGCAGAACACTGCATTTTCTCACTAGGCAACTTGATGTTTTACTGCTTTTCAAAAATAATAACAGATCTTCCCATTTGCACTTATCCTAGAAACCTTGGCTCTAGAGGTAGTTTTATTGTAAGTCTTGTCTTAATGGGACTGCCTGCATGAATGAGAAAACTCTGGAGACTTGCAAGGCCCTTACAAAGTGTTAGAAACAAACCCAACTTGTTTAGAATAGAGAAAAAGGCACCTTTTTCAGTATATCATGTTTACTTGCAATGCTTCACTGTGCACGATAAATTTAGTATCCTCTCGTTTGAGATTTTTTTTCCTAAACTCAAGTTAACCTGAACTGTTTCTGTGGTGGGGTTTTTTTTGGTGTTTTGTGGCTTTTCTTGGTTTGCTTTTTTTTTCAAAATACAGGAAGTAATTTTCAGAGATGCTCACCTTCAGAGTTTCATCCTGGAAGTGTGAATGGCTCTAGGACCATAGGGTATCTGTGACAGTTCTGTATTATCAGCATTCTGAACTGAAATAAGGGCCTGGCTCTGCCACGTGTTGTAAAACATGCAATTACCACATGATTGAGCTTACAAATGCAGGAGTGAAGACAAAAGTAAGAGAACAGAAAGAGGTATTGCTTCTTACAGGGAGAAGCTGAAGGACAGAAAGGGAGTCTGTAAAATGATAAATCAAAGCAGAAGACATGGCTCCATCCTAATTTCGGGGTTCAGAAGAAAGATAGGTACTTTGAAGTAAAACAATAAGAACCCTGTTGTCTGAATAAAGCTTAGAGCATACATACTAAAAACTGACAGAAAAACGGAGAGGTTTTTATTTGAGTAACTCTTAGCTGAATTTTAACAAGTTTAGGGCAGTATTTGTAAACATTATCACTGCTATATCTCAGTGCCTCAAAATGCTTTTTGACATGAACAGGTATTTCAAAGGGTGCAACTCTTCTGAAACAGCCACATATAATTACAGCTTCTATACTCTGTAAGGCTCTGAATGTAACTGCTCCTTCTGGAGAGAGCAGTGCCACAGCACCGGGGGCATTGGCACCTTCACTGCACAGCAGATGAGAACCTCACTGATCTCTCTCTGAGAAAAGCTCACTGCCTGTTTCTGGAGCTCTGCAGGCAAGATATTGCTTTTCTTTAATTCAGATCACATTAATATTAAAGCTTTAATTTTAGAAGTTCATAATAAATTTATGTTTGCATATCATTCCAAAATTAAAATTTGCAAATTGACATTATTAATGTATTGTCTTTTGGTTTTTTCTAGAAGCTTTCACCCAGAAATGAAAATCCTTTAGTCATTAGTGTTTTGTAGCACTATTTCATCTGTTACAAAGTGGTCTTAAGTAGTAATAAATTAACTTATTAAATAAATATAAATATAGGCAGTTTTATTTTCTATATGCTAGGTATAGTTCTTATTTTTAAGTAAAAATACAAAATTACTTTGCTTAGAATAATACAGTAAATATTTCATCTATTTCCCAAATATGGTGGGGGAGGAAGTATCTGGAAAAAAGAAATTCAGTATTTAAAATATTTCTGGGGTTGTTATATTTTTTTATACACTTCTAGCATATGAACCAGGAAATTGCCTTTTCCACTGTATTTAAGTATGTTGTATGGTACAGATGAAAGTTAATACAGTTTTGCCACCTTAGGTTCCTTAGTAAATTAAAATTTAATTTGCTGGGGATTTTTTGTTTGTTAGTTGTTTGACAGGCTTTTTTTTTTTTAAAGAATGGGGCTTTTTTATAAACTAAAAATTAGAATATATACTTCTGATTAGTAGATCTCCCGAGGTAATCAGTTAATTATAATCTACATTTGCAATTAATCATTTAACTGCATGTCATTTTTGAATGAAGTTTCTGAGAAAGAGCTTCCATAAATACACATCTATGGGTGGCACAAATATAGCCCATTATGGATATATAAGTCCAGGGCAGCAGCAGCCATGTCTCATCAAAAGTTTATGCTCAAAATCAATGTGTGTATGGGTTTTATTTATCTATCTATTTATTTATTTATTTAAATATCTTTAATAGGATATTTACTTCAGGAATCTAACCTGCTTTTCAAATCTTATTTAGGGTGCTGTTGGTGACTCCACCCATAGGAAGAACTCAGTCTTTGTTGTGGGCTCAGCACCTAAATGGAATGGACACCCTGACTGTGAATTGTTGCTGCAGCAAAGCGGCTCTTCAGAAATTACCAGAGACAAGCAGGTGATTTCGCATCTTCTAGATATGACAGAGAGAGGAAATACAGTTCCTGGTCCTCAGACTTTATGATAAAAGAAATGAGAAATTCCCACCATGTTTGCAGGGCAATCTTGAGATGTATTTGGCCTTTTACCCTTTCCTTGGAAGTAATTTGTACTGTCACCGCTGGAGCAGGTCATTTTGATGCACGGGTCATCACCCTTCCCCCAGAAATAGCAGCGTTCCTAGAAGGCATCATTTGGGGATTTCACAAAAACTAACTAGCTGGATTCTTTCAAGATACAGTAGGCAGGGGCCCTGGAGATTGAATGTAATAAATCTGTCCTTAGGTGTGACTGAATGCATCTTCTTGACAGCTTGTGACCTGCTGCTGAAAGTAACTTCAAAATACTTTATTTCCTAAGGGAGACTTTACTCACACTAATTCACAAAATTTTCTAGGTTAGGAAGAAAGACTCTGGTTGACAAAGGAGTCAGTGGCTGCTCAGCCTGACTGCTCTCCTCAGGCACAAATTAAGGTACTAGAGTATATACCTGACAGCTGAGAGTATATCAGTGAAAAGCTATTATCTTCCATTAGAAACAAAAAGCCTGCATTGAATTTTACTTGGTTGTTCTTTATATCTCCTGACTGAGAAAAAGAAACATCTAATAAAACACTCAGTCACACTTAAAACTTAATGCCACACTTCACGGAAGATAGACATTGTGTTTTTCTTGTCCCCATGACATTTTGCCCTTAGACAAACATGGAGCAATGAGATAGAGAAGACATACAGGATTATGAGAATAGCAGGAACTGTAGCTTGAAGAAATATCAAGGAGGAAAAAGAGGGCATTTGGCAATGAGAATAATAAAAAGTTCCAGCTGGCAGATATTAAAACATCCAGATATCCTGTTAGAATCAGTATGAATTTAGATTATTCTGTATGGGAGAAGTCATGAGAGACTTGTGTGAGAAAGACTTAGACGGCACAACTGGAAAGACTGTCAGTCATGACTGAAGGAAAAGCTGAGTACAAAAAGATCTTTTATAGGGAAGATGAATTTACACCATCAGGTGAAAGATGTTTGCGTAAAAACATGATATAATTGCATAGCTGGAATAGATTGCATAGAGAGGAATAGCTCCATTTTAGTCTGGCAGGGAAAACAAAGGTGTCAGCTGACAAACAGTAATAACTGTGATGGTTCACTATAACCTTGATGCCAATAGTTACTGGGCTGCACCATCAAATGGAAAAAAACCAAACCCACATCATTTCAATATATAAAAGAGACAGAAAGCATATGAGTAACTTTACACATACGCATTGTTGCTCCAAATTCAAATGGAATTACTCATGTGAATAAAACCGGTGATATGCATGAGCCTGCACAATGTAGCCTAGATACCAGAGCAAAAGAAGGACCAACTCTTTTGTCAGAAGCCTGAAAAAATGTTTTGCAAGCTGTTTTCATATTCAGACTCCAAATAACAGGGTCCGTTTTGGAGTGGAGTCCAGCCTTCTGAAAAATTCTCACTCCCAGCTGACATGGTCCAGCATTCATCCCAAGCCAGATGCACTTTGACTTGGGTTTTGGATGGTTGCATTTCTTTGTTTGTCTTTTGCTCGATAGAAGGCATTTTGTGCTTTATGCTCTTTGACTGTGGAAAAGGGAATGAGCAAAAGGAGGGTGGTGAATCTCCTAACTGAAGCAGGCAGCAAGAGCTCTGGCATTTCCTACCACAGACCTCCTGCGCAGCATCGCGGAAGTGGCAGGTCCCTGTCCCCAGCGGTCTCCTGGCTGCTGAGCGCTGACGGCGCTTCCTTCCTTTCATGCGCTTTGTTTCTTTTCGTACCTTTGAGCGAAAGCCACTTTGTGCACAGCTGCCCACAGCTGTACGGCAGCCCCGCCGTCCGGCAGCACCGCGGTGCGCACGGCCAGGCTGTGCCGGTGCTCCCCGGGCTGCTGGCCGTGTGTGAGCGGTGCTCAGCGCCCTCAGCGCCTTCCCTCGGCGCCCTTCTCCCCCCGGGGCTCGGGCCGGCTCTGCCCGCCGCAGGTGCCCCCGATGGCGGGCAGGCCTCGGCACCCTCCGAGCCCCACCACGGCTGGGCTTGTCCACACAGGGACGGGGGCAAGGAAAAGAAAAGAAGGGGAAACAGTGTGGTGATCCGGCATGTGCCAGCAGCCTGGCCGGGCCCGCTGCCGCCCCTCGGCACCCCCGCCCCGGGCACTCAGCCCGGCGGGGCAGGAGGGAGACCCCCGACCGCAGCCGCGGGCGGGAGCGGAGCGCCCGTCCCGCCTGACCGGGAGCCCGCGGCAGCGATCCCCCCTCCCTGGGGCATCAGCCGGGCTCCCCCGCCCTCCCCGGGCCTTACCCTGCCCTCCCCTGCCGCGGGCGGAGGCGCGGCCGCTGCCCGGAGCCTGCGCGGCGCCGCCGGGGCCGCTCGGCCCGCGGTGGGGACGCGCTCGGGGCCGGGCGGGCGGGGTCCGAGTCGGGTCCGTGTCTCTGCGCCCGGGGCACGGCCGGACCGGCGGGCGGGGGCGCTGAGCCGAGGATGCGCCGAGTGCTGCGGGCTGTGTTCCTTGCGGGAGGGACGCCTCGTAGTCATTAACTACCCTGTTAGTCATAGGGAAAGTGCAAAATCTCGTTTCTGGCCTGAACGCAGTCAGAAACAAACATCTCTATAACTTCTGGGGTTTTTTTCTGTGGTAGCGGCGGTGGGAAGGGGGAGGACGAAGAGCGGTGTTTGTTGGTGTGCTCCGTTCCAAGCCCTTTCAAGTCAGCGTTTAGCCCAAAGATCGCTTTGCACGCTTTTCACTGAGCCGCAGCCCCAGCGCTTGCTTGGACTTGTGTCCTTGGCTTTCTGTTCAGCTGCCACCGGCTCTCTTTTTCGCCTGTTTCTCGTTTACAGCTACATAAGGCTTCAGAAAACAGGAATGAAACTCCCCCACCCACACGTGCATCTATTTTCCATGCTGACATATTTCCCTGCTTTGAGGCGGAGGCTACTGCTTTCCCCTTAGTATTGTTCCTAAAAAAAGAGAAAGAGCATAATTACTTTTTAGGTAGCTGCAAGTGAAGGCCAACAGATAGACCCAGTCCATAGCAATGCAAAGCATATGGTCTGGACTATATAAATAATACGAATACATTTGATTTTAATATATTGTGTATAATATATCAGTAGTAGTGATGTGTGCTTCTGAATTTTTTCATTCTGGAACTCAGGTGTTATTGAGAGGTCAGTCCAGAGCTACAATGCAGCACTTTCTCCAGCCTTAATTGTGTTCTCCTAGGAATTAAAAAAAAACCACCAACAACCCAACAACAAAACCCAAACCCCAAAACAAACCCACACATACTTCATAAAAAGAACTCTGAGATCATTAGCTAACATTTGGAAGTCCCTCAAATTAACATGCGTGAAGTACTGTGGCCAAACTCCCACTGGCTCCCATAAAAGCAGTAATCAGTCCTTCAAGTAAGATTCTCCACAAAATAACACCCAGAAGCCCCTGCAGAAAGGATTGCCAATCTCACCATCTGACTAGATTAAAAACAGCAGTAACAATGTGATAATTGACAGAAGAAACTTCCCTGACAAGGAATGAATCAGTGTTTATTTTTAGCCTTTCCCCCAAAATGCTTTATTTAAATGAAAGATTAGCTAATTATTTCCGTCCTTGTATTGTCCACACTAGAAACAGGAGGTGGCAGATCTGCACTTGTCTTTGGCTCTTCTTTTGAGGTCTGTACCCTAGAAGGGTGAGATTTTGCCAGTTGTCTTTTCATTTCTAGTCTGATCAAATATGAACAGTATGAAGGCTTCACTAAATTTAGTTATCCCCCAATCAATTTTTTTTTCCTGAGTAGAAAACCCTAGCAAAGGTGTTGGAAAATGTAAATTGTGATTGTATCTATATCCCACCTTTGTTCCAAAGCTTCTCTTGCCATCAAGTCATTAATCCTGTTGCTGCAACTGCCCACTGCAGCCTTTTGCACTGACAGAGCACTTGCATTCCAAAAAGATAATTTCCCTTCCCTGTGTACAGAAGCCAGCAGTAAAATTTTATCTAGGTGAAAGCAGCTTACCTAAGAAAAGACTGGCAAAATATTTGTGCCATTTTGATGGACAAATGTGAGGAGACCATGTCAATCCCATAGACACAAAGTAATACCTGTGTTTCTGATAAAAAGCATTTGCGTTCTGCTTTGTCTTGAAGGGAGGACATTTTTTTTCTGATTTTTTTTTTTTAATGAATTGTGGATTGCAGCATGGGTTTCATAACTAGAAAATTAATCAAACTGCTTTGAAAATGCTTGAGGATACTTTTTTTGTTGTTCCTGGCTTACCTGCTATGGAATTAAGACACATAAATTATTCTTTGTTTCATTCCACCACAAATCTATGATGATTGCTACAAAGCACACAGAGCTGATTTACCAGTCTCTTACTTTCCTTGTATCAAAGCAATTGTACCACACTAAATTCATAAGTCAAATCAAATTAATTTTAGTCTCCTGGAGGAGGAGTCTCATTTTCAGCATTTGAGTCTTTGTTTTTCAATGCAAAATGTTTGTGTGTATTTTCCACACTTGTTAATATTTAATATAATTTTCAATATGGCTAATTCAGCTAGACAAATTCTAGGTAAAATAGTTTATTTATACTAACTTAGTGTATACTTTGTCATTCTTGAACAGAGTGAAATGTGAAGTAGAAGTAAATGATCATAAAAATAATGTGAAATTCTCAGTTTTATGTGCACCCCACTGATCTCTTTCAGAAGTTAGAGGGAGAAACTCCACTGTTCTCTTGCTCTTAGGAGCAGCCTGAACCTTCAGCATCTAATTTCACATGCTACTGCAAAAGATGTATCAAAATGGAATTTTTACCTAGAAAGAAAAGTATTTCCTGTTTCTGCATCTCCTAAAGAGACCTGGCAGAAACAGCTGCTCATTAGGATGAGCTCTGCCATGCAAGTATTAACAGCAACAGTGCCTCCACAACCCCAGATAACTTAATTCCTGTTTAGAAGTAAGATGCCTGTAATGCTAATGGGAACATTGTATGAAATTATTTAATCTGTGGGCAATCAGGCCAAACAAATCCATGAATCATTCATAATCATTCCTACACATCTGCGTTGCAAGAGATAGTTAAGTACAAAGGAAAACATTACAGGTGGGGGGAGGGTGAAACAGGATAAGGTAGATCAGTACAATTGGCATGTAATGAAATACATGGGGGTTTTAACCAGAATTTATTTTATTTGCTATAGGCCAAGTCCAAAAAATAAGTGTTTGGAGCAGAATTTGAGCTCCTAAGTCTAAAATAGAGATGGTGGAAAAACCCCAGTGAGCTGTGTCTAACCTTGCATCACGCCTAGATTCCCGAACCACATTTCCTGTTTATACAGAAGTTATATACTGCTGTGTAGAGTCTCTCTGTGTACCTAGATCTGCACCAGTTCAACAGGGCTAAGCAGCTTGGCACTCTTTCATATCTCAGCTCAATCAGGAACTAAAAGCTTTGTGTTGCTTTATTCAGTTCCCCAGAGAGGCTCAGTTCAAGAGGTAATCCTCAAACCCCTCTAACAGATGCCAGTCAGGCTGAGTCTTCACAACTGCAGCTGTATCTGTTCCTTCTAAAAGACATTTCTGTGATCTACTAGAGCAGGTAAAGCATTTATCCAGGAAGTGGAAGGTCTGAGTTCAGGGCCTATTCTTTGCAGATCAGAGATACCAGTAGCCATACTGATGTCTGGGTGCATGAAACCAGCCTCAAAGCTTGATCACTTACAGTCTCAACTCCATCCCCTGCACAGGGCACTCCAGAGCAGGTGGTGAAGCTCTGTACACGGATGCTTAAACGAGCACTGACGTGCTCTGCTCAAATCTGACTAATGTCATGCCAAAGGAAGGGGCTGAAAAGTAGCTGAGATCCAGCATTATGATGCTGGTAGTACCTCTGAATACAGCTATAACAGGGGCCTTCCCCTTCAGTGTGATCCTGCTCTTAAGGAAGCAAAAATCTACATTTATTGTCTAAGCTATTTCAATATGGAAAGCTATATTTTAAAAGAGGTAAGTTATCAATATATAACAGCAATGTTCCTCTCAGCCTAGCAATAGCTACTCAGGAGTTTGAATTTGCAGCTAACAGGTTGGTAGGTATAAGCAATGCTGGCTGCTGGTCAACTCTGCAGAAATGCCTTCAGCGAATACAGGTTTAGGAATTACCACTGGATGGCAATCTTGTGCCATAGAGGCTGTAACCACGGGTGATTTTATTTGGCTGTAAACATAGACATTTTTTATTTAAAGACTAGAAGCCAAGTCCACTTCTTCCAAATACCATCATAAATTTAGAGTTACTCCGTGTATGGTATTTCACTTAATTTAGAGTTGCACCAGCATAGCTGGAACGAGAACATGAACCAGGTGTTGGGAAGTGATATTTCGACTGTTAATTCAACTGATAAAGTTTTGAACAATTTATGAGACATTAATACAAGAAGCAAGAATAAAGGCTCTGGCCATAAAAGACCAAGAGCATCCAGCATCAGTTCTTCTGTGTTGGTACAATCTACTCTAAATTCTAATCACTGACCTTCAATGCCTTGTTACAAACCAATGGTTTTACCCTTAAGACTGCTGTATTACACACAGTATTCTTTAAAGGTACAGAAAAGTTTTACTATGGCTGGCTTAAAACAAGAAGTTACCTTAGTTCTGAAAATCAACATTTGAAGTCTTTGTTTTAAGGTTTCCAGTCTACATATTTAAAATGTCTGGAGAATGTTTCAGTAATTTCTAATCCCAAATATTATGCTTTTATTTTGAAATATTTGAATGGCTCATCTTTTTCACCCAGAATAATCATTCTTGAAAAGTCAGCATTTTTTTCAGAAAGTATTCAGGGTTTTTGAAAAGGAATCAATTTTGGACTAAATCTGCATTGTAAAAAAAGTGGTGCTTTTTTCAGCTCTGTAGTGGAATAGAATCCTATTCACAATAACTCTTTGGTAAAGATAGCCCATTTAGTTTAATGTTCTCTATACTTGTTGTGTATCAGTGGGGTGTACGGGAGAACCCCAGGAGATTTCTGCAAGTACATTTGAACATCAGGGAAATATGTTCCTTAAATTTGTGCTTCTGCTCCTTTTCCGTTGGTACAGATGGTGACATCTCTCTCCCATTAAGAGCTTCAGTTCCCCAACCCCAGACTGCACAGTACTCTAAACATTAGGAATATTTGACAAGTTCAAGAACTCCTTCAATAAAGTAATGTTCTCTACCTTCACTTTCAGCAAAACTATCATAAGAGCTGGTAACCAATTTTAACCAATTTAAGCTGAGGTGTTTTCTATTTCAGGGCTCGTAGCATATCTCTGGTTTCAGCCAGAGAAGGAAGTGCTCAAGAGTGTTTTATCACAGCCAGCTCTTGTGATTTACTTGGCATAACTGGAAGAAGGAAACTGTAAATATGGGCTAAAGCTTATTCTTGGGAAATGCACACTTCCATGGACTTGGGATCTTTAATGTATATTTTTGGTTATTCCTTGCTGTCACTTCAGTTCTCTATTTGTCATATGAGAATAATAACCCACAAATTCTGTGATGCTTGACAGAAGAGTTCTTTCCATGGGCTAAACATACTCCAGGGCAAACCTGATGGGCTCAGGGTAAGAATGTTTCAGGTCGCCTTTCCTTACCTCCCTGGTTTTTAATTCTGAATTAAGAATTGACTGTAATGGCTGAACAACACAGCCACTTGAATCTATTCAGAGAATATGCTGGAAACTGTTGTCTTCTCACATTTCTGCACTTCCATCTCTATACTTGATGCTGGGACTAGGGCATTCCTAGTTGACAAGTTCCCCTATAAAGAACCTGTATCTCACCCACCTTGGTTTATGTACCTTTGCTATTCACTAAATAGTTGACAGTTAATTTAATTTTTAAAATCCATTTTATGGCATTTCCCCAGGGCTATGTTGTTGTTTGTGGTTTCTGTGTAATAGCTATTGTAGATATTGGTAGCTGAGAGAGATGCTCTCAAGGAAAAGTTACAAGCTCGAGGTAGTACAAGTGGAAAACTGAGATGCAGGGAAATCAAATGATTTGTCCAAGGTCATATGCAAGTTTTGTGGCAGTGTTAATCTACCTGATCTGATTATCTAAGGCATGTAGGCACCAATGCATATTTAGGTGCATGGATCAGCCATAGGAATGCTAAACTGGAGAAGTTAGTTTGGGAAGATAAAGAGGAAAAAAAAAGAATAAAAGGCATGCTTGGCACTACTTGAAGACTTTGCAAGAAATTTCTACTTTCCCATTCTTTGAATACTTTTGAAACACATAAACTCTTGAGATCTGCATTTTAAAATGATGTTTCAAGCTGGAATAGCATCTGTTAAATGCAGTTAAGAAACATCTGTTTTTCCATTCCTGGAACTCTTGAGCTGAGGCAGCCGTTTTCCTGTCAGCTCTGCTGTGGAACAAAATTGGTTCAATAGGTCATTCTGTTCTCTCAATTTCTTAGTTCTCAGTTTCCTATTAAAAAGATGGCCTACAACATGAGTAAGCAGGAGGGGAAAGGAGATTCTGTGTAATGTGTGTATTGGCCTGTGAAAAAAAAATCCATTTAGCTTCAGACTGAGTTAGATAACTGGTGAAAGCAGAGCTATTAAGCATTGGAAAGAACACCAGGGGTTATGTGGAGCTGTAAGATTTATTAGCCCCCAAACAGTTTATTTTTCATCAGTGGAAATAACAATGATACAAATCCCACTGAAAACAAAACAACATTTCACATTGATGGCCACTGGGCTCTGGATTTGACCCTCTCTGGTATTGCTCATAGATGGCCTGGTGGAAACTGGTCACCAGTACATAATATATTGGTTGCAACTGTTATTAACTCTGATCTGAACAGCTCCAGACTGGATGCAGCAATCAGAGGGCCAGCAATGGTCGTATATAACCATCTTTTCAACCATCACTCACTCCAGTGAAGTCAATCTGAGAAGAGCTGAGAGGGAGAATCAGAAGAAGATTTCAAAGGTGTCCTGTAGAGAAGACCAGAAGTGTATCAGGTAGGTTTAAGTTCTTACATTCCCAGCTCTCTGTGCTTTGACAATGCCTTGGACAAACAAATACACTGTTGAGAACTGTGTATTTTTTCCCCTTCATCTTTTAAGAATAGGATCAAGACTCATAAAAACATTTAGCTGTTTATGCTCCCCTTGAAATAATCAGGTGTTAAAAGCATGAATAACATTGAGATTGTGCACCATTATCTGATATTTAATTAGCAATAAAAATCTGTATCATTCAGTCAGTGGCATTAAAATTAGGTAACAAGTACACCAAGTTGGCAGAACCCTTTAAATGTATCCGTACTGAAAAATGACAGGACCTCTGTTTTGAAAACAACTGGAAAAAGGACATGTTGTGGCCTTCTGTCATGAACATTTTGGTGACATGAAAAAGCCAGTAAAGGCCATTGGAGTCCTGTTTCTTATATGGGTATAATTTGGCATCACTCACATGACTTAAAAAGCAAAATTAATCCAGAGGAATGATTTTTTTTTTCTTTTTTTTTTTTTTCCTTAGATGTGACCTTTCTCTTCCACTTTGTGAATTTAAAATACTGAGGAAGTGAGTCCTAATCTGAGGAAGAGTTTCCAAAACAGAATTGGAGATGCAGCACTTTCTGTGGCAGGGTCTTCCAAAGTGCTGATGGTATAAATTATCTGATGGGGGTCAGGAAACTTGCAAAAGGCAGATAGAGGGCAGGAAGGGAAAAGGGAGTTGTACAACTCGTGGGCAGTTGCAAGCAGCTTCCTGATGCTATTTACTTGGTGAAACATTTTGTTTCCTCCAGAGCAGTGTTTGACTCTGCTTTCATCATTGCCAGTGTAAGCCAAATGCTGTTATCTCTGCCATGTCTGGCTTACATTGCCCAGCATTCATAGTCTGATACTGACATGACCATTCCCTGGCTAGACTGGAATTATCTAAATCTACATGGTGATATGAACCTTCCAAACCCCAGTAGACTACAGACAAATGCATGCTTTCATTAAATAAGATGTAGTCTGACTCCCAAGAGAGACTATGCCATTTTACTTCATGAATGTCAAAAAAAAAAAAAAAAAAAAAAAAAGTGAATATGGAAAATGCTGTTGTCAATGTATAGTTTGGAATGGAATGATGCAGTTTATAGTGTGATGTCTGGGTTTCTAGTCTATTTTCCTCAATGTTATCTTCATCTGCTTTCTTCAGTCTCTTCTGATTTTTGTATTTGCTATATATGTACTTCCTTGTGCAAGGGGAGGCTCAAATTGAATATTAGGATTTTCTTCACTGAATGAGTTGTTAAGTTGGAGCAGTCTGTCCAGGGAAGTGGTGGAGTCACCATCCCTGGGAGTGTTTGAAAAACAAGTAGGCACGGCACTTTTTGATGTGGTTTAGTGGGCATGGTCATACTTGTTTGAAGGCTGCACTCGATGATCTTGGAGACCTTTTCCAACCTTGATGATTCTTGATTTTGTAATTTGTCTGAACACAGTTCCTGTTATTGTCTGTTTGGAACACCAATATCTGGAACTGCTGTGACTTACAGAATCACACTCAGTGGTGTGATTCAAATGACCAGCACCTGTTATAGAAAACTCCTGCATGGTGTGAACACAAACGTGCTTCTACACTGCTTGAGTTCCACCTGAGTCCCGCTTTTCCTCATGGATTGTCTCCTACCTGGAGCTTTACGTAGGAACGAGGGACATCTAGTGGCTCAACAGAACATAGCCAAGGAAGATGTTCTGCCCCAAAAGGTTCATTGTAGTGCAAAGTAGACAGTTCAGAGAAAATTAAGCTAAAGACTGTCTCAGTGGTTGAAATTTTAATTCTAATGTATGTAATTGCTTTAGCTAAGAGTCAAATAATCTGTGCTGAATTTTATTTTTATGTTTCTATCTTCTTTAGAAAGGTGGGCTGGCTTTGAAACTTACACCGATTAAATGTGTTTGGTACCTAATTTCCGGAGGACAGAACATATTTTTGCATTAGGAGAAGCTGAGATACAGGATATGTGGATAAGAAGCAGAAGGAAGTCATATAACACAGCCTTATATATTTTTTTGATCCCCCAAATGAACAAATTTATTTTATGCATGGCAACTCAGGATGTGATTAATTAGACTAGGTGATGCCTGATAGCTTTCAGTTACAAGAAATAAATGTGAAGAGCAGTTAAATGGAACCTTTTATTTTTCTACAATGTGTTTCCCACTCTGAGTCATGTTTTCCTCTTTCCCTTTTGTTCTTATCCTAACCAGTAACTGCTTGTCATCCCAATAGCTTTTATTATGAGAGATGAAGTGCACTTAAGAGTAGCAAAAATATCTGCATTGAATTATACACTGGTTTTGTATTGTGAGCCCATTTGTGCTAGGTTTGCCTAGGTTTGCTGTCTTTTTCTAGTCTACTAAAAATCTGGATGAAGTCTATTATGATGCTCAGACCAGGGCAGTGGTTGACCTCTCAACCTGCAATAACTAAAACTGAGAGATCAGTGTCAGGCAGTCAAGGGTGTAATCTCTGAATGCGTATTGTTTCCATCCTAACCCCACAAAAATACCAAATTCCATTGATGCAGACAGAGCTGGAGTATTTCGGTTGGAGCATAAAACTAAGGAAGGCAGCCTACATATAAAGAGGGAGGCTTCTCTGCAAATGAGAGGAAATTGTTGCCAAATATTACGACAGATAATCTGCAGAGAGCAACAGGAGGCATTCTGTCTTACCTGAAATGCTGATAAAACCTGGAAGCCATGGGAGTGAGAGTAGACTGTGAAAAGACAAATGACTTGTTATTTTGCAAAGATGTGTAACTTGGGAGGTTTTTTTTAAGAGTAAGGAGTGATGATAAAGAAAATCCTTTGCTAACCAAGAGGATTTTGTCTTCCCTTTCCCCTCTAAACAGATTTAACTAGAAACTTGTAGGCATTGGTAGTAAAGCTAAGGAAGTCATGAATAAGTAAGCAAAGGGCTCTCCTAGCCTAGCTCTGTGTGGAGCCCCTCTGAAGACCCTCTGCTAGGGGTCAGGAAGGGATTCTCAGTTTCTGTGTGTACCATTAAAACAATATAGGAACAGTTACTTTTAAAGTTATTATTATTATAAATAGCATTAGGAGCTTGGAAATTGAGTCCAGTGGTTCAGGCTGGTGTTGCTGGGGACTGTTATTGGTTATTGTTTCATCAAGATACAGTGGAAGCAGGAACTTTATTAATATCCTACAATTCATGAGTAGTGAAGAGAATATGACAGCAGAATGATCTAATAATCATTAAGATAAATGAAAATATTTTACAGCAAGGTATTAGCAGGCTTTATTTATGTGATTGAATTTGCAGGTTTTAAACTCCTAAAGTTGTAAGTGAACCAAAAGGCACCAAGTAATGTTGTTGAGGTCCCATTTATCTCCAGATTTGTTTTAACAATAGTTCATTGTAGAGACAAGTTGCCATGAAGAGAGCTTTGAAAGGTTTCTGTTTGGATCTCTAGTGAAGGCTACATTTAGGATGTGAACATGGATATACCATGTTGCTGGCAACATTCAAACTTGTATTAGGAAAATGTGTGCTGGAGTTGGTTTGGCTGGCAAATAATTCTTTCTATTTCAGAAACTTCTGGGAAAGAATAGCAAAGCCAAGGTACACCTGACCATATATATGAACTATCCTGATGCAAATGTGGTCAATGACCAGAAAGAAAAAGAAGCAGACTGGCTTTTAAACAAGTATTTATTAAATGAGAACTTCTTAAATCTATACTTACCTTTACCACTGTGAGATTCTGATTACCACATTACCACTTTACTGATTAATAGGGCAGTACAAAATGAACCTAGAGTTACGTGAGTTGTAGAGTGAATAATTTTCCTTGTGAAAAGAGCTAGAAAAATTAAGAGTCCTGTACTGACCTCCTCAGATGAGGTGAAAAGAGCATGTTTTGGGCAAAGGTTGGAGTATGCCTTGGACAGATTGTGAGCAGAAAGGGTAAATGGGAGAGCTGAGACTCAGCACCTGACGTCCTTCACATGTTAGATCTGTTACCGTGCTGGAAATCAGCCTAGGACTCCTCTGCTCTTACTTCTGTTGATGCTGGAGTGCCAACAGCAAAAAAGCTGTGACTCCTCCACTCAAGCTTCCACTCCCGCTGCCCTGGTGCTTTGCCCCTGGCCCTGTGCAGGGATGGGTACATATTTACTGACTAACACAGGCACACAGAAATTTCCATTGACTCATCTTCCTCTGGCAGGGTGAGTCATCACATGGGAAAGGTTGTTCCTGCTTGTTCTTTGTTCATATTGAATCCAGTCAGAGCTCCAAGAAGGCCAGGCCAGTACCTTCAACACCTATGACCATCTCTGCTCTCCCATGGTAACTGGAGAGAAGCTTTCAGAGATGTCTGTAGCTTCAAGATTTCTGAAGAGAAAGATCTTCCTTGGAAACTACTTTGAAAGGAGCTGGCAAAGTTCCTGGTAAGAACTTAGCCTTTTCTCCATCTGTCAAAACAAGGCATAATCCTTCCCTGCTTCACAACAGTCTTGGGAGGAATCATCAGTTAACATGTTTACAACACTAAAAGTGATTTCCTATTATAAATCACCTAGGCTTTGGTTCTTTTGAACACAAACTCATTTCACCCTTCTTAAAGATCTTCTCCCTCTTTTTGCACATCTATATTCTTCTTTGCATTCTTCTATTGCAAAATGCAATTGCTGCAGGCATTGCTTTTATACACCTGAGAGCAGTTTTATCAATCACACTGTATTTTCCTGAACAATTAAATAATCAACAAAAGATAATAATTTTTCTATTTCGGGTCTTCTTTTTATCAATATTGGAAAATTCTTTCTCCCTTGTATTTCTGACTACTAAAATTTCTCATCACTGCTCCAACTCCTTGGTATTGTTATGAAGAAGAATATCTGAATATATTTATAAAGCATTTTTAGTCCAGCAGTCTTTTAGAGAATTAACTGTGATTGAAACTGGAGTTATCTATCTAAGAGTGCCCTGTATAAATATTAGGTGTTGCCTATGTTTGTATGCTGCAGGACCTGTACATCTTTCTTCAAAAAGGCAACTTTTTGTTCTCTGGAAGAGAACAGCAATAGACCAAAAGATCAGCACTGTTTTAAATGTGAAGTGTACTATCCAACTGGAATTGCACAGGGAGCCAAGAGAGCAAAATACTCTGGAAGCTCCTGCAATCTACTTCATGCCAGAACTGGCAAGATATTTTTAGCTATGACACACTCTTGAAGATTTATTTAGGGTTGTAAGAGGTACCCAAATCTGGGGGTGGTGACCACTTCAGTTATGGTCCTGCCTTGTCATCATCCAAGTTCTCCTCCCACACATGACCTTGCCTGACCTGTGAAGCAGTCCTTGCTTTTCTCCCTCACTGCCATGATTCCTTTTACTCCTGCTCATCACTGTCTCTCCTACTATAAATGTAAAATCTTGGATTTTCCTCATCTCCCCATGCTATAAATCCCTTCCACCTCATTCCCAAGCTCAAAACTACTTCCCTATCCAGGTTTTCTACCAGATGCTGTATGTTAGTGTAAGAAAACTTCCCAGCCTTATATATGTACAAAGGAACAGGAGTTACACTTCATCTGGACTTCACAGTGAGGGTGCTCAAACCCTTAAACAGGATGCCCAGAGAGACTGGAATGTCCACCCTTGGAGATATTCACACCCGGACCAGGCAAAGTGCTAAGCAACCTGATCTAACTTTGAAGCTCTATTTTAAGTGGGTAAAGGATGAGGTTATCTCCAGTGATTCCTTTTAATCAAAATTATTTCATCATTCTAATTAAATCTTGAAGTAAAAGAGGAAGAAGGAGAACACACAAGAGTTTGAGAAAAATATGGTTTTCTGGCAAGAAGCAAATAGAATACAACAAAGCAAAACAGAGCTATGCACAGTTATTTTGCTTTTCATGTTCACACTGAAATAACTTGGGATGCAATCAGAGATGTTAAAATCTGCAGAGAACCAAGAAGAGAATGAACACCAACGTGTCTGTGGTTAACCAAGGCTTATTTCATCTGTTTGACCTCAAAGCTTGGTTAGAAACGTGTGTTGTCTTCAGAATATTCTCTGGAATGTTCCAAGGCACCATCTGTTTTATTTGCTGCATATTCAGATTAGGAGCATGATGAAGGCAGTACTCACATACTCAGAGCTTGGGCTGAGCAATGACCCAGGTGCTGCAGCCAGATGTTCACGGGAGATTAACCCTCTTGGGGCCACAGAGGAGTAGGAGGACACCAGAGGTGTCCCTGCCCCCTACATGGCAAGCATCAGTTCCAGCACCCTCATCTCATGAACACTTAAAAAGTATCGTTTGTAGTCCAGTGTGTGGATACATGAAATGTCAAAATCAAATCCAGAGCTGTGACAAGTGTTTTAGGAAAGTCGTTTAGGAAATCTTCTCAAATCCAGGTGATCATCTATACAGGTTTTATAGTACTACTAAAAATCAAGGTGAGAGCATAGAAACAAAAATATACATGTAAACTCTATCACAGTTTTTTTTAGAAAGACTTCCCAAATTCCACAAAAATTAATGTAATGATGATCTTAAATCACACTCTTCCAACTCATGCACTATTTGAGAAGTCATTGCCCCTAGATCCTTCATTCCAGAGTACAAGTAGTTAAAAAGTCCCCAGAATCTTCATGAAGAAAATGGTTCTGTGCTCTGGTTTATTTTACTACTGCTGCTGGTTTATTTGGGAGATGCATCACCACCAAATAAATGAGCATTGATAATACCAGCTTCTGTTTAATAAATAATAAATTATAAAGTATTGTTCTTCCCCTATCCTCTTAAATAGAACAAGTTCCCGAAATTGAAAGTCAATTAACAGAAGGCACAAATAGAACAAGAAATCTGGCAGCAAAATATTTTTTCTTTAACAATAGAGCTGCAAGAGCAACACCCTGTTGTGCAGCTCAGTAGAAGGGTAGTGACAAATACTGAAGCATAATATGCCTGATCCCTAAACTGATCTAATATGATAACAGTCCTCCAAATCCCAGCCATTAAACTAAAAGCCAATACAGGAGTTTGAAAATTATGATAAACAATAATATATCACTCATGGGTGGCCTTAATGTTTAATCTGGGAAGTTGAGTTCTAGATCAGAACAAAATCACTGGAAATTTCTAATACACAAAGAAGAAATTTGAAAGGTAAGCACAATGACCACCATAACAGAGAACGTAGCGATTCTTAACACAGCATTAAAATGTTGCTTGCTTGAAATCTGGGCTACATTTTCCTACAAATGTGTTTTATGGGATTATATCAGAATCAAAATTATTCTGACAACTTGAAAGAAAAATGAGTTGCTTAGTAGACAAATTGATAAAGCTGGAAAGGACAGAGAAGCTTCCAGGTGTGCAAAGGCTGCCTCAGATCTGAAATAAAACCAGAAAATTTCAAAGCTAAGTCCAGGTAAAGAACCAATTGTGCTAAGCTAGGACATCTGCTTTGCTTCAAATGTTTATTAATTTCTTTTTTAAAAGCTGTAGACAATGACTTGGTAAATAAATTTATGGTAATATATTCCTGCAAATGGATTATTATTTCTGAAGCAGACTTGCAATTAGAAAAGGATCTAAGGAGTAAAACTTAACCCTACAAATCTGCACAAAATCACATTGACTTTTCATGAGATTTTAAAACCTGTTTGCTTACATTGCTTTAGAAAATATTAATTGGATTCCTGAATCATTTAGATGCTTTAGAAGATTTTATATTTGCTGAGAAAGGCAATACACAAGTCAGGATACTGCCAAGGAGTGGATACACGTGGGTCCCTGTTGCTTACACAGCCCCAGCTGTGGCTGCAGAGCCAGCTGTGTTGGGGCTGGGTAGATTCGCGTCAACAGAGCTGGTAACAAGCTCGAAGCTTGAGCTCTGAGACAGGCAGCAGCAAGCATTGCTCTGAGGCGGCTCAGTTGCAACAGGTCTCTTAGGCTAGTCCTACTAACGATGCAAACATAGTTTTCTAAGTTCGTAATTTTTAGTTATTGAAATTTTTCACTGGAAAGGGTAGGAAAGATGAATTAGAAAAGTAATTTTCTCTTTCTGGCCATTCAGGATTTTTAAGTCGTTACTTTTTAAATTATCTACAACAGTTTCCTTGTTTTTAGAATGAGAGCATGATATCATATCCTGAGCCCTTCCCTTTTCTTGTAACTTTCTGAGGCACTAGGAGTCGTCCAGCTACAGTCATGTGGATTGGCCTATGAAACTGTAGTGGAGCTCCTTCTGCTACCTCCTGCCTGCCTAATTCATACTCCTTAAGAAACTGCTGCTCTAGGACAAACGACCCTTTAAGCGCAGTGAGTATCCGCTGAAAAAGCACCCAATTATCCAGCTTGTAAAGTTGTACCAGAGAATGATCACTGCTCCGTGTATTTACATTTATGTGCAGTTTGGGATACAAAAGTAAAAGGAGAATTTGCTGTTGGTATTTGACACTGAAATGAAGTAGAGAAGGGAGTTCCCTGGCCCAGCTGGGGTAAGAAAAGAAACAGCAGCAACATGGGAGGCTCTCAGGGTGCAGAGATCAGATTAAAGGTGTGGGCTAGGTGTAGAAAAGGTACTTGTATTGTGCCAGGCAACATACCTATTTGCTGTGGATGGACAGACAGACCGGAAAAAAGCCTGTCTGCTAAAATGCATATAACAAGCAGCTGTGGCCAAGCACATGGTACTGGATTAATGCTGAATGACCAGCACCTCTTGTTTATTCTTAATCTGGTTTCTTATAAGGAATGTAGTAGTACTTGCTAGTAATAAGCAAAATAAAAGAGAATAAAAGAAATAATTGTCTTCAATAATCTTCAGTCATCCCTAAAGCATGCAGGTCAAGTAAACATTCACAGTGAGTCACAGTGACTCTTTTTAGTGTAACTATAACCTGTGGTGGTGTTACTGCTGCATTTTTCCATCTTGGTCTGTAGTTCGGAAATGCAGAGCTAAAGGCTCTGCTACCATTGGTAGAGGGCCTAAGGTTTTGTCTAGATGTCTCTGACATGCTAATTTAGTAGAAACTAGGTAAAGATATCAATAATATAGTTATTAATATGATTTATGATTATATTTAATATATGCATGAGTAAAGTAGTATGATCCATGTTTCACAGCATAAAAATGTTACAATGAAAGTAAAATAAATGACATGCATTTATATCTACCAAATAAACTTGTAGAACTTATTTAACCCAGAAAGTTCCTTTTAAAATGATAGAGCATCTGAATTTTCCTGCGTCTGTTTTTCTTGTAGAATACCAAACACTAATTTCATTCCAAGGCTGTAAAGGACTTATGACCATGCTTTATATAAGGCCTCAATCTAAGATTGGACGGGACCAACAAAAAGCAGCAGTGATATTTTTGTGACTACTTAAGATAACAATAACTGTCTTCAGAAAAGTCCTTAGTGATGTGAGCAACTACACAGGGAACATATAACCTTTGCATGTCATTGATCACATTACTTAGTGTTTTTAATTTGCTCACTGTGGTTTTGATCAGCTCCTTCATGGGGTCACAGCACAGTGTCAGTAAAAAGCATTGTCTTTTGTTGTCTGCTAAACTGCACTGTGAGGTTAAAAACTCCTCTTTGGTTAAAAAATTGCTCAGTCTCAGTAGTATGGAGATTGCTGTACCAGAGGTGACCATTAGAACACCTCCTCCAGGGTTCTGCTTTCCACAGTGACCTGTACCAGGTGCTTCTGATCCAGCTGCAGTCCAGAGAAATCAGCTGTCAAATAGGCTTCACAGGTTGATGTTTTTACATACCTACCAATTAGTACTTTTACATGTCTTCCAGTTAATAATTGGCTTCTACTGAGCGACATGAGAGATTTGTAACTCTTTCACTTCATAGAATATCACAGTGGATGTTCACGTTTCCATAGAAATGTTTGTTTCTTGAATTCACTGAGACCTTGGTTCCAACAATGTTGTGTGGCCAAGAGTTCAGCAAAAATTCTGGTTAAAAAAATATTATTTCCTTTCTCTGGATATAAATTGCTGCCATTCTTTTCCATGAGATGTAAACTTACTTATACATCATGGAAAAATCTCAGCTTAGTATTTCAGTTGCGTGATCTACTGACGAATAATGATATATTTTTATTCTTACTTATTGATTGGTCTGTTTAGTTTGTGGCAATGGTTTTTTTTTCAGCTTATGAACTTATTTCAAGAGCTTCAGTCAGAGTTTTAAAATTCTAGAATATGTGATGTAGTTAGGCCACTAGGTTGGCCACTTGCCCTAGATGAAGCCATGCTGAATATCTTAAATCTCCTCCCTGTCCCACATGTCCTTTCCTGATTTCTTACACCTGAGTATTGAGAGTTCTTGCACTCTGTGGAAAAGGTCCAGGTCTGCCAGCTCTGTTCTGCTTCTTTTCTTCTGAGGGCAGTTTATTGGGGGTTCCTTTTGCTAACTCCTTGGAGAGCTGGAATTTTGCTTTACTAGAATTAAGGGGCCTGAGTTTACTCTTCACCTAACCCATATCCCTGGGGACTGCAAACTCCACCAGTGTGTGATCACAGCAGCCCAGGCTGCTGCCAATATTGATGTCACCAATTAGCTCACTTGTGTTGCTGACCAACAGTTCCTGTAGTTAATTATTTTGTTGTCATGCTTTAGAAAATTGAAAGAAAAGAATGAATCAAATGAAAGAAATGTGTATTTTCCTTTATAGAAACTACCTGATTCTGCTCTTGTATCCTTTTTATATATGTCTTGCAAAATGAATTTTCCAGCACCTTGCATTCAAGAAATGTTACATGCACAGCAAATGTTTAATTAAGTAATCCCACACAGCACTTGTGAGGCAGGCTCCCTCATTTTACAGGTGAGACAGAGAGTGAGGCAGTAAATTAAGTGACTTGCTTAATATCACATGGTGAGTCAGTGCTAATGCTGAAAATAGACTTCATGTCTTCTGGTTCTTTTCCCTGTATTTTAATCATCGAAGTAGAATTAACTGTAAAGTTGAATGGACTCTTTAATCTATTAAAATAATTGGTCTCAATTTCATGTTGGAGTAATATGTTTTAATCACCTAAGCAATACTGAAATATTTATGGAAGTTTTCCTTGCTTAGGACCTTTTTGTCTTTCTTGTTCAGATATTGTTTCAGGTTATCAGCTCAATATATTTTGTTTACAGTGATCCTGAACTTGAAAATTATAATCTAGCAGATCTCCAAAAAAAAAAAAAAAAAAAAAAAAAAAAAAAATAAAAGAAGAGTGCACTTTAAATATGCCCTTAAAACTCACAGCATCTCCTTCAGTCAATGTAACTTTTCTTCATACTCTCATGAGTATAGGGCTGTTCCACTTAATAATACCCATAGCTTTAATTAATGGAGCACACTAAAGTTATTGGCCCATAGAAAGCAAAAGATAGACTGCCGGTTATGCTGTCATGATTAAATGAGAATGTATCCTGAAGCACAAAAGAGCAAGAGCATGTTAAGAAATATGTGCTTAGAAGTGTAGTGCTGGGAACTACATGAACGACATGCTGGGTCGTCTCTGAATAAACTGGTAGAGAAAGAGATGCAATCCTTGCAGACCTGTTTAAATGAACAATACCCATGTTCAGGCTAATGAAATGCTCCAGCAGCTTTAGAGCTTTCCTGAGCACAGTCCACAGATTTGTTTATGCTGATAGGACATATATACATTTTTCCAGTCCTTGCCATGTTACCTGGTTTCTCACATAGGATAGAATAAATGGCCCAGAAAATATGTAAATTGCATAAGACTTAAAGAGGCTCAGGAAAGAGGAATGAAGAAATAATATTACCATGGCATGCTCCCTATTAAACCTCAGTACAGACACAGCTGTCTGTTACACAGCCTTATAGAATAGCTTGTATCATACAGTATTTTTAGTGTGGGTGAGACAAGCAGCGAAGGCTGTGGTCAGGTTCAAGATTTTTATAAAGTCTTTTGCCACATGTAATGAATAGGACATTGTGGTGTAGGCAGCCTTAGAAATTAATTGGAATTTAACAACAGAATACCTTAAAAATTCAACTGCTTCATCGCTGAATGCAAATAAAGCTCTTAGGTGGCAGAATCAGTCAGTAAGCACTGGCATGCTATATTTATAGAAACAACTCTAAAGTAATTTAATGTGTTGTACTTGTAAAGAAGATTGTCATATCTTGCCTACTGAATTAAAAGCTAGACAGAATGTTTCAGGTAAGATGCCAAGGAGAGATGTTCCAAGAAGGACATTTTGCTTCCTCTTTGGGGTTAATACATCTAGTTTACCATGTAGTTTTCCTTTGGGGTTTATCTTCTTCCTAAAATATTAGCTATGAGCATATTTTGCACTTTGCCACTAAGGCTATGTCACAAGTGATCA
Organism: Sylvia atricapilla; assembly: GCF_009819655.1. Lineage (NCBI taxonomy): Eukaryota > Metazoa > Chordata > Aves > Passeriformes > Sylviidae > Sylvia > Sylvia atricapilla. Next base: position 26,373,602 of record NC_089146.1, read on the forward strand.
GCTGTCCAAGACCCATCAGAGTACCACTCCAAGTTTGCTTTTTGTTTTTGCTAGAGAGTGAGAGGTTTTTCTTAGAGACATCAGAAAATATCCTGATGCCAAGTGATGAGCAGTTTGCAAGACAGCACTGTGTCTGTGTACCACTATCAGGGACAGAGATGCTGCCTTTCAAAGGGTTTTTGAAAAGCAGGCAGGAATTGTCCAGTACAGATTGGGCAAAGAAGACAATTTTGTGAGTTTTGTAGACTTTGAAACCAAACCCAAGAAAGCAATGCAAATAATTGATTTTTTTGTTTTGTTTTTGTTAGCTTTTCATTTATGTCTCCTTTTATCTGTAGTTCCTATTATTAACTCATTAAGTGTAATGGTAATAGTGTTTGAGAAGTTGAAAATTTTAATCAAACATTAGACAATATTTGTGAAAAACAGGGTTCAGAATAAGATGCCCACGCATTCTGTTCCAGATTGGGAATAGAAAAAATATCTATGGTCTGTGTGTCTTATCAAAACTAGCCAAACCAGTAGAAATTAGATACATGAACATTCAGTTCATGGGTAGAGATTCCTTTTCATTAACAATTCAGCTAATAAGTATGAAGAATGAGTCAACTTGAGACAAGCAGAAATCACTTGTGGATAATCTGAATGAGAATGGGAGATGTATTAATATGCTATCACATATGAGAAGAGTTCTGACAAAATAGGGGCCTTGAATTTTGGATGCAAAGAGTTACACTTGCTTCATTAATCATTGAAGAGAATAGATACAAGCCAGCTTCTACGATTAAGTAGATATTGTGCTTTTTTACATAATTAACATTATTTAAGGTCCTACTTTCAGAGAAGACCTCAGACCTCCTGCCTACCTTAAGTAATCGGATTATTGGTCACTGCTCTCTGGCAGGTCTATTGCAGCCTTGTTCTGTTGATTCAGCACAGAAAGAAAACATTTTAAGAATGTCAGTTCTTCAAGTAGTCGGATTATAGGCATGGTAGCAGTGCATGTTTGTGAAAGGTATATGCTGCCAGATTTCATTCCCCATGATGGCAGGAGGGAAACTGAGGTATGGCCATAGTGCTACTCTGAAAAGTCCATAGAGTTAATGTGTTATTCTTTAGATTTGATTCACAGAATTGAGAAAACATTTGTGGTAATACAGTGCTTATAAGTAAGAGCCAGAAAATGAAAGGGAAAAAATGCATAGAAAGTGTGTTGGCCAGTTTATTTCCCAAGCTCTTACACTGGCCCAAGCACAGTGAAAGGGGCAAAGCTAAGCAATACAAGTAGAAAAAAAAATCCAATATGAATTACCTTAAACTCTATTGATTATAAAATATGGCATTAGCAATGCAGACAAGGTAGATTTTTTTCCTAACATTCCTTATTATGTGTTAACATGGCACCATAAAGGTCCAAGAACCTTGGATCACACAACTTGCAAAATACCCCTAAAAGGTTTCTTGCTGGAACTAGGTACAGCGAGACAAGTACAAGCCAAACCTGTAAATATGGGAAGACCTCTGTTCAATAAAACAAGTGGTTTCTGCTGAAACTAGTTTTGCTTGAGGACTAATTTGTAGTTCCAAGTGTCTTTCAGTGCTGACAGCTGAAGAAGGTAGCTTGGGGCCAGATTGTAATAATGTTCACTCCTTGATCTAATGGGCGGATGTGTTTAATTAACCTTTGTTTCTGCAGAAGCAGACATTCTGGCAAGCTGTAGGAAATCTAAAGAAGGGAAATCTAAACTGCACTGAACTTAGGCATATTCTATATATCTAGTACTAGATAAAGAATGTTAATGTAGATAAATACTGTTGCCTAGGAGATAGATATGTATAAGCAATTTCTGTAAAAGAAATTTAACATGTATACCCCGTAGGGCTACCCCTCATTACTACCTCATCACTATCCCTTCATTTCACAAGATTCAGCTATGGTCCCATGCCCTTGGGACACTTGTGTCTGGCACAGTTCTTCAAGAGGTGGTCACAAAAACATGTATTTAAAGTGGAAATATTCTGCTTAGTATCTCTTGGATGGAGTTAGACCTGACAACCTCATTGCTTGTTCCATGTCCTCCAGTGACTTCTCCAGACACCAGAGCTTGGACTGACCCTTCCCAGAGCTTCCTGTTAAGTGCAGATCTTAGGGTTTATAGCTAATTCTTCAGAAGGCTTATGGCAAGTCTAATGCAAAGCAGGTGTCCTTTGCATGAAATTGCTGAAGGCACTGTTTTTTGCTTGAAAAACTAAAGCACTGTAAATTACAATCATACAAGCACAGCAAACTCCCTGGCCACAATGTCCCTGATCTTTCACTAAAAAAATCACCAACTTTGTATGAGTGTTTTGAAAGAATGCAAATCAGAGCTTATAATCTCTGACCTTCGTCAGCTCTGCTGTCATAATAGCATCATTGTTTCCTATCTCCTCCCCTTAACAAGCTACACCCTCCATTCCTCTCACTTCCTTTCCATCCCAAACCTTTCCTTCTGAGAGGCTTTTTAAAGCTCTGCTTTGTCATCTGGTTTTGCTACTACTGTGGTCTAAATGCCAAACTTCTTCAGTCTGGGTCGTCCTAGTCTCAGTCAGACAAGTCTCTGTTTTCACTTAAAAGGCATCTTATGAGCTTGAATGTTGGAAATTCCTTCTACTCCTGTACTCTAACAAACATGATATATTCCCAGCTGAAAGAAACATTTATGTTGCAGCATTATTCTTACTAAAACTATGCTGCAGCAACACAGTATCAATCACAATCATAAACAGTACTTTTCTCACCTCAGCACTGTGACACAACTCTTTCCCTCACAATACTGTGCAAAAATCTCCATTATCACAGTACATAAGGACTAGTACTATGGGTGCAGTTAAATTACTAACTTACTAATCTCATGATTTGTCCACTGGGTTTCTGTTCCAGAATGAAGTGTTGTGACAACAAATGGGGTAACCAAGGAAAAATCAAACTGGCTACAACTGTCAGGATTATGAGTTCAATACAGTTCTTCAGCCTGTTCATACTGGTCTCTGTTTGTTTCTAGTAAGGGCTGATGACTCCAAAAGCCACAAACTGTGCGTGAAGTTCTTGGGTGATGACGATTTCCTTTGTAATGTTGCCCAGTGTCTGAGACTATCCTCATTGGATTTGTAGCCCTACGGTGAGCAGTGTCCTAGTGCAAAGAGGTTTGCACAAAGACTGAGGATGGAATAAGAGTGTTTATGTCCAGATATAAACAGTGATCTCCAAAAGCTCTTAACACTGGCCTAACTCAGAGCACAGTCAGTGGATGCAGTCAGACTGACACAGATGAATTTTGGAGATTCTAGACCAGCATGGTTCAAAATGCAGCCCTCTGGCCCAATCTGGTGTGCAGGGTCTTCTGTCCTGTCTGAAACTCCTCTTCTACGGAAATCCCAACTAGCAAGCTGCTGCCTCCTCCCAAAGAGAAGGAAAGGAGTGATGGTTATTCTCTGGATGAGCTGCTGCCTCATCCCAAAGAGAAGGAAATGGGCAAGGAGAGCACACTGATACAGAGTTGTTGTTGCTATGCTTCTGTCTGAATGATTTTGAGTGTTTGGACATGCAAAAGAAACACTCCTAGATCACCTGCTGCCTCATCTCTTTTGCTGAGCAGGTAAGAACAGCAGCACCTCTCCAACACTGCTGTTCTCATTTGCCACTTGTTAGGGGCTGGGGAGGAGGAATAGGACACAGAGTAGGGAGCAAGGGATAGTAATTTTCCCCTACAGCCTTGTGGCTCCACCCAGCCTTCCTCTCAAGCCTGATTCTCTGCCCAAGTATGACAGTGTGAATATGTCAGGAGGTATGAAATCACAGTCCTAAACTGCTATTGATTGTCATCTCAGTGAAGCTAACGGGATATGGGGGGTGGGGGGAACAGGACGACCTCTCCAGATTTTGATCAATGGCAGTTAATTACATCTTTCCTCTTTGGAAGTAGTATACACTTCTTTCTTTTGTTAGCATGTCTGATAGCGGCAGGGGATTTTTCTGAAGGTAATCTTGGAACAAAACGGCAGCTCCAGGCACTCTGTAAGAAGCCAAATACAAGGGAAGGGTGGAGTGAACTTGCTATTTGATAATAGGAATAGTCTACAAGAAAGTTTTCTTATCTCTCTTCAGTGCTTGTTTTTCAGAAAATAACTGTGATGAAAATGCAGCAACCATTCTTCTCTGAATATAAAATCTTTTCTGATAAGATTTCTGGAAGAACTCACATTCAAAACTATCTTCATTCAAGTCCTTCCTAAAATGCATTTCTTCCATAAGATGTTTCTATGCTAATCCACTAGGCGTTGCTATTTACATCTTTAAAAGAAACAGAGTACTTTATCTGGACTGATTGTAGATTAAGAATGACTAAGTGCATGCATGTCCCAAAGGAAAGCATAGTCTCTGGAAAGAATCTATTGCCTTCTGGCAGTAGTTCTTTATATTGTGGTTTTATTACTTATTGTTGGTTATAATCTCCACAAGGAAGGGACATTTGTCTTTAAGCATCATTTATGTCTTTTAAGGTATCATTTATGTCTGTAACTTTCTGTAATCACAAAATCACAGAATATTCTGAGTTAGAAGGAACCCATAAGGATCACTGAGTCCAACTTTTAAGTGAATGACCCATATGGGGAATCAAACAATGACCTCATTGTTATTAGCACCATACTCTGAGCAGCTGAGCTAATAGTGAAGATCAAGAAAGAAACAAGAAGTAATTTTACAGTACAGATTAGCTCCATCTCGAATAGCTGTCAATTTCTACTCTACCATCTCAATGTATATCCAGATTTGGTGCTAAAGCCACTGGAATGGAATACGATCACAGCTCTTGAAACAGAGAAGACTGAAGGGGAGAAGAGGCCAGTAATACTGCAGCTAATAGAATTCATTCCCAGTATCTTAGACTATGCAAACATTAAATAAGGCTTAGTCTGCAAGAAAAAGTCGAGTCTGTGCTGCCTTGTGTCATAGGCTGCTAATATAGCTCAGAAGTGTACATCTGCTATGTAACACTGGAAAAAGGTTCCCAAACCAGGCGCTATTCTAGTGAGGTCACAACTTCAGGAAGTTATATTTGGTCATATATTTAGGCTAGTATTTATTTGCTCTACAGTAGCATGTTTTTCAGTGAAAACTTTGGGAAATTTCTGTGATTTACTCTGTGAAAAATTGCATGGAGAGACTATTTCCTCTGAGTCATCACTGGAAAAAATCCATTATTACAGAGGTGAAACATGTAATTGTGACAGTTAGAATTGAAAGAAAATAACTACAACTGTAGGCATTTTGAACATACCCAGATTTTCGTAGGTATATTGAACACACCCAAATATGTTGATATAGTATATTTCAAATCCAAAGGCGTCAAAACTATTGCTTTCCAAAATTGTAATTAATCTATATGTCCAAAATTTTATGTTGCTATAATAATTATCATAACAAAGTTAATTACAGATTGGTCCTTCACAACCAAAATACTCACTACGAGATAAAACATGATGGTTATTTATACAACAGAGGAGAAGAAAGACATAAGATTAGTGCATCCACCAGAAAAGTCTGGACCCTCTATTTTTTAACTGTGCATATCTATCTGCTCTGTATTCTGGCAAGGAAGCCCTGCCAGAAGAGGCATAGGATGTTGTAGAGGTAGCAAGCTTGGAGCCAGGAAGGAAGGCAATACTTCCTGACACTCGTTAGCAATCTCAGAGGAAGGAGAGCATCCTGCCTAGTCATGCTAAATCAGCTAAAGGGTCACACTAACACAGCAAATCCCTTACCCATCCTTGTTGAAGCAGAAAGATTCTCCGATTTGGTTAGGAAAAAGAAGCCATAATTTTGGATTTGACTATGCAAAGTACCCATTAAATTTTACTCTACATTGTGACTTTCTAATTTGCTCAAGGAAGCTATGAAATGAAGAGTCTGAGGGCTTACCTGCCTTTGTTTTGTCTCCCTTTATCAAGCACACTTGGTCAGTTTTCACCTTTTTGTGCTGTGTCTTGGCTTAGATATTTATGCCACATCCCATTTAAATTCTTATCTGAAAACTTCCATTCTTTCAGCAGCACAACTACTGCACATCATTTGGTAATCTGTGAAATTCAAATATATTTAGTGTGACTAAGTTGCAGAGTTTGATTAACAATGTTTTGTCCTTATACACAGAACTTCCATATCCCCTAAGCCGAGTCCTCAGAGTTCAGCCTCTTGTGCCCTAATAGTCCTTCACTTCTTTTCTAGTAATTGCCAGTTCACAGGCAGTTTTTGTAATATCAATGTTTCAAGAACCCACTACAATTAATCATACAGTTTATAGCTTTAACTGTTTATAAGAGAATTTGGTTGTTTTTTTAGGCAATTGGTCACAAACAGAAGCTTAAATGGCAGATTTAAAGCTCACGAGGTGATTCCACACAAAGTTAAAATTAGGAACATTAAATTCTAAAAATCCTTGTAAAACATTTGTTACATAATATAAGTTTAAATTGGTATGTGCTAAAACCAGTGTAAATAACAAGTTATACAGACAAGTATACATTAAAAAAAAACAAAAAACAAACAAACAAAAAACCAACCAAACAAACAAACAAAAACCTCAAACAAACAAAAAACCCCTAACATAAAACCCAAAACAAACCAAAAAAAGCCACAACAAAAACCTTAGGAAAAACACTCAAAGAAGTACGGTGGTACGGTGGTATTAGGCTAAATTCTCAGACTGTTTTATTACTATTACTGTTGCCATTTACCAAGGACTTTCAAGCCAGTTCTCATATTTTGTCCCTTTGAGTTGGTAACTTTTACTGTTACATTCTCAACTGTTGTGTTCTTCCCTAAACTATCCCTCTTAAAAGTTTCTTTGTCCACATAATTTCTGGTAGGATTTGAATCAGCAAAGCAGCACATTTCCTGTCCTTGGTGGGATGAACCCACACTGGATATGAGGAGACTGTGTCAGCACTAACAGGATGCAGACCAGGAAACACTGCATTTTATTAACAGGAACTAGAACAGGAGTGGCAAAGTTTTGGCAGAATTAGAATGAAATGGTTGTACATGGAACAGAGTAAGAGCTGGAACTAAAACATTTTTTATATAACTGAAACAAGGCTGCCAGCAGACTGGTTTCGTAGATTTGGAAAACATCAGGAGCATATGAGAAAAAGGTTCAGCTCAAAACCTAGGGTTTGAATGAGAGCTCTGGCTGCCTAAATAACTAGAACTGTGTCTCCGGCAGGCTGGAAAAGTCTACTTTAGTGAGTTGAGAATACAAATGAGTTATGTCCTGGAGCAAGGAGTCATTGACACTCTCCTGAAAAATGAATAGTCAATAGTTTGGAAATAACAAAAACAGAGTTAGAATTAATCTGGGTCCATAAGAATAAAAACTGACTCAAAATCTGCTGGAATACAAAGTATGCTTCTCAGAGAGCTAAAAGTGCACATGGACCAAAATACAAATAAGAAATAGCTCTGTGGTGTGGATCTAAAATAAGATCAGGAGTAGCCACAAGTGTGGTGCCTTCTAATGTATCATAGCTCTGTCTGCTGTTCAGCACTTTCTAATCTGGACCAGCATGTTTTCATACCTCTTCTAACAGCCACTTTAGAGTCTCTCCATGACCCAAACCTGTGACACGTTTTTCAAATTTGCTAGATAGAGAAGGAATGTGCATATTAAAAAGATGACAGATGTTTTATTGGTCAGGTTTAAAGGCTGGTCTTCCTGTTAATTATGGCTATATACTGAAAGAAGTCTCTACAGGGATAGGTGAGCATGGTCCTTTGTTTGCTGTCTGGAAAAGCACAAAAAGTCTTATTTCTTCTGTAGCCAAAAGAATTTTATATTTAGCTTGAGGGAGATGGAAACCATCTTTTTAGAGAAATAAATTTTACAGCCTTTTTCATTGTTGATTTGTGACCTTGAGATCTGTAAAATCAGGCAGTATCCTCCTTCATGGCAGCTGCATTTATAACAACCAATGTGGTAAAGAGGGCAGCCCTTTTATTAAAAGCTTTTAGAAGGGAGAAGGTGAAAGTTGCTGGTGAAATTGATGCTGTAGATGCAGCAAACAAGGACAAATCATGGCGATCACACCTTGTTTTTACACTTATGGCTTTTGGGAACTCACGAGAAAGATTATTTTTGATTTATACCCATTTCTGAGCAGCAGACCAAATAATTCACTAAAATACCCGATTCAGTGAAAAAGGAGTTGAGTTTTACCATCTTTTCCTGAATCGAAAATTTCCCAAGTTATCCCAAGAAAATCCTTGGAGAGGTATAAGAAAAGCCACAAGGAAACTGTTTCTGAGCTAAGAAGTCAAAGAAGCCCAGCTGATCCAAACAAAGGATTCTTTACATGCTAAAGAGAGAGATTCAGCAGGTGGTCACATTGCTTAGGCGCTGTGAAAGGAAACTGAAAAGGCAGAACTACATCAAGCTGAATCTAGCATGGACGTGACATGACTTGCATTTTGCATCTGACATGATGGATATCTGCAGCCACAATGGCCAAATCCACATCACTCTTGCTTTGCAAAGAGCATGAAGGACTGCTTTTTTTTTGAAAGGACTGAAGGAAGATTCCACATTAATTTTGATGCATTGTGGACTGCTTCCAGAGAATGAAAAAATACGATTATGGGCCACCTCTCCACATTGTGACCATTTCTCTAGTGATTAAATCTGTATCAAATGACATTTAGCATTTTGCAGATGTTTTCACAGACAGGAATTGGTATAGCAGAAAAAAAGCAGAGGAAAATCAGGGCTTTTATGTCTTATGACCTGGTTATAATTATCATTTAAAATGTTAGTGAACTATTGCACAGAAAATGGAAAGCCTAAAAAAATGGCAAGAGTTATAAAGGGAATAGCTGTAGTTATGTGAGCCAGATCAAACCAATTCATTTTCTGCTACTGAAAATCTGATCAGGAAAAATAGGCTAAAGGTCTGTTGTTGCCCTTCAAGAAATCCAGCTTTAGGATGGAATTCATGCCTGAGTGCAGCAAAGCAATTTTGAAAAGTCAAAGTTTGATTTATTGTTCTCTGAAAGGTTGTGCAAAGCTTCTTACTAAACCTCAGAGTTGCACGAAGGTGGCTTGTATGATTAAAGGCAATCATAGTTCTCAAGGACTTTTAGAAGATGCAAACATAGGTTTTGCTATGTTTGCATAGATTTTTTACTGTAAATTTAGGTTTTCATTTTGAATAGATGGAACTTCTTACAATTAATTTGTTCAGCATTTGCATTACAGACAAACTGATTCAGCAGTAGTACAGGTGCAGATTTGCAGTAAATGATACACACAGATTCTGCTCTCATCTATTAAAATGTCAAAACAAGAAAACAAGATTTGAGAAAGCCAAGAGATGATACTATTCAATAAACTGTTGTTTATCAAAAGAATGTCCAAAGAAGCCGATCTTTGGCCATTCTGCTCTAGGCAAATCTCCAATACAACTTGCAAGATCTTAAAACATGGTCCTGCAATGGAAGGAAAAAGCCAGACTGAATTAAAGGAAATACTCACTCTTTCCCAGTAAACAGCTTCTTTTGGGCTGCAAATATGAGATGAATTTGGGATTTCAGTTATTTATTTTGAGGAGATTAGCCTAGGTAGAAGAGTGGATGGATTTGCTTGTGACTACATAATGTGGTTCTCTTGTGCTACAAATCCAGTGTAGCTTCAATGAATTTTGGGCACAAGCAGTATATCTGACCCTTAAACACTATTTTAGTTGTGCAAAATCACTACAGTTTCAACTTTTAAATTAGAAATATCATAATGAAATAACAAAACTTGAGGGTTGAAGAGAAGCTTATGCTGTAGATGTGAACTGAGAGGGTCCTGTACATGACTTTTGTAGACTGAGGACCCCACAAACCAGCACAGCTCCACCCAAGCTTTTCCCAAAGACTAGGAGATTTACTGTAAGTGGCATCAGAAGACAGAATGGAGTGGTTTTTTTTTTTTTTTTAATTACATTTTTTTAAATTACGATGTTTTTTAAATGAGTTAGCAGATTGAATATTGATTAAACCTATTAATATTGATTAAACCTATTAATATATTGAATCACAATTTGCTATTAGTGACATAATTAGCTTCTGGCAAATAGTTTTTAAAAAAAGTTAATCTCTGACTCTTCTGACAGATCCTAAGTGTGTTACTGTTCACTGAAACTATAAAAAACAACTAAAAACCCCAAATGTTACAGGATACGTTATTTTGAAATTGCTTTCCCTAATCCTCTAATGTAAAGCATATATTGTACCCTTATTAAATGAACACTGAAAAAAAGGAGGGGCTCTTTGTAGACTGTATTAGTAGACTTTGTAGACTGTAGACTTATCAACCACAAGTAAGGTGTCTTTTCTAGAAAAGAATGCTGCATAAACTAACACATGAACACTCAGCTCAGCAGTGAAAATTTCTCAAATGCAGCAATATTATCATATGCCTTTATTATGTGCTTAACAAGTTCTCTAGTTGAAAGCAATTTAATGCCAGAACAATATGATACTTACATTAATGTATTCATAGGCACACGTACTTCCTCAGAAACGTCACTGGTGGAATAACTTCCTACAGGTTTACTATCCAGTTTACCCACCTTTTTAAGATTTTCAACTCTGTATTTAAATACATGGACTAACAAGCAGTGAAGTGTTATATAGTGTAAATTTAAGGAGTAGTATCTGTAGCAAAGTGCAGCTGAAGAGGAATTTTTGTAAACAAAATTTGTAGCCACTTGTTTCACCATCCAAACCATTTCATACAAAACTTCCAGAAGAGATTTTCCATTCAAGTTCCCATTTAGATTTTCTTTAATTAGACATTTCCCAGCACAATAGTGCAAAGTTATGTTGTAGGTGCAAGAAAAGTCTGATATTTTTACCCAAGTTGTGTCAGAGTTTATTCTAGAAGGAGTGCTATTCTTGAATAGGTAAAATACTGTCATAACAAAAACTGTTACAAAATTCAGTTGCCAAGATCTTTCTGCTAAGTTGTGAGGTGCTTTGAGAAAAAAAAAATCTATTGCCACTTAAATGGTGAAGGGGCATCAAAGCTTCCAAACATTTGCAAAAGATGTTGTGATTAAATATGGAAAAGGGAAAACTGCACTTATAGTAATGAAGATAGTAGAGTAAAATTTAAGGGCTTTCATGGTCAGAATATGTTTACATAAAAAATTATTTGGTTTAATTTTCAGAAGGACATTTTAACCTCATTCTAAGTTACATCAACTTAATTAGAGATTGTAGATAGAAGTAAATACTTAAAAATAATATAATTTTAATTGAAAATCTTTTTCTCCCTGAAGTATTGCTCCCAGACTCCTAGAATGCTAGCTGCTATAAAAGTCAGTAATTTTCATTATTAATGTAATATATTTGTCAATAATTTAATCTGGAAATTTTTATTTAAAAACAAGGGGGACAAAATCTGTTAGCACAAATTTTTTTGAAGTATGCTCACATCACCTTCCATCAGCAACTGCTCAACAAGGTAGCACTGTTAAACTCAGGGAAGTAAAGCCTCAACTGTGTTACTGCTTATTAATCTGAAAAAAAAAAATCTCCTGCCTCATCTATTTTTGTAATTATACATGTTTTTACCAAACTGGCTTCAGTGTGATCTGTAAGGCACTAAGGCCCACTTTCTACTCTACATTTCACAGGTAAAGCTTTACTTAGTGTATCTCCTTCAGCAATACACTTCAGGAAACATGGGGCAGCTGGAGAGAGTCCAGAGGGGAAGGAGAGTGACTGGCAATTAGGAAACATGACCTACAAAAAACAACTGCAAAATCAGGTATTATTTGCAAAAGGAAAAGAACTATAAAGAATTAAAAAAAAAAGTAGTGATTTTTTATCATACGCCTGCAAAAAAAGGGGAAAAAATATCTCATGGCTATGTCCAGTGTGCAACAAATTAATATGCTTAATCTGCAGAAAGTGACAGTTATGGTAAATGTTGTTGGGTTTTTTTTCTTATGATAAAGTAGTCCTGTACTTTAAACAAACTGCTATGATAATACCATAATCTTATCTGCATTTTAAAAAATTGCATGCCAAAAATTATATATGTGTAACTGATCTTGGCTTTGGGCCATGGAATGACCTCTTCTAACTCTTTGCAGACCCTTTATTTTCTTTTGATTCTTGGCTATCAAGTTATTTAAAATAAACTTAGCTCCTTCTGTAAAAGTTCCAAGATCAGGCCCTAAATCTGTCATGGTGTTGATAATCATGACGATCAGAAGTGTAACACTTGTAAAACTGGAATGTGAAATCCCTTACCTCACAAAATGTCAGTGAGAATCTCCTTAAAAATGACCTTGTGATATGATCCTGACAAATCCCAGCTGTATCTGAAATGGAAAGGTTATTTGATAGTGAACTTTATTTTAGTGTGGTGACTTCTGGCTGTTTGTAACAAAAATAAAGTGAATGGTACAGTCAAAACACAATAATCTCCTACAAGACCAAAACCAGAGTAATATTTCATTTACTATTGCTTGTTTCAGATATATTTTAGTTTATTGCTCTATGGTTTTTGAAAGCTGAAGTTCATAAATCACAGTGAGGTCAGCTGCATTCTCTTAAGTATACAAATAATCTGTAAAATGTACTTCTTGTAAGGCTATGCATGCCCAAATAGAAAATCATTTTTGACTACATTATTTTTAATTTAGAACAAACTCTGTTTGAGGGTACACTATGTACATGTACCTCTTCTTACAAGTTATCTGAGCCTAGACTGCCTCTGGCAGCTCAACTCTGCTACAAAAAACTGTGTATTTTGGGAACAAATGGGACATCACAGCATTCTAGAATAATACAATAGGGGTGGGGATGTTTCTGTTCCCCAGGCATTCCTCTGTTTCCCCTATGAATACTATCAAAGAATAGCCAGGTGTGCAAATTGTGTAGGAAAAGAGCTAAATATCTGGGATTTACATTTTTCCCATCACCAGTTAGTTTCTGGGACTAACTTCAGCTAATTTCTATTTAGAACTGCTCAGAAGGGAAGCATGAATCCTAATCTTTGCAAAGAAAAAATATTTACCATTCAGTCATCCCACCAACTTACTGTTGTTTATGACTCTGGCAAGGACACACAGTGCCCTGTTACATTCTTAGTGGGTTAGAAACTAAATATATGCAAAAAAAAAAAAAAAATACTGTCCCCATCTCCAGGAATTTGCAGTTGAAAAGATGTTATGGCAGGATAAAACAACAGCCAGAGACAAATTTTTCCATCTCTACTGAAACATTACTTGTTTAGAAAGTGAAAGCACAGAGAAGAAAATAAATGAAATATAAATGACAATGAAAAGGAATTTTCTCCCCTAAAATGTTCTATAGAATTTTTCTTCCTAAAGTACTGAAGCAAAAAATATATCTGTAACCATGGAGATTATACCAGGCAACATGCATAATAATTCAAAATGTGCCATCACACAAATGTTCTTTGTCATGAGTGGATTACTACAAAGAAGTAGGTTTCCCCGAAACAATTTTCAGAAGCAGGGTAGATGTGGTTCATTTCTTGACCCCCCCTTTTGTAAGAGGGAAGGGGAAGTGTCATCACTGTGGTATGTGCAGGAGAGTTGTATCGCATTCAGTTTGAAAAGACTCAGCTTCCCAGGTTCTTGGCAGTTTTTAATCATAGATACAATTTGCTGAAATCCACCACAATGCCCACATGGCATGAAAGATGGCCATGGAGACAGTTACAGGATAAATAGTAAACAGTGCTAATTAATTTCTGCTTGCGTCTTCTTGTTCATTTGTTTTTAGGACCACATAAAAGTGTACAAAAATCTATATTAAAAACCATCTCTGTTTAATCCTAGAAATAGCACGGATTGGCTAATTTAAGTATTAGCTGTAAAACAGGATTCCTTCACATTTGGCAATATTTTTTTCTCTGCTTATTCTTTCTTTGAGTGGATGGCATCAAATAGCAAATAGCTCTGAGTCTGCCAGCTCCTAGTGCAGGATGAATATTGATGCAGTTCTGATAAAATCAATAAGGCAGAGGGAAAGAGTTGCTTTAATCAGGACCTTTCATAATACCTTAATTTCATAGTTTTACTTTTCCTCACAAATAGTTAACGAAAATCTGGTGGTTTGCAGTTTGAGTTAGGAAGAGAAACTGATGATGATGTAAGGATGATGTAAATCCTGTTTACTTAAAAACAACACAGAAAATGGTGTTTCCTTGAAAAGAGGAAAAATTCAGAAGGTACTCCCTTTTTATCCAGTCCTGAAGTACTCAGCTGTTTCTCAGAGCCACACAGCTACTTTTTTTCCCTGCCTCTGCAACTTCTTTTTTCCAATTCCTGGCATTTTTTCCCAACCCTGAAATTACAGATTTTAGTAAATCTCTTTCAAATTCCTCCTCCATGTTATTTAGCTTTGGCAATAGGCCATTGTTTCACCTATCACTTTTTTAAGGATGAAATTCTTTTTGCATTTCTTTTAAGTGACAAGCCTTTAGTATACTCTCCAACTTGAAAATGCAATTTCAACCAGCCATCAGTGGATAGAGCTGGAATATAATAAATTCTTTCTCTTCTGCAGGAGGCTACATAGAAGCCCAGTGTGAAACCAGGAGTTAACACAGTTTCTTAACATATTACTTCTGTCCCAGAGGAGCTGAACCCTTGGAGAACACTGGTAATCGTAATTTCCATCATTTCCCAAAGTGGGTGTTATCATGCAAAGCATGTTTTTCCAGAAGGAATAATTTTACCAAAGATATTCACTCTTAAATTTAGTGACTGGCATTCAAATAGGTCAACATTCAAGCCTAGAAAAAATAAGCCAATTAAAGAAGAGAAAAGGTACGTTTTCTAACTGGCAAGATATCTGTGCCTGACCGTGTGATTAGTAACATTACAGATAGCCTGAGAGAATTGGGTTTGGAAACGGATAAAGCCTTGAAGAAATAATCACAGTAAATACAGCAGCAGCCGTTATTTTCTTTTCCTGAGCAGTGAAAACTGCTCCGTGCTGCACACACGTGACGGTATTGCAGCTCAATGATTTAATAAAGCACTCAGCACTCCCAACCCTTATGAGTCAAATGAGGGACATTTCCATCCCTTTCCATTCTGACTTCAGATTTAATTTCTGCATCCATTGGTAGAATTTGCACTAAAATAGGCGATGTATTTAAGACAGAGCCCTTCCGAACTTCTCCCCGCACTCAGCACTGGTGAGGCGACACCTCAAATCCCGTGTCCCGTTGTGTCCCTCAGTTCAGGGAGGACACTGAGGTGCTGGAGTGAATCCAGAGAAGGGCAACGAAGCTGGTGAAGGGTCTGGAGCACAGGTAGCATGAGGAGCGGCTGAGGGAGCTGGGGATGTTTAGCCCGGAGAAAAGGAGGCTCAGAGGAACCTTGCTCTCTACAAGTCCCTGACAGGAGGCTGTAGCCAGGAGGGGCTCGGGCTCTTCTCCCAGGCAATCAGGGACAGGATGAGAGGACACAGCCTCAAGCTGCGCCAGGGGAGCTTTAGGTTGAATATCACGAAGAATTTCTACAGAGAAAGGGTGATTAGAGATTGGAATGGGCTGCCCAGGGAGGTGGTGAACTCACCGTCTCTGGAGGTGTTTAAGGAAAGGCTGAACGTGGCACTCAGTGCCGCGGTCTAATTGACATGGTGGTGTTTAGTCATAGACTGGACTCGATAATCCCAGAGGTTTTTTCCAACCTAAATGATTCTGTGATTCTTTTGGGTCAAACCGAGCCTGCGGAGCTTAAGGGCTCAGCCTCCCGGCGGGGCTCTACACAAAGCTCAGGGGCACAAATGAAGACAGCCCCGCTACCCGGACCCCCCTGCGGCCATCCTCGGCCATCCTCGGCGGGCCCGGCCCCTCACGCGCGGGCCCCGCCCCTCACGCCCCCCCGCCCGCCCCCAAAGCTGATTGGTTCGTGTGCGCCTCGTGACCGGCGGCGGGCGGGCGCGCGCTCGCGGGGAGCCGGGCCCGGCGGGAGCGGCGCCGGCGAGGGCGGAAGTGCGCGGCGGGGGCGCGCGGGCGGCGGCGCTGCCTCCTCAATGAGAGCCGGGGCGCGGCGGCAGCGGGAGCGGCGGGGCCGGGGCGCAGCCGAGCTGGGAGCCGAGCTGGAGCCGCCGCGCAGAGCCGGGCCTTAGCCCCCAGGTGAGAGCGAGCAGCGACCGCGAGATCCCCACACCCCAACCCCGGGCTTGTGGGGCCTCAGCCTTCCGGGCCCCGCGCCCTCGGTGAAGGCGGGCGGGAGTCGCCGGGTGCTGGCCGTAGCCTGGGGATGTGGCTGAGCCCCCTGTCTCTGCGCCCTGCGGAGAAGGACGGAAGGAAGGCGGGGGGTGCCCGATGGCCACCGGCGGTGCGGGGCCGCCCCTCTCTCCCGGGTGCGTGGGGCGAGGAGAGCCCCACAGCTTCTGCCTGGGGGCTCCTCGGCCGTGGGGGAGCACCGGGCGTGGGCGAAGGGGAGCGGGCGCAGCCGGTGGCCGCCGGGCCTGCGCGGGAGCCGCAGCGGGAGGCGAGAGGCCCCGCTCGTGGGTTCGGCCGCTCCCGCGGCTCCCGGTGGCGCTGGGCTGAGGTGGAGCCGGGGACCGCTGTGGCTCCTGTATCCGAGTGGGACGTGGGGGAGGGAAAGGGCGAGGAGGAGCTGGCCTTGAGCGTTAGTGCAGGCTGCCCTGCCTTCCCTTGGCGCCCTCGGATAAGTGATAACGATTCGTCTGTGGGTGATAAACAGAGGGTTTGGGATGCTGTCAGTCTCAGCTGAGCCAGAAGTTCCTGGGGGATCTTGTTTTATCTGGGTATATTCTCTCTGTGCCCGACTTTATCCTCCCTCCAGCCTTGCCGGTGTAGATCTTGTAGGAGGAGAAGGGTGGTGCTGAGCGTGACCTTACCTGGAGAAGGGCAGGGAGTGAGGTGAGACAAGGCAGCCCAGTCATGTTTCCTGAACAGCTGGTGCAGGCCTAACTTGGTCATTCTGCTGGAGCCCTGTTGAATCGCTTCTGTTCTGAGAACAGGAGACTTAGCCTTGACTGTGCCTGGGTATTTTCGTGGTGGAAGGGAACAAGGAGGCTGCACCTGCACAAGGAGTAGTCTTGTCATTTTCAAAGCTGAAGTGTGTAGTCTGAGTAGTTTGGGGTTTTGCCTTTTTTTTTTTTTTTTTTTTTAACTGTTTTGACATTACTTCTCTGGTTCCAAGATCCTTGTCCCTCTTCTGAGGGACAAGCAGGTGTTTGTCCTCATCCTCAGAGGTGCATGATTTTCAGGAAAAGCTGTCTTTTTTTTTTTTAATGTCTTAAACACTCCCTGCCTGCCCCCCTCCCCTTCTTCCCCCCATTGAAGTTGTCAGAGTGAGAGTAGGAACTATCAACTGGGAACCAGACTTGTGGTTCTTGGAAACGATTTGCTTGAAGGCTGAAAATTAATTTATTACAGAGAATTTAATAGCAACAGCTCAATCTTAGTCGACGTGCATCTTTGTACTTATTCACGTGTAGCAGACTTGCTAGAATAATTTTAACTACGGATTTTTGGTTATGATCAGATAATACCAACTTAATATGGTGGAATATTTTGCATTTATTTCTCTATTAAATACTTAAATTTAGGAGTAGAATAGCCTTCAGACTAGTCCTGTAAACAAGTTTCCTGTGTTAGACTTTTAGTAGTAAATTGTTTATTTTCACTTCTTTTGGAGTAAGCCAACTTGATTCTGTTTTGCATGCCTGGAAGAAAGTGAAGCTGACCTATTTTTGCTAGTGTTATGTATATACTGCAGAAGCATTTCTAGTCTAAAGATTTAGCTGGAATGCTTTACAAAAGCTCTTAACTGAAAGCTTAATTTGACCAGACAATATCCTTTCTTGGCCATCCTTTAAAACTCTCAAACTTGTCTCTAATTGTCAGTGCAGTGGTACTGGAAATCTGGGTAGAAGAGCAGTTGAGGCATTTTGATCAAATCAAGTCAGTAGTGATGGGACACTGCCTGAACAACTTGGATGCGTACACTGAAAACCTGGATAGTTTATAGTTTCTGTGATCTAATGCCTCATTTGGGCTTTAAGTTTTTTCAGCTGCTTAATTGATTTTGCACCTACTGTTATTTGTCCAAATGCTGGATAAAATGACTTGCTTCTCTAGGAAGTGTTGGGGTCCAAGCTTCACATGGAACAAAACTGTCCTGTGAACAGAGCAGAAGTGGCTGCATGAAACAGCAGAACAAGCTCTGGCATCATGATTTGGGAATCTGGTTCATAGTTTGTTCTTGTCTTGTAAACCTGTTCACTTTCCATGCAGTGGATAATAGCATGTTAACTCAATCATTTCTTTCTAACTAGATTCAAGCTCCATGTGACTGATTAAATGAATTGCTTTCTATTACACAACCAATTCTTGTGAATTAATAGCCTCTCTTAGGAGGAGTACTGTGGGAGCCTGTTTCTCATGACAGCTGTGCAGGCGCTAGGCACCCATGGAGTGCAAGTGCACAGTGGTATCCAGACCAGCAGTGCCTGAGGTCAGTTGGTGTCTTGTGCCTGCTGCTGCAGCAAGCAACTCAGGAGGGCAGCAGTGGTGTCTGAGGGTTTGAGTGAAGGGCAGTGGCTGGGGGGACACAGAAGTAGATAGATAGGGGTGCTTGTTGCTTTTCACTTCCTCTGTGCCTGATTTCAAGTAACTTTGCGTGACTTGACTTGGAGAGGAGATGATCCAGGTTATATAGCAATTTATATTCTCAGACGCATTCTGTCTTGAGCTGGAAGTATTATCCTGCTGATAAAAACCTGCAGGTACTAGATTTTCTCTCTTCATCCACCTTTGAGCCCCATATCTCTGTAACTATTCTGCATCACTGTCAAGGAGTGATGATAAGGTTCCATTGCTTGTTACCTGCTATTGCTTGGAGCAGCAAGGTCAGCACTCTTGGCTGTTTCACTTTCCTAGTGATAATAGTCAACTTTGTGGCTTTTGTTATATGATGCAGTTGATGCTTGGTAAGAGGCTAAAGCACATGTATTTTAAAAGTCCTTAATAGCTGCTAAGGAGCAATAATTTTGTTGGTTAGCTCTTTTAGCCCATTAAACAGAACTAACCAACTTTCCTCCTTGCCTGCCCCAGAAATATCAAGTTGTCTTGTCATTTAAGCGAGATAAGTCTGCATAACTCATGCTTTATCTCTTCATGTTCTTCCAAATACTGCTTTAATACTAATGTTAGAGGATCTGTTTCGTCTCTTGTGCTTGAGGTGTGCAAATATGTTTTTCAAGACTTGTCAAAATGAAAGTCATGGAGTCGCGTAATGTGAGAATGTTATTTAGGCTGATGTGTAAGTAGCTACTTGATTCTTTATGGTAACAAAGTGCTTGCTTAGAACTTCAGCTCTTTTCTGTGGAGCCTTGAGCCCGTGGCCTTCCTTGCTGAAGCTGTTGACAAAGCAATAATGGTTGATTACATGAATATGAGACTTAAAGGAAATGCAGTCCTGACTAGGAATCTTTGCTGGATCACAAGTCAAAGACCGAAAAAATCGGTTCAGGGATTATAAGCATTTGTTAGAGTCTTAATCCTGTCAGCTGTTACTTTGTGAATTAGTGATGCTGTCAGTTGAAGTGATTAGTGTGAAATGTTTTAGGCCACTAATAATGCGGTGAAGCTGGAGTTTTTAATATGTTCTTCTTAAATTTGGAATGTGTCAAAACTAATCTGAAGTCAAAGCATAGAACTGGAGAGCTGAGAACATGCTGAGTTAAGCAGATGCTGTGATTTCTCTGGTTTCTAGCTCTTTCTGTATATTTTTTTACCTGTAGTGAAACATTATTTTTCAGAAGAGTGCTGAAGACCTAGACTTGGCCCCTGTTTTGGGTGGGGCACATTAAATAATGCTTTCAACTTGGATTTAATATTGATGACTTTTCATTTTTTTTCCAAGCTGGTGGTTTGAATCACAGGTTTAACAGAGAAAAGAATCCCACTTTATAGGCAGGATTTTAATAGAGTACTGCATTACAGGATTATACTTAACATGACAAAGCACTTTAAAAGATTATTTATAGGAACTACCTGAACCCTGGACTTCATCCTGCAGAACACACACTAAGTGGCTTTTTTTTTAAAGTAGGTGTTTATAAGGTTTGTGCTACCCTGCTCCAGAGGACGCTGTCTTGAGCACCAGTCTAAAGCAGACATTTAACAACTGAAGCAGTTTTAGATCAAGTTGCATGCTACTTGCCTCAGCTTTCCAGAAAAGAGGTGGTTTTGCTAATTGGGGAAGCTGTTCCCTGATGAAAAGGAATTAATTGTAAAGTATGTCATGATCTGTGATACAGCCTTTCCACTAAACAGCTGCTGCAGTAAGAAACTCCTCTCCATGATGTTACTCTTTTGCTATTTAGTATTCTTGGCTTACTGTGAGATCTCATTCTGGGTAGGCAAGGAATTGTCATTAGTGTATTCACCAAAAGGTCTCACTGACTGACTATTATGGCAGCTTTCTGCTTTTACCTGCCATGTCATAAAATAGACTAGCCAAGAAATTTAAGGAAATGGTGTTTCAAAAGACAGCACCAGTTTCAAGCACACATTCCTATCTCTCTTTGCACTTTATCATGTTTCAAAACACAGTTTCAGAATCAATTTAATTTTTTTTAACAATTCTGCAGGCGTTGGAAATTTACTTTTAAGTTTGTCTTATAAGGCAAACTAAATTCAAAGTAGGCTTTATTGATTGAATCTTTTCTGCAGTTTTAATATAAGGAAACTAATGAAAAATTATTGGGCAGACCAATTGGTGGTGATACTGTGCATCTTTATCTTCATTTAGCTTGTAAAATCAAGTAGTGCTTGATTTTAAAAGTCAAGCAGTGTTCTTGTCCAACTCCTTTCCTTAAGTATTCAAAACCATCTTTTAATATCCTCTAATATAATAATATAACAGGGGCCATAACAAAGCATGAACTTGTTATACTCTTGTAAATAACTATTAGATAAGGTTTCTAATTAAGTGTTAGTCATGAGGATTGGCTTTAAGTTTTCTAGCTCTGCTGTACTACTTGTGCAAGTTGAAAAATGGGCCTTCCCACAAATAAGATTTGTAGTAACTGCATTGCTGGGCACAGACTTAAAGTTGCTGAGGATGGAAGACATTTGTGGAGACCGCCTAGTCCAGTCCTCCTGCTGACCCATAAACTGCTTCATTATCATCTACAGGCAGAGCTTTGTGCACTCTAGCTTTTCTCACGGGAAAGACAACTCTCCTGCCTTGCCAGTCTGTCCTAAGGAGCCTGTGGCCATCCACACAGCAGCACTGTAACCATGAGAGCTGTTCCAGCTCATCTCTGTGATCCCAGTGAGGTTCTAATCCCTGCAGCTACACAGACCCCCGATGTCTCCAGCTCATTCCCTGTACTGCATTCATTAGTGTATGGAAGCACCCTGTTGTGCTCATTTCCCAGGAAAGGCACAAGCTGTGAGTTGAGCTGGCTGTGTGTCAAAATAGTAGTTTTTTTTATTCTGGTAAAGTGCTCTGCAGAGATAGGAAATGTCTCCAGGAGCACACAGGAATAAATGCCCAGTTTACATTCTGCACTAGTTCTGTATGTTCATGTGATCTGTCATTTGCTAGGTCATAAAGGGAAGTGTCCTGAACTAAATGTGTCCTAGTTCTCTGTGTTGAAGTCAAGTGGTTCTGAGTTAATAGTCTGCCATCCAAACTCAGAGTTACCAAGCATGTTACATTGTGCCACTCTTGCTCCTACGGCACCCTGGAGGCTGTGTTGGAGAGCACACATTTGGCCGTAAATGCTTTTATGGTGGTAGGCACAGCACTCCATGGGGGAGACCAAGGATGGCACTTCTCCCGTAAGTAAAGCTCTCCACAGCCTTCAGTCTTCTTACCTATAGGAATACTGAAATTGTGTAATACCCCTGTACTAGAGTAACAGTCCAGTTCCTATTTGAAGATAGAAATACTGCTTTTGACTTTGGTATAAGGTATATTAATACAGTAGTCTGAAAAACTGTCTGTTATTGAAAACATCTGTTCCTTGTCCAGTAGAAAGGCAGCTTCTTGCATGTGCAGAATATCGTGGTATGGGATTCACTCTACCTGACTGGGGAAACTGTAGTAAAGAAATCTATTTAAAGGTGATTTAACACAACACCTGAATTATGAGTACTAAATGTGACTATTGTTGCTTTGTCTGATGTAAATGCATTGATTAAAAGATGGAGGGAAAGGTTCAGTGCTTGGCACTTGTGTGATGTTGCCTGATTGAGAGAGGTTAGTGGCTCACAGTACACATCTGTGAACCCTTCAGTGAAGTGCTTAATATAGTGGAAGTACTTTCATGGGCTACAGGAAGATGATCCCTGAGTGCTCCTAGGGAGCTGGGATTCTATGGTTAAGAGTGAGCTCAGGATTGGGGATCATTACTTGCCTACCTGCATCAAATATGGTCCCAACAGGGCTCATATTTCCCCAAATGGAAATGTGAGTGTACTGTTTTGAAAGCAAAACCAGCGAGAGACTCCAAGTCAGAAATAACAATTTAATAGGAAGGAGGAAAAAAAGTAAAATAAAATAAATAAAAAGTAATAGTACGAAAGACCTTGACAGAGTCAGAATACAACCTGACACCCTGTTAGTTAGGATGGTGGAAGCAGTCCAGATGAAGTGGTCTTGTTGAAGCAGAGATCCCATAGAAAGTTCTGGTAGCTCTTGTCCTTGGGAATCCAGTGGTAAGGGCTCCCTGTGCTGTCCCAAATCCCAGATTATACCCAGGTGGGAACACTTGGCTCCTCTCCCTGGGTGGAACATCTCACAGTGGGCTGATATCATTCTATGAGTCCTGCAGTGGGTTCTTGATGGCCCATTGAACAGAGAGAGCTCTGGGAGGGAGTTACCCATGAGTCATGGGGCAAGGCATTGATGGGGCCAGTAACAGAACGTAGTCCAGAGGGAGGGGGCAAGGGAAACACTGCCCCACCTGGTTTCAACAGCTCATGAAGATGGTCATAGAATACATGCTTTGGGCACATCTTACATTGTAACCTAGGACAGTGAGCATGAGACCTGAAGTTCAGTTTGCAAGCAAGAAATGTAATTGTATGGGCAGAGACAGTTGCTTCTGCTGGTATTACCTAAATAATGTTTCAACTTGTGGTTTATCCCAGACATCCAGTTCACTAGGGAAGCATGATCTAGTGAGATACATCCTTAGGGGGAGCAGCAGTAGCAGCTTGTGGTCTGTCTGCAGTGTCTGGTGCAATGTTTGAGACCAATGGGTTCAGTCTGACAGCCCCAGGACAGGGTAATAGTAGTGGAGCTCCTGCAACTCTGCAGCACACTTCTTGGTTGAATTGGCATTTGTTAGAGTTTGTAAAATCAGTGCTACTGATAGCTTTCTTATGGATTATGTATTTGCAGCTTTTTCACTGAAACCATGTTATAACCTCGTACTGAGGTAAAATTTTGGTAAATTTGAGCTCCAATGTGCCACTTAAGGCACTGATTGTGTGATCTGAGATGTTTGACATGGCTGTTGTATTTGTTAGGCTCCTGGAGATCCAGTTAAAAACTGGTATGAGATTAACTATCTGAAGCATGTCACCACTGTCTCTTAGTGGTTTGATGGACCTCATGTATGCTGTGTATCAAAGATGGACATGTTTCTGCATGGGTGAGCTTTCAAAGGAAGTATAGTTGAAATACACTGCGAGTCAGTGGGAGTGAGGCTGTTGAACAAGTCTGTTGCCTGAGTGACACTTTTCTGGTATGCACCAAATTAACTAGTGTGAACGGTGGTGTCATAATTCACCTGAAGTAATTAGACAAGTAGACTGTTATCACCACAAGATTAATGGTTAATGGTATTAACTCAGTCTTTGTGTTTGTAGAAGATTTCTGTCAGGTTTTCCAGCAAGGTCTTGCAAGGTGGGAGCAACGTGGTAGATCCCTCTCTGCTGTTGTCTGTCTGCAATATGTCTTCTGTGTCTTAATATGAGGCTTGGAGGCTTTCTGAAAGTACTTGGAGAGGTCTGGCTAGATAACTCCCTACAGAAGAAGTGGTTTTAGCTGTAATGGCACTACTGTCTTCTAACATTCACTCTAGGTAACATTATCTTGCTGAAATAAAGAGCATGTTCTATCTGGTGCTATATAGGCTCTACTAGTTGTTCTGTACTGAGTAATACGGAAAATAATGTGGAGAGTGGTTTCTTTTCCCCCCATAAAACTCTATGTTACTATGATGCTTGCAGTGCTATCTGTGCAACAGTGAGGCAGTTTTATGACTGTACTGCCTACATGCAATGGCAGTCTCTTGATACTGTTGATACCTGGCTATTAGGAGCATTAGCTTTATAGCATGACATTGAAACCTTATTTACTTAAATATAGATGTATGTGTTTTTTGTCAGGGGGGCAGGGGGAGAGTGTGCTCCAGTGCCTTAAAAGCACTGTTTGAGGGAAGTCCTTTTTTGTCTCTGAGCTACTGCTCAGAAACAAGTTACTTGGCTAGTTTTCTTTTACTCTGATGGAATTCTAAAAATAAACAACCAACGAAGACCAAGCGAACAACAGCAAAAACAAAAATCCCAGAAAAAAATCCCAAACAAATTCAGATAGTAAAGTTCCTTAGGAACAGGGATATATATTTGCTTATATTTCACTTCAGCATAAAATCTGAGTTTTAAAGGGTTGTTTTAAAGTGTTGCACTTCAGAGCAACTGATCAGACTGATTCTTCCCTGTGACTAAATCTTTGAAGGTTACAACCTTGCTATAGACTTGGAGAAGGATTTAGTTCCAGTTTTCCTTAGACATCAAGATAATTCTTAGCAGGGTTATTGGCTTGAGATTACTGGTGACGTGTAAGGTAATGTCTATTTGTAATGACTAATCTAGAATGGTCCTGTACTGAATGATGTGAGAGGGCATATATTTAAGAGTTTCATCTTGTAAGTAAATGTAAATTAAATATCATCAGATTTGCTTTCCAAGCTGCACTGATGCATCTCTGGAAACATGTAAGAAGAGTGGGGCTGTGCCTGGCAAGGATGGAGGGGATTGTGGAGAATGTGAGTATGTACAAGTATTTTGTACTTAAAACAGATCATTGTTGTGGTAGTCCAGATCTGAACAGAGCCTTAAAAGATGGAATTATCCAAGTCTAGCTGTAACTTGTTGGAAAGAGCAGCGTGCTTTGTTGGACAATGATCGGTTAAAGGAACAGTGCACTTGGGAGGCTCTTGTTCTTTCTGTTGTACATAACTGTAGGTGCCAAAAATATTTTGTATACTAAGTCCACTCTTCTCAAAATCACTTGAAGTTATTAAACTTTTTTAGTCTTAAGAGCTGGAGATGTCTTTGCATGTAAATGTGTGGAATAGTGAAAAGTAAGATATGGTATGGAGACCAGGGTCACTAGTAGTGATTCTTAATCCCAATTGGCTAGTATCCAGTGATTGGCAGTCTGATACTATTGATACTGTTAGAATATTGTGGTGTGATATCTATGCCCTCTTCATGCATGCAGAGAGGACTCCTGATCACAACTGTATTAAAAATACTGGTTTTATACTCCCTGTGATATTTTCCACATGAACAAGTCTTAGTGACTCTCCTGCAGTACAATTTCATCTCACAGTCTGCAATCTTTCTTATTATGGAGGTTAATACTCCAGTCTGATTCATTTGATGAAAAACAATTCTGAATTGAAATGGTTCTTCAATCTGTGCCTATCATTTTCCCAGCCTTGTAGGAGAAGAATAATGACCTGGCTTCAGGTTCTGGCTTAACCTTTGGTTTAACCTGCTGTAACACAGTGAACTTGCTAGTCCTGGCCTTGCTTCATGTGTCTGTTAGTTAGCAGCGTATATGTGGCTCCTGCCAGAGCATATTTGTGACAGCCAATGTCTGTAAGTGTACACACAATTCTGGGGGGGTTAGGCAGGATTAGTAACTCATAATAATTGACTGAAACAGGTGTAATGTAACTTTCAGTGTATCAAGTAAATGTATTTATTCTGTCGTTTTTTCCTGCAACATTTGGAGATATGGTTGGTGCCACTTTGAACAAGAGTCTAGCCTATATAAAGAGGTTAGATCACTTTGTGTGTACAGAGTAAAGTAGTTCCTTGCCTTAAATTTTTACTTTTCATCCTGATATTATAAAGTCTTAAGTTCTCAAAATCTATTTTGAGTTTCCTGTCCAGTGCCCTTATCGTGGCAACTGCAAGTCTGCTAGATCTTAGGGAGAGAAAATCCCTGATTACCAAAAGCAAATCTGAGGCTTGGGTTTCACTCCAGTGTTCAGCCTGGCCACTGCATCCAGGAGTGAATTGTGAACAGTGTCAGGAAACTGCCCTGTTTCTGCAGCAATATAAATGACTGTTTGGCTGCTGTAGTTCCACCTTCTTTGGCCTTAGTTGTACAAACTGTTTTTCACCCTTCACATCAGCTCTGAGGTGTGTGGCCTTGCAGATGTGACTGGCAGGCCTGGTGGGCTGTGCTGAGTGGCTCTGCTGCAGGAGGAGATGGGCTGGAACAGGCAGGGACAAGGAGAGGGGACTGGGGGACAGGGGATGGTGATGGCAGCATTGGGTGATATAAATGGGGACTGTGAAGCTGCCCCAGTGTGCTCTGCGAGACACCTCAAGCTGAATGAATTCCTTGATCCAATTAAACATGGCCCAGAAAAATCTATAAGCACTACTGAGAAGGTAGAAATGTCCAGCATTACATGGGAAAGGATATGAGGATATCCCAAGCAGGAATTTCTACCAAATCCATCATGATCTCTGTTTAGCTTGGAAACCGTTAACTGGATATATGCCAAGAGGTAAGATATTAGCACAACAAAAAAGGACAGAGTAGCATTTGTAATTTTTCAGCCTACATATCCTAAAATTTTCAGAGGCATTAAATATGCCACTTAATCTCCAGTGGGTTTTTTTAGTTGAATTACCAGTTGGAGCATTTACAGTCCATTTGAAGCTAATGGAATTTCAGTACTTAAATATTTTCTGAGTAACCTCAGAATGGCTGAGGAGCTCTTACAGTTCATAGCTCAGTGAGATTGTTAATTAGTTTTGTGATCCAGGGAATTTCTGTTACTGCATTCTTGTGGGCATATCACAGAACCAAACACTTCAAAGCCTCTAATTCATATTCTGATAAATGAGGATCACTAAAATACTGTTGCAAAACCTTGTTCTTTCTGTGCTTGCTTTTGATGACATCATATTTAGGTCTTTATAATAGGTTGAATACCCAGATTTTCCTTTAAAAGTAGATATCTGAAAGGTCTAACAAAGCTCCTCTGTCAAGCTATTGGGCTAAGGGTTTCTAGAATCCTGTTTTAAAATTCGAAGAATGGCTGCTTTCAGTGGCAGGATAGCAGTGAAAAGAAATGTCCAAAGATATCAGCTGCACAGCAAGAGAACAAGGGCTGATCTCAGCAATTTTGAGCTTAGAGCTTTATTTCAGTTTTAAATCTCAGACTGAATGAAAGAACTAGCAGCCAGTCCAGTTAAAGCCTTTGGAGGGTCTCAGATTCTTTTATTACAACAGCAGAATATTTATTGGAAAACAGGTAGACTTAGTGAAGCTTCTGGGGGTTTTTTTGTTTGTTTGTTTTTTGTTTTTCCTTATGTACTTGGGTGGACTGTAGCAAAGTTTCTTTCTTGTGAAGTGACAAGAGCTTTTTCCTTTAAGTGTTCGCAGCTGTGGTGTGTTAATGCATGTAAAAAACCCAGCGATGTTGAAGTGTGGTCTGGTTTGAAATCCGTGTAGTTATTCAGTCACAGTCTTTGAATCTTGGTATTAAGTAGACCAGTCCTGTTTGTAAACTGCCTTCTGAGCAGTTTTACTGTTTTGGTTGAGAAGAGGGTGGAGAAAAAGCAGTTTACTAAGCTGTTTATAAACAATTGCCTTGAAGTGCTCAGTTTTGAGGGACCAGCCAAGAATGACCCAGCGTTGTTCAGGGGGCTTTATTAAACTGCAGAAATTGTAATCTATACAGATAAGTCAAGGGAAGGCTGAAATAGCTGGTGAGTTTAGGGTTAGATATCTTACATTAAGGGTGACATGGTTTGAGTAGTCCTGTGGCCAAGAAGAGATCTTCAGAAGTCTAAATCAAAACAGCTGATTAGTAACTCCTATAGTTTGAACTGTAGATTCTGTGCTTCATGTGAGCAGCCTGTGGCTGGTGTAACCTTCCTTTCTTGATCTGAAGTACATCTTTCACCAGCATCACAAAGCTCCTATTGTGCATAGGCTGTGTGTTACCTATTTTAGGATAAATGCAGCATTATCAGTCAGTGCCTTAGTCCTTATCTTTTAAAGTGGATGAAACAGGTAATTACTTCTATTTTCTTAAAGAAGAAAGACTGCTAGAAAAGGTTTATTCTGACATGGGGTCTATCTAGCAGTTTATTTCAAAGCAGGATGAATGGTAACCGGAAGAAACAACCTCTCCTACCTCACTCCCCAAAATAAACTTTCAGAAGGTTTGGGGTGTGATTTTTGTTTGTTGTTGGGGTTTTTTGGTTGGTTGGTTTTTTACAGCTTATGACACTTAGCATATGAAGTTCAACATGGTGTCATTAAACCCGAGGGTAAAATGACAGATGGAAATTAAAGGGATTGACTGACTGCCTAATGGATTGCTTCTTGTCCTGTCAGAGGAGGGTGAATTTTGCTGGAAAGTAAACTATGCCCAAACAAGAAGTAAAGAGCAATAGGGGAGACGAGGCATCTTACACAGCATTAGGTGTCTTGTCTGAACAATTACTCATCTTCAGCAGATGCAGTAAGACCTTCTGGTTGCATCTATGCCCCTTAAACTGAAAGGACTTGAGTAATGTTTTACAGCAACTGCAGTTGTCACAGGTTCTTCTAGACACTGCTCTTTTTTGGAGAAGTGGTTGGATTTCCCAAGACATGTTTTTCTGTGAACAGATGCGTTAATGTCAGTGTCTTGACTGCCGCAAAGATGCTTAATGTACAGAATAGGAAGAAGATTAATCTTTGCCTACTCAGAGATAACAGAGGAGAGAGCTTCCACTTGTGTTAATAGAGATTTTTTTAAACTTTTTTTTTAAACTTTTTTAACCTCAAGGAACTGTTAGATGTGAGCTTTGAACCATGTTGTGTAAACTGTTTCTTGGGCTGCAGAGGTGGAGATAAAAATAAACAGTTGGCTCCAATGCCTTCTCTTGTTGTTTTACTAGAATATTCGTATTATAATCTCACTGTGCCCCTTTCTGACCCAGTGATGTGCTGTTAGCCTGTTGTTCTGTAAGTACTGGTACTTCTGCACTGAAACTGACAGTGTTAATCCTGTGTCACACTGCTTCAGCCTTGCCTTGTCCTCTGTTCTTGCCTCTGCACTGCTTGGCTATTCTGGGCTGGAGAGGGCCACGCTCCCTCTGGTGCCACCAAAGAAGAGCTGCTTTGTGTGAAGCTTCTGGGACCTCATGAGTGCACACTGCACAGGGTCTGTATTGTGAGCATACTGCTGCATTCACAAGGTTCATGTAGTCCTGATCCTCTGAAATATTCAAGTGGCACTTGGAGCAGTTCTGCAGAGAAGATCAAGTACCTTGGCCATGAAGAGCTTTAGATGCAATCAAACTGTAAATTTTTATGCTATTGGGTGGGGTTTTTTTAATATTATACTTTGATTATCAATCGGGTAATACTGTAAGGCTGACCTTGCAGTTTCTACAGGCTGTTGTTGGGGTGGAATAGAGAAGGAAGGACTTAAATGCTCTCTCCCCTTACCTCTATGATGAACTGAATCAAGCTTCTTGGTATTTTTCCTAACAGACAGCAATTCATTTACCATGACTATGTAAAGATGTGGTATTTGTATTGACAGGACAGAGAAGTCTTTTCTCTTGGCTATTAGTAAATTATGCCTTTATTGCTGTTCATAGCACAGCACATAGGACTTAGTGCTGCTGCCTATTACATATTCCTAAGTTCGTGATGCCAGAAAAATGTCTAATTTGAAAACTTTGTGTAGGATATCTGATCAAAGAATACTCACAGGTTAAAACCAGTCACAATTATACTGAAGAGTAGCTATGGGTCACAATCCAGAAAGCAGCTTATCTACTACTGTGAAAGCCAGACTACTCTTGAACTAAGACAAAACAGCATTCGCTACAATTTAAGAGCAAGCTGTGTTATTTCTAGAATACTTAAAAGTTCCTGAACTATCTCATTGTGTGGCCAATCTGTAGCTCTTGTTTCTTGGGTGTTTATGTTCAAGCAAGCTGAATTCCAGTTTACCATCTGTAGCCATGTGGACAATAGGCAAAGCAACCACTTCTGGAGGTCAGATGGTACCTGTTGTGTTTTTTTCACATTCCCTTGGCAGGGAAATATTCTCTTCCTCTCTTGTTGCTCTGGTGACTAAGAGTTAAAAATCAATGTCTGTGGCAATGGCTGAATTTACTGTCCCCAACAAATGTGTGTTTGTCTTGTACAGGGAGAACCTATGGAGAAGCTGGAATTGTCACGCCCCATTTCTATACTAAGGAGTGTCCAGGATGAGGGAGCTGATATATAACATAATAGAGAAGATTACCAGAGGAAAATATCTGTCTTCACTTACCAATGTTTATCCCAGAATGAGCATTTAAAGATGATTAATTTGCATTGTTGTGCTAAATATATATGTAGCAAACAGGTGTGAGTAAAAAACTCTGCATGGAAAAATACTGCTGCTCAGATGTTTGAAAATGCTGTCCTGAGGGCACTTCTTGATTGTTGGCATGTTTGTTCTTGTATGCATGAGTCAATGAGTACTTAGTTTGATTTGTTGCTTTTCAGAACATTAAGTCATGACAAGGGGAAAAAAATAGTCACAATCAGTGTACTCCAAGGGCAGTTGTCCAGACTGGTCATGGAATTGTCAGTCTCAGGGCACATAAACTGCATTGCTTGGAACAAACTGCTTTCAGGGGAAGGTTTGGACTGGACAGTATCCAAAGTTCTCTTTCCAATAAATAATCCTGTGGTGTGTTTGTAGGCTGATGATCCCTGAGTCTCTTGTTAATTTTGTTTAGGGCAGCTGGTTGTCCTGAAGGTTTTTTTAATATACTACTCAGTAACTTCTACTGTTGGCCTTGTGTTTCCATACAGTAGCACTTGATGATGTGGCAGCTGCAGTGTTTTTCTAGAGTAATTGTTTCCAGGTAAATTTGAGACTCCTGGAAGGTCCATTGCTCCTGTGCTTCTGGAATAAAGTGTGCTGCTATAAATCAAGGCTGGTACAGCCACTTCCTGTAGCTGTGTTTTCTGAATGGTCTGCTGGTCTCCTTACAGCTCCATGCCAGGATATGAGCAGCTGGGGTCCTTTCTGGTGCTCTGAGGACGCAAGAGTCTCTATCCTGCTATCTCCTATATACATGTCATGTATCTGAAATATTAATGTTTGGGGTTTTTTCTGTGTGGGAATCCTGACTGGTGTCACATCTTTGTTTGACTTATTTCTGCTTTTATCTTCAGTGTGCTGTCCTTAGAGATGCTACTCTGTGCTAATCAGTGTGGCAGCTGCTGCTTGTGCTTTTGGTACAACTACTGTGTCCAGCTACTCTTAAAAAATCTCAACCAACCAAAAAAAGAAGCAGTATTATTTTTAAGAAGCCTCCAGCATTTAATTACTAGGCTTGCATAACACACAAACAGAGGCTTGTTAGCTAGGGCTTGTTTATTGAAGCTTACTCCTTTATAGCTTAGCAACATCAGGAGAAGAATAGGAACTGAGATTTTTTTTTGCAGTAAAGCAGGATTTTTTTTTCCTAAGCAAATTAGATTTGCAGCATCAAAAGGCAGGAAGAGTGTAAAATAAATGCTAATGCCATGTCATAAGACTTTCTGCTAGAAGCTTTTGCAACTTGTTCCTGCCAATTTACTGTGTATCTCTGCTGTTTTCTTAGCCCTCATGGGGAGAAGATCAAAAGCCAGATTTCTGCCTATGAGCAGATCTAAGGTATAGCTTAGTATCAACATTAAAGAAATATTTTAGAAAGGTGCAATGCTTTATAACAAGAACAATAAAAGCCACTTAATTTCATGTCATTTGAGAAAGAGTGCATTTTTCTTTAGAAACTGCTCTAGACAGTAGTCTTGTAGGCTGGGTTTGCAAATAAGAGTAGCTCGTTAGAAACCTTTGGCACTTTTATTAATCATACTGTTGTCACAAATAGAAGGGATTTGTTTTAATACCTTGTCCTATTCATTCTTCAGGCATGGTTTGCATGCCAGTGCATTGGAGTGGCCCATTCTTTGGGCTTGTGGGGCAGGGTATTTATCTGGTCCTTTGGCACTTGTGAGACACTTTACCTGCATGCTACCCTGATGTTGTGAATGTCATGGATGAGTGACTGTGCTGCTTCTCTCTGCAGATCTGATTGGTTGCCTGGCACTTGGTCTGTGCCAAGCAGGACAATGGCTGCCAGCAAAAGCAAGAACCAGAGTTCCTTGGCCCTCCATAAAGTAATTATGGTTGGCAGTGGAGGTGTGGGCAAATCTGCACTCACACTTCAGTTTATGTATGATGAGGTAAGTAAATTTGGTTCAGCTTCTCTTAAAGCACAAATTCATATGGCTTGCTAAGCATTTTTTTTGTAGGATGGGAACTAAATGTGAGAGCAAAAGACCTGATGACCCAACTGCCTAGAGCAGGATGTAGAAAACTGGGAGATGTGCCCTCTGGGAACATCTCTGGCTAAAAGTGACAAAATTAATGCTTATTTGGGAAAGGATGGTCTTCAGAAGTCATTCATGATGTACATGTGCTTGTGTACAGAAGCTGTTACTACTTGGAGTTGAACTTTAATTTTGTAATTTAGGTCAGTTAAGGCTGAAGTCAGAAGTAAACATTCTAGCTCATTTAGAGCCAGGTGATGGAGTGGGCATGTTCATAGCATGAATTCTTCCATAGTGGTATACAGGAAGCTAGATTAGGCA
Source organism: Sylvia atricapilla (assembly GCF_009819655.1). Classification (NCBI taxonomy): domain Eukaryota; kingdom Metazoa; phylum Chordata; class Aves; order Passeriformes; family Sylviidae; genus Sylvia; species Sylvia atricapilla. The sequence goes on from NC_089146.1 coordinate 26,406,632, forward strand.
GCCCATGCTAGTATGTGAAAGAATACATGATCCTGTAGTTCAAAAGTTAGCATTTATCTATAGGTTGTCCACACATACTATAGAAGTGTAAGTATCTGAACAGGTGATGTAGTCATTAATGAAAGCCAGCCAGCTTAACTGGCCTTAATTGTTGTGTTCTGAGGCTGAGAGGCTGTTTACCTCCACTTCTCTCTGGGTGTGTACTGTTGAACTCAGCTGAACTGGCAGTGGCTCTGTGGATCTGATCAATACTGAATGAACTGAAGTATGTGCGTGTGTAATTATGGAGCAGGCTTTCATGTTCAGCAGCTGGATGCTCTCATCTACACCTGTTAAAAGTTCAGATACCTGTACCTGAAGTATATTTAAATGCATTTTCTTAAAGAGAGAGATCTAGATAATGCCAGCAGATTGCTGGTAACTTATACTGCAACTGTGTTCTTAAATTTTGTACTGAAGTTGCTGAACAGTGTTTCGTGTAGCAAAACTTGACTAGGCAAATTGGCTCTTTGATGTATTAAGGGCCTAAATAATTTGCTTTTAATAGTAAAACTAAAAAAAAAAAAAAAAAAAAAAAAAAAGAAGTGGTGTAACTTAGTGGCTGACTGAATTATGAGAAGATTTTGGGGAATTTAAATGTCACCGAAGTGAAAGAAGGAAGACGGACAAATACTGAGACTATTTGACAGTAATTCTAAACACTAATCCCTTTCTTGTCAGTTTGTAGAAGACTATGAACCTACCAAGGCTGACAGCTACAGAAAGAAAGTAGTTCTGGATGGTGAAGAAGTTCAGATAGACATTCTGGACACAGCAGGACAGGAGGATTATGCAGCTATCCGAGATAACTATTTCCGCAGTGGGGAAGGGTTTCTTCTGGTCTTTTCCATAACAGAGCATGAATCCTTCACAGCAACAGCAGAGTTTCGGTGAGTAGTTTCTCTCCTAGGCAGGGGAAATTATCCAGTTCCTATGTTGCTCTAACAACTCTGCCTAAAAACTGCAGCTCTTTTATTCTTTGTCTATTACCATTTGATCAATGAAAGTGACACCTGACCATTTTGCTCTCAGTAAATGATAATCTAAACTACAGTATTCAGCCTCTGGCTTTAGTTGTCTTCATACCTGCAACTTATGAGTACATTATGCCAATAGCAACTTCAGGCAAGTAACAGATTCTTGGACTCTTAAAACAGGCATTTTCCAGCCAATTTTCAGTCTTAATGGATGTGAAGTTTAATTATCTTAAAACAGTACTTCTGGAATTAAGTCTGACTTTTGGCCAGATTTCAGACACAGTATTGCTTACTGCTAGAAGCAGGTGCTCTAAGGAAGGGAAGGATTAGCCTCCACTCTCAGGTATGGATTGGTGCCAAACAAGGGTTGGCAGCCAAGCATTGCTATTGTATTCCTAGAAAGACACACAGCAGTAGTAAGCACTTCCATTTTTCTTTTTGGGATTAGCAGTTCTGATGTAAAAATTGGCACCAGATTGACCACAGAAACTGCTTGTGTAATGTGAGGGGGGGTAAATAGAAAAGGATTTAAACCACTGCTCTGGTTTTAGGATCTATGTAGCCACATTCTTCAGGGCAAGTGTTTTAACTCTATTTGATAATACCTGTTGCCTCAGTAGAAGGTAAACTGGAGATTGCCTGGAACAGCAGTATAACTTGAATGAAAACTTCCCAAAGCATATGGGAAGTTTAGGAGTTCCTTATGCTTGTCAGAATAAAAGCTCTTTATCAGTCTGCCTTTTGTTCCCTTTGCTTCAGTGGTACAAGGTTAACAGATACTAACTGGTAATGGGAAGTGCTGTAGCTGGGGACACTTATTTCTAGGTTTTTCTTAAAGCTTGCACTCCAGAACTTTGGTCCAGGTTCTTAACATAGCATACTGTTTCAACAGTAGTGGAAGACCATAAAATCTTTTATGATAAAAATACTGTTCCTTCTTATGTGACTGTGTTCTGCTTCAGAAGGCTGACAGTCATGGGACACAGAACCAGACCTCAGTCTGCTCTAACTGGAGCTCTGAAGGGAGCCAACAGTTCAACTGTTACAGGACTACAAAACTGAGTACTAGGATTCTTCTTAATGTAAGATGGAGGAAAAGGTCAGGTAACACTCAACACAAAGAAAATGACTAGTGGAAGCACGTGGGTTTGGCTTATGTGCCTAAGTGAAATATAATGTTAAATCCAAGGCTCTGAATGAAAAAGAGTAGGAGTATTTATCTTGGCAGTTCAGTTTTTTTGTCAGACTTCTGTAACTAGGTTAATGGTGTGTTGGTTCAAGATTCCAGCACAGTGAAACAATGAAAAAGCAATGCTAGCCCTGAAGATGGGCAAGAAAGGCCTAAGAGCTTTGTGATGCAGAATCTCCTACTTTTCAGTGGTTCAGAAGTAAAACAAATAGTGAAATTAGTTAAATGGAATATTTAGACTGATGTGCAAGAACCAGCTCCTTGGTCCAGGGAGGAGTGTGGAATGGGCAGTATGAATCACGGGCATCTCAGGCCAAACTGCAGATTGGTATTATTGATCCCTTAGGTGCCAGAATTCTAATGCTATGAAAAAGTTGAATACTGAACAAACTATAGGCTTGTCTTTAAACCCTAGCTTTCCTGCTGATGCTATGCATTCAGTGTTTGCTTTCAGTGCCTCTATAATCTGAAAATGTGTGAAGGTGCAATTAAATGCAACAGCAGATTGTCTGCTTCAGTGCTAATGCTATTTTAGAGTCTCATGTACTCTCCATACATTGTTGTTTTGTAGATGGAAAATGCAGGCATCTGAAGTAGTGTGGTAATTCAGTGAGATGAGAGGGTGTAGCACTGTGCCCATGCCTCGTTTAGCTCTTCTTCATAACAAAATGAAGCAATCTGAAAATAGTTTAGAGTGGTAGAGTTCTTCCAGCATCCTAGATGGACAGCAGCATGTCTCAGTTTGGTTTAAACTTGTGTTTTACCCCACTAACAGCAGAGACTGAGAACATGCAACATCACTCCATCTCCTTTCCTGGAGGCCAGTATGTCCTCTTAGCATGACAGGTTAATGCTGACAGTTGGAATATCTTCCTGGAGTTTTTGAAGGAGGAAGGTTGCTGGCATTTTAGTTAAGAACTGTGTAGTAACTCTCCTTTGGGTAAAGTTTAGGTAGCCACGAGGAATGATCTCTGCCAGCTAATCAGGCTGTTTGCAACCTACTGCCTTGGCAAAGACTTGATATTGCCCAGACCTGTATTGAGATGTGATGCAGACTGTGAATTAAAGATGGTGACTGAATGCCAAGGTGGAACTTGGCAAACATGGTACTTGTACTGTTTTCCTCATTCAAATGTGAACTGCTGCTGCCAGTTACTTTTCTGCCTTACTCTTCTTTCCTAGAGCCTGATTACTCACTAACTAAATGGTAGAAGTGCCTTCCTGGAAGTGTGAGGCTTTCAGTAGTGTAAAGCCTTAGCATTATTGTGCTAATCTTTCAATAATTTTAAAGTGTGTGTCCAACTGTTGGGAAATACCCAGCTGTAAACACTAATAATGTGCAGACCACTTGATCCACTCCACATAAGTGTGGGAGTTTTGTTGCTACTACTAACACAGATATTTTTATTTTGAATACTTAATGCATTAGGGAACAGATCCTGCGTGTGAAGGCTGAAGAGGATAAAATCCCTTTACTGGTAGTGGGAAACAAATCTGACCTGGAGGAGCGCAGACAAGTGCCTGTAGAAGAGGCTCGAAATAAGGCAGAAGAATGGGGGGTGCAGTATGTAGAAACCTCTGCCAAAACTAGAGCAAATGTAGATAAGGTAAGATAAATGATACCTGCTCAATTAGATCATCGCTACTTGTTTAGTAGCTGACTCTTGCTGGGACAAAAGCAAGTCCAGGGTTTTTATTAAAAAAACCCCAAAAACTAATGAACTTACTGGAACATGTACACTTTAGCACATACCTAGCTTAGGGGAACCTGAGATCTGGAACAAGTTAAGGCTATTGTCTTGCTTAACCGTTTGTACTTGAACCAATAGTTTTTCAGTAGTACTTTGGGTAAATGGTTCTAAGGATTCCCTAATATGTTAATTTGTTTGTAGGGTGTGTCCTTAAAACACTAATAAATAACAAGCTATGGACACTTAGAAATTGTTCCCCCTTTCCTATAAAACTACATAGTGTGGTTAATCTTAAAAATTTTATTGTTGTTTTCTGCCAAGACTAGTTTGAATTGTGAGAATAACTTTTTGTTGTGTTCCTGTCCTGTTTTGACTTGTCCTTGGTGGTATAGGACAGTTATTCTCATATTATCCTACTGCTGCTTTCTTGCATAAACAGTAGTGGTGGGATATTCTAGAAGAGAAATGAATTATGACTTTGGAGTGTTCGTCCTATATAAAAGAAAAATCAATTTCAATCATCCCCTTTGTTTTGTTTGTAGTGGGGACTTCTTGAAGAACAGGGTGCCTTTTTACTTCAGCAGTACACAGATGATGATCTTAAATTACTACTTGCACCCAAAGGCCTCAAAATGTGTCTTATGAATATACATCTGTTTAAAGATTACAAATTTTAAGCAGCTTTGTCTTTGGATAAAAAGCACTTGCAGCTAGCTGTACTCTTTAAGTTCTTCTAGACAGCTTCCTATTTTTCTGTATTAGTTCACTAGTGGAAATGCTGTTGGTGCACAAGTTACTGGCAGAAACTCCTTCTCTCATTAAAACTGCAGTATATGGAACTCCTGAACTGAGCCCTTTTGGTTTAAACGATGTGGCATAATTTCAGTTTGGTAAAGAACCATTCTGACATGCAGAATGTCACCAGAAAGTCACCCTCAGCTGCATAAACTGGGTGAAGGAGGGAAACATGAATATTTAGACTTACTTTAATTTGTAAGCATCTCATATTGCTAATGAATGGCTAGCCTATTCTATATTTGGACTAGTTTTCTGATCAGTTGGGATTAACAGCAGTGGAGCTGTGTGTCAAGTGTACTAGTATGGTGATCTCAATTTGCTGTTACAGGTCTTCACTGGCTAGCTTGTGTGGCATACTGCTTATCCTCTCTATAAGCACTGTTTGGTGCATTGTACAAGATATTTTTCTTTGTGGTGATTGTGTGTTAATACTGTGGCAGAATAAAAAAAAAAAGAGGGTTTTGAATTATAAAGTAATCTACTTTTGATCAGTACCATGGTCTTGTTTCCAAGTATCAAAAGCTTGGGAGTTCCCCATTTAGAAAAAATCACAGTGTAGTTCTTCAGAGTGATACTAAACTCTTGTTGTGTAAACCTAAGAATAATTTTAAGTAATAAAATAAAATTATTTTGAAATAATCCTAAAAATAAATACCCAATAACTGTACAGCAAAACAGGTTTTGCATCTGAAATGGTATGTACCTAGATATCAGAAATACAGGGGTCAAATTGCCTAAATTTTGGATGAAAAAAATAGAGAGACATGAAAGGAAGCATGACTTTCTCTGAATTTTTCTTGTAACATAGTTTTGGGAATTTTTTGTGCCCTGTCACTTGAATGCTGCACTTTTGTAATTATAAACCAAGTAGAGTAGTAACCACATGGAAAGGACTGGACTAACTTCTTTCCATTGTTAACAGCAGTGGAAGTGTTTGCTATATGCAAATGTTCTCATGAGCTCTGAATGCTACTTTTGTGCTACTTATGGTATTCAATAAAAAGCTCTTAAAACAGGGCTGTTGAATTTTTTTTTGATAGGTAAGACTGTGCAAGTTTTTGTCACTGCTTGACACTAACATAATTCTGATCTTGAGTTTGTCACAGGAATCTTTATCTAGACTTAACTTCTGCTGTGTTGAGTACAGTGTGGTTCTGTCTTTATTTGCTGCTGCATACAGTAGGTTTTATCTGCTTTCTGGTGGCTGATCTTGTTTAATCTTACTTTATTTTTCCCTCCTAGGTATTCTTTGATTTAATGAGAGAAATAAGAGCAAAGAAGATGTCTGAAAACAAAGACAAGAATGGCAAGAAAAGCGGCAAGAACAAGAAAAGCTTTAAAGAAAGATGTTGCTTACTGTGATGCTTTGGAACTGTAAATATCTATCTACAGGTGGCATGGATAAAATACCACTAAGGATATAGGGCTGGATTCATGAAAGGAAGTCTGTATTGACTCCTTTATCTTTTGCTTTGCATATCACACCTTCAAAATGTGAAAACAACTTTGCAACCATTTCCGGTATCAAACAAAACCTTTGCCTCCTTAAACTGAAATGGGCTCCATCTTCCAACTTGCAAAACTAGAAATAATTTCAGAACTACAATCCTTCTACTTGGTTACACAATGTACTTTTGTATTAACTTCCTTCTAATGTTTCTCTGTGTTTCTCTTGAACCTCTATTGGCCTTAACAAGCACAGCTGTTCAGGTTCAAACAGTTTTTCCTGCTGTTGCTGCCCTCCTTGATGGTGCAAACTGCAGAAAGGCTAGATGACACCTAGTGAAGGGTTTGAGTCTCCATTTTCTCTTAGTTGTCACTGATATTTCTTACACTGAAATCTGCTGACTTCCTCCCTGCACTCCATGTAAGAAATTGCAACTGACAGTTGAGAGCCAAGTCAAAACAAATTCTGTGTTCTGATTAGTCAATACAGCATTCATGAATCAAGCCTATGGACTCAATTATTTAGGAAATGCAAAAATTGATATTTAAATACAGGCTAGATGCATTCCCTGCTGGGGTCTGTCTTCTCATCCTTAAATTAGTGGTATGGGGTGAGAAAATGACTGTAAGCCTTTCTTCAAAAGGAATAGTATTATCACCATCTCCCTGAAATGCTGTCCTGGGTTTCTTCCATGTATTGTGTCTCGACTCAGTTACACTCTACATCTATCATCCTTCTCTTCCCTTGTACTGGAATAGTGGAAATAGGTGTTGATTTAATCAGTTATGTTTATATTGGAACACTTGTGATGATAATGTTGGAAAGTGAGAACATCTGCATCTGTCTCCTGTCTTGCTGAAGATGAAAATGTTCAATAAGGGTGGGTCCCATCACACAATCATGACCTGAATTGGTGAGGCATATATGCTACCTCTCAATGATTAGCTGGCTAGTGAGCTGTACGGTGTCAAAAAGCAAATTAAGTTAAGCAGTTGCCACATCTCTTACTCACTCTTCATTTTTATATGTACCATTTCTGATGCACAGCAACCTAGCACATGTTGAGTTTTGCTGTCAGTTATGCATTTGTGGTGTTATCTGTTCAACAAAAACTGCAGGTTCTGTTGTCAGCTAAATGAAATGGACTTTCTGATGCAGTTTAAATTAAGTGCAGTTGCCAAAAATCACTTCTGTCACTGTGGAAAAGAACTTTCTTCTGGTTGTGGAGTTTGTCAATGAGTTATGGCTATCTTCTGCCTCCAAGGAGTAGAGAAACTTGAAGAGTAACTGTATCTTGCTGGTAACTGGATGCTTAAAAAACACAGTTGCTTGGTAAACATAATCTAAATGGTTGTTCAATGAAGCTCACTGCAGCACTAAATTAACTAATGGTGTTTCTTCCTGAGATGGAGTAGTGAATACTGTTCAGTACTTAGTGTTGTAATTTGAGGTTGAAATTTTTTTTTCACATGTACTAGATTGCTTTTGTGCATTCCATCTCTGAACATTGAAAAAAGTAAGATGTGATCTGTATCAGAACCTCTGTTGACCTGAGGTTTCACAGGGACTTATCTCAAACTCACTGTCTTCCATAACTAGTTCATCTTGTCAGGCAACTCATTGGATTGGGGAAACTGTACTAAATAAAAGGTGCTGTAATCTTCATTCTTGTCAAATTAAATTCCTTCTTTGTTACTATTATCTTGTATGGGCAGAAAGAATAGTTAACCAGCTCTGGAACTGCTTCTCTGTGAACAGTGTAATTAATTGTGAAGTTGGCTTTGTAATACCCAATAGTGTTTTGAAGCAGAAGCTGGAAGCCTGCTGGCTAACAGAACTTGTCACTTGAGCTGTGTCATCTGTGTCTAAAGCTTAAGCACCTAATAGGTCACTGGAAGCTCTAATACATCTAACAAAGTTTCCTCTTGAACTTCCATGGATAAAGTCCATTTCTGACTGTATATTGTGCATACAGCAAATGAATGTCTTCTTCTGGAGGAAGGCAACTCAGTTAGGTTTGGTTTTAGGTGAGACTTAAAGGTTAAGTCCTTAATTAATCTAAAGGATAAACAACAGTTGAGTTCACATTACAAGCTTATCTAGGTCAAGCCCCTCCAAGGTGGGTTGTAAAATGTGTCTAACAAAACTGTCCTTGCTGTATGAATAATGAATTCAGCAAAGCTCACAATGAGCAGCTCAGCTGTATTGGCTCAAGAGCCCTGCATGCCTTGACCCTTGATCTCTAGTCTTAAAATACCTGACAGTATTTGATAGGACAGATGAATTCCTTCTCAGAACAGCAAGTCTCTCACTGGTGTTCTTACAGTCCATGTGCTGTTTTCACTCAGGTTATTTTTTTTTCTCCAGCTGATAAAGCTATGCCACTGAGGTGGACCTCCTTGGAAGGTGCTTGCTGCTTCATGGCTTGATGCTGCATCTCTTCAGTGTTCTGTTCTTGTCACCTGCTCCAGAAAGACTAGGCCTGGAGACTAAATAAAGCAGCTTTTCAGTGTTCCTCTCCTGTACTTGTGACAAACTCAGTCTAACTTGCCAGTTACAGCTGAAAACACAATAAACAAAGCAGCTACCTTGCCTACTTTGGAACAGTGGGCAGCAAGACTTGTACCAGGAAGGCAATAAAACTGGTCTCCTGGAATGGAATCCTGTTGCCTCCACCTCACGGTGGACATGCCTGAATGTATGCCCTTCTGAATAGGGGCAGTATGATCTGGGGATTCTTGAATGGCTTCCAGGTGTACTTCACTGGATATCAGTGGGCATCAGCATCAGGTGGGTTAAGTGGAGTTAATATAACACGGCACAGCATCCTGTGAGCAGTGTGAATGGAGCTTTGAGTAACTGGGGATCAGGTACATCAAATAAGGGATGACTTTGGCAGCAGGGGGTGTGTGGCTGCCTGCTGGCCCTGCTGTGTAGCTGAGGAAACTGAAGGCTGAATTGAAGCTGACGTATTCTATCAGCCTTTGCATGTTGGGTAATTAAAAACCAAGACTTTTCTTTGTTGGTATAATGTGCTCTTAAATCATTCTGGAGCATGGCTGTAGGCAGGTAACTGGATATTTGCAGCTGGAGGTCATGCAAGACTTGACTATGCACTTGCACTTAAACATTCAAGTATTATTCTTGCGCAATGGCTTAACATGAAGTCAGGGAACTGTTTACTGCTACGTGCAATCTTCCATATGTGGCTTAGCTTCAAGTGCTCCAGTTTTCCTTCTGGTCTGAGCAGAGCAAACAAGCCCCTGTTATAACAAGGGCTAAGTCATTCTATGAAGAAAAGCAGGTTAAACTCCAGGACTGCAAAGGCAGACTTGACTCTAGTAGAGGAGCATCTCTCCAGGTGGGAGTACAGATGCAGCATGAAGTGTGTTTTCAATGACTTGTGCCATATGTGTTCTTACACAGACTGATACACCTCTACTGCAAGTTCTTGGCTTGATGAGGAGAAAGATGTATGCATACATTTACTGGGCATTAAACTTCAGTAAGATGTTAACCATCTGAAATTCAGGCACGTTGAGTCCTGTCTGGCTTAAGTATAATGCTCAAGAGTACTTCAGGTCTAAGGTACAAAACTACAATCTGGAATGTAGTAAGAGGTATGTAGGGGGGAAATGCATCTAGCTAAATGCTCACCCAGATCTTTTTTTAAAGCTTTCCAAAGCATTAACCTAGTTCTTGGGCCTGACAGGTCTATCAATTCTTGTTCAAAAAGAGAATACTCTTATCAGTTCAGCTCAGAGCTTATGTAGACAGAAGCTTTCCTTAATTGCTGTAAGCATATGTTGCAGTGTTCACCTCCTGTTGACTTTATAGTTTGGAGAAGGAGGGAAGAGGAACAAAAAAAAAAAAAAGCTATGATTTTCACCATAATCTCCACACTTCATGGAAATGGCAGGTGTTCCTCTTGGGAGGGGAAGGTGTTATCTCTAACACCAAGTGAGAGGTTTAGTGTAGAGGAAGTGATTGTGATTGCAAGACTTAATGAAACTGCCTCTAAACTATGTATGCTATACTATATAATGTAAATTCTTATTTTTTCCTTACATAGCTTCAGAGCTTTGTCTCTAACTTGCACAAACATTTTTAATGTCTGTAAAATGGTCACTTTTCATTATCATGCTAATACAACTGATTTGTATTACTATTGATAATAAAAAGAAAAAATGAGCTTCATATTTGTTTGTTATTGATTTTTACAGCATTCTAAAAGCATGCCTAACCCCCAAATTCTTGAATGAGCCAGCCACTGATTTTAAGTGCCTGTAACTAACCTTTCTATCAAATATGTAACAAGATTATATTGCACACTATGGGAGGGGGAGGAAGAGGAGACTGAGACACTTGTCATTGGCTTTCTGGAAATGGTGTGCATGTTTTTCAGGACTGAATTGACATAGTAGTTTGGTTCATTCACAGTTAATTTTCCAGACCTTAATTGGATCAGACAGCTTGTATCAACTACATAAATGACAGAGTTGTACAGAGTTTGTCTTTTCTTCAGACAGTCTTGTGCCTTTGAATAACAGAATAAGCAACACTCTGGAAAAACTAGTTCTTAGTTCTTTTGAGTGTGCCAGACTCCATTCTCTCTGTGGGTTTGTGATGAATGGACTGCAGGAGAGAAGCTGAGATGCTTCTGAGGCAGGATGGCTCAGGACAGACTCACTGGTCTCTAATGCCACTTAATTTGGAGTGGCAGAGCAATGGGATTCACAGTAAACTTTCAAGCAGTTTCTGCCACCGCTGCTGTGTAAGTTGGAAGTGGAGCATTCTCTAGCTGATGACTTCTGGCCAAGGACTACAGCAATTTACATAATCTTGTTTACATTGTGCTTGCCTGGTGTTTGCCCTGTGTTTCTGATTGCCACAGTGGTTTATGTTGCTCTCCTTCCCAGTGAAGTAACTTTTAAAATATTCTGTGGCAGAGAAAAGATACCATGGAAGGTGTCGTGTAGGAGGCAGGAAAGGGTTCTGAGCACAGTTGTGTCACACAGCTGTACCCAAAGCCCAGAATGGCACCTTTTGCTTCAGATAGTCTGCAGGTGCTTGTGAGGAACAGGCTTGCCTTCGGTTGCAGCAGGATGAAACGGGAGGATGGTGACTCCTACATAGCTTGGCTTCTGCCTTTGTGTTTGCCTGTATTCTCCCCCAATCAGAACATTTTAGTGTGTTTTTGTGAACTGAGTGCTGACAATTCCTGGGATGTACAGGCACCTCTTCCTGAGAACTGCTGGCTCCATCTTGTGGATTTAGGAGTTAGAAGCTCTGCCTTGGAGAGGGGCTGTTCAGCATGCTCAGACGAGCAGACAAGTTGCTGCTATTTATCTGCCACCTGAATTACATGTAGAAATCCACACTAGCTAGATTCTTCTGGTTTTGTTGCTTGGCTGTATTATTCTCTCATGCGGTATGAGACTTTGTTCTAAAATTAAATTTTCCTTTTGCATGCAAATGCTAATGTGAAATCTTGCCTAAACATTCTTCTGTGCAGCAGAACACCCAATTTCTCATGGGGATGGTGGATTTACGTTTTCTCTGGCATTAAACCAGTTTGCCTTGCAAGTGTAAGTTTGTTCTGCTTGCTGAGCACTGATTTGCATGCCTGAAAGAATACTTATTGTTCCCTGAGAGTGTGCACTACTTCACTAAACGTTTTGTTTCTAAGGGTAACTAAAGATGCTGGGCTTTCTTTGAAATATAAAGCCTTAATTTGGGGGTGGGGCAGAGAATATCCTAATTTTTTTTTTTCCCTGGCCCTTGGTCTTTCCTCCCCCAAACGACTCAGTGTCTGTTATGGGAATAGGATCCATTAGGGATATAGCAGCAAATGGCCCCTTAAGAATTGTAACTCCAAAGGGGGTTGGAACTAAAAAGGTGAGACTGGGATCACATGCTCTGCACTTGCCTTCCTGATAGAGCTGATTAATCTCCAGAGTTTACAGTAAGTTCCCTTCAATGAGCTTTGTTACTTGGCTTTGAGGCAGAATCATGTTTTTGATATAATCAGAGTTTATAGAGTTTGTTTTTAAAGCTTAGAGTTTGGGGTATTGGAGGCTTTATGCATGTTGGTTTCGTAGGCCAAATACCAAATACAGAATTCAAGGACAAACTTGTGCACACATGTAGCATTGAAAGACAAGGAAAGTTACTCCCTACTGTTTAATAGTGCTCTGTTTTTATTTTAAAAAGGAAAACACATACAACAAACTGAACCTGCTGTTTGGATGAGTGTTTCAACCTGTGGTCTGTAAGAGTGCTCTGTAACATGATTACTCTCCCCACAAAACGATGGCATTACAATTCTATACCTGTAAACAAGGAAAACAACTGTGGACTGTGGGAAGGAGTAATTATCTGAAAAAATAGCCAAATTCTTCCTTGCTTCTAAAAGAAAACCAACATTGCCCAAGATACCCTATAGTTTTACCCCTAGAAATTTGGCTGTTCAGTTTTAAAAAGGCTGCTGAGAACCAGAGAGATGGTCCTGGTCAGACACAGACCTCCCTGACAGAAGTGTCCTTTCTCAGAATGACAGGCTTCAGAAATCAGGATCTAAAACTGTTTCTTGCTTGGGAGCTGGTGCTATGAAAACCCAAACCTATTATGTTGCTGAAAAAATGCCTACAGGATGGACTAGGTGTTTGGTTTTAATTTTCTAGTCTGTGCCCTGGTCATGGGTGTGGAAGAACTTCTTTCACTCAGGGGTCTCTGTTTTCATTTCTCAATAGACTGCTTGAAGAGTTCAGTGAGCATTCTAGGAGTTCCTAGGTCTGCTTGGGTTCAGGCAGCTTAATAAAACATGAGCCCTTCTTTTCCTTTCACTCCTGGTGACTGCTCCTCAATTAGGTGCTGAGCAGTGCCATTGTGTGACAGGTACTTGGATCCTCAGCTAAGGTTGGCTGCCTCATTCCAGCTCTGAAGACTGCAGGACAACAGAATGAATCATGCTACGAGAAGAACAACTACTCACCGAAGGATTATGAGCACTAGGAGAGCTGGACGCTTCAGACTTTGCTAATGAAAGCTGCTTCCTACCTGAAGAACAGCAGCAGAATATGATTCATCTACTTCTGCAGGCAGGTTAGAGCTTTCTAATATGGTACCTTGAGTAAATCTGCTTGAATGATGACAATAGTGCACTAAACACTTGTAGAGCAGAAGGTAACACTATGTCTTGCTTGAGTTGTTTTGATTTTTCTTTTTTCCCCCCTTTCCCTCCCTGAACAGTACAGAGGGAGGAGGGCAGGCAGAGCTTCTTCTGCGTGGGAATAAAGGCCACATTTGCAGCTTTGCCTCAGGAGCTTGAAAAACCATAAGTCAGGCCTCCAAAACTGCATTTGGTTTAGAAATAATGAGATGCTTTAGAAAATGAACTTGGAGTTCTCTTTCACAGTCTTTTAGTTTCCAAGCATTTTGAGTACCCTTGCTTCATGTTTGCAAGCTTTCTTGCTTCAACAATGATGGCAGAAGTACTTTTTTCAATGAAAGCTAAGATGTTCTTATGCTTGCTGATTCCAGGACCTAGGGCATAAATTTTAAAATATTGTGGCGTTTGGAGAGAAGAGGAGGCAGGACATGCAAACCACTCAACTTTATGCCCCATTTCTGCTGGGTCAGTATCCATCCTTTGCAGTAGGAATCTGAAGGATTGCAAAAGCCAGAACATAAGGATCCCCTGTTGGTGGTCCCAGTATCTGTCTTGGCAGCTTGCCAGGAGCCCAAGGGATGCACTTAATTTTCTTTATTCATTAGCATATTTTTAATCAAATCCATCAAACCACAATGTTTCCACATGTCTCTCCCATGGCAGATGAACAAAAATAGGTCAGTGCCCAAATGTACCTTTAACACACTGCAGTTCACTCCCCTTCTATAGTTGCAGTTGGAGGACAGCAAATGACTTGTACTCTGCACCTGGTGAAAACTTGTGATGAAGACTTCTTCTCTCCTGAAAGAGGTGAGCACGTGGAGTTTGTCCATGACACAAACTGCTTTCCATCCGCTGCCCAGTCAGAGGGCAAGAGCTGTGTCTGAATCCTCTCCAACTTGAAACTAAGTTTACAGCATTTGTTTAATAGTGAATAATCAAGCAGGTGCAATGTCCAGGGCTGAATTCCCTGGCCCTAATGAAGTTCCAAGACTGCTTACACCTAGTTTAATAACAGGCTTTTTACATTCTTGTCACCTGTAACCTACCTTCATATACCTCATGCTGCCAACCCATCTCTAGCCAGGCAAGGAAAATGTTGCAGTGTTGAGATCATGTTCACACTTGCAGCTGAGACGTGTCTTGCCTTGTTTCTTATCTCTGAATTGTTCATAACAAGAGCTAAGTAAAAATTACTCTTCATGTTTTTTACATGAGCTTTCAAAGTTGGTTCTGGGTGGGGTGAATATTGCATCAACACCAAGTTAAAACTTATCTTTTGTTCTTCTTTTTTGGAAAGAAATGGGGATATAGATTCCAGGGAAATAGTCTTCCCTATGAGACACAAATTGAGTAAAGTCAAAAGTATTAAATAGGTTTGGAGTTTTTGAAATGCAGGTCTATGACAAATGTGTGCTTTACTTTGTTTTCTTTATTTTTTCCTAAAATCCTTTCCCAGGACTTTCAATTTAAAAAATGGATGAACACATATCCTAAATGTAGCAGTTGGAATGGACTTGTAGCCTGTTCCTGGCTGCAGAAAAGCTAGGGAAGTGAAAGGTGAGAAGCTCTGCAGCCCCACCTCTCCTGGTAACCCCTTCCTGCTGACAGCACCATCACCCCAGACAGGCTGCAGCAAGTGACGCATGCACAGAGGAAACTCTGCTGCTGGCAGAGTCTTCCTTTCAGTCATCACAGGCTCCTTTGCGGTTCCTCTTGTTTTGGGAAATAACCAAGGGGTGAGGGTAGGAAAGGTGTCTTAGCGAGACTGTTAAATTTGACTTCCCAGTTAAAAGAGTTGGGCACTTCCTGCTGGGAAGGCCTTTTGCATGTATTTGTGTCAGAAGCCCAAAAGCAGAATATAACCTCTAAAGGCTGGAAGTCCATAGTGAGAAGACAAAGTTTTTTCTGATGTGCACCAGGTGGTCTCTGCTAAATAACAAAACATCCCAATCGTGGGGCTGGGGAGCTGTTTACTCCTGCCTTGTTGCATGCCTGTAATTGTTCCCAGCAGGAGTCCCAGGTTATGGGCAAATACTCTATCAATTTATTGTTCCATTCATTCAGCTCTTCTACTTCTGCTCTAAGTACTGTCTTCCTTGAGAGCTACCAACCACTTGGTTACTTTCAGTTCTTAATACAGTTAGTTAATGGTTTGCCTTGTCTAAATCCACCCTTATTTACCCCTGTATTCTTTTATTGTCCTTTAACCATCACTGTTAACAAAGCTCAGCCTTGCTACCTAGACAGAAAATAAGTTCCAGCAGGACTAATTTTGCTACAGGCTTAATCCTGCAAGTTTGTGCCTTGTCACTTTGAGAGGGAAGAGAGTCACTTGGCACATTCACCTCACAATCTCTCTGCTCTCCTGTAGTGCCTGTTTGGTGGGCAGACCTGGGTCTGTACAGAATCTATTGTGCCGTGGTTCAGACTCTGGGGGAGCTGCCTCTGCTCTTGCTTTGTTGAGTGATAGCATGGCAACAACAGTGATGTTTTAGTTTGGGGAAAGCAGGCTTGGGAAAGGTCTTGGGCATCACTGGGGAGGGTTGCAATCCTAGTTCTTGGCAGCCACCACAGATCTTTGCCTTTTGAAGTGATGTTTCCATGCTTTACCTCAAAATGGCAGCCACCAAAACCAAGAGGCTGCTCCTCTGCCTGAGCAAGCCATGGGCAACAAAGCCTCTTCAATCTACCTCGCTTGGGGGCTGAGAATCCCTTGGGCTTCACAATTTAGGCTCTCTCTTGGCTTTTTTCCAGGAACACAGCGTGGGTCCGTTCATGCAAGGGAAAGGCAGGGTGGTTGGCAGCGCAGCAGTGTTTTGTATACACTGTGCTCGGCGCTCAAAAGGCTAGTGCCGAACATGGGGAATTTCACATGGCTCAATTCCCTTCTGCCCCGGGGAATGTGTATGTCTCCTCTCCCAGCAGAGTGCTCTTACCAGGGTATGCTTGGTGCCAGGGAGGGGGCTGTCTCCATCCTCTTAAGGCTGGTCTCATGTGAATTAGCTAATTCCAAATGTTTTGGCTAGCAGGGTGAGAAGAAGGGAGGCCCGGGCTTGTGGCTCTCTGAACTGTCTATTTACGGAGTTGTGGGTTCCTGCTCCCTTTGGTCATGCACTGACTCACCTGGAGGCTTGGGGAGTGCTCCTGTCCCTTCAACGCCCCGTGGCCTGCTCCTTCTGAGAAGACCTGAGCTGCCTCTCATGCTCCCTGGGACTCCTGTCAGGCAGAAAAGAAGACTGAGCCCAGCCTTTCTTCATGAACCATTGGACTACTGACTAAATTAAGGTATGAATAAAAATAGCCTACGCCCATATCCTCCACCCACCTTGAGCTCTTTTAGAAACAGGGAAGAAAAAAAAATTACATTTATTGCTGCATTTTTGGACACCTGATCTGGAAGGTGGGCAGACTGAAAACACCTGCTGCATTGAGTCCTTAGGGAGGAAAGTCAGAGATGTTCATCCAGTCATTGTAAGGGACTGTAGTCCGAGATGGATGCTGCAGGCTTTACAAGGCTTGGAGGCCTTTGGTTTGCCACTAAAGCCAGCGACAGGCACCTGAGTGTCTTAAATACATCATCATGGAAGCCACTACCACATCAGATGCTCAAGGTTTCTTTGTATTTTGCTATGACACAAGTGATTTTAACATAGAAAGTCAATTAATGGGGGTAGGAATTCAGCATCAGTTAAAACCACACATTTCACAAATTTGAAGTTGCTCTAGCAGAAGTTGAATAAGTGTCTTCTGTCTCCTTGAACTTTGTCCTGACCTGCACACACATGGTTTGTACTGGGAGTGACAGGGACTGGACATCCAACAAACGTTTCCCCAGAGTGAAATCCGTGCAACAGCCTTATTTCTCGTGATACTTGTTCCAGCAGTTCACCAGGCTGTGGTCAATTTACTTAGTTGCTGTCCAGGAAATATAGGTAAATAGCATGCAATCCTACTGATGATATTAAATAAAAGCACCTTTCCAGTGTGACTGCACACCATTGGCACCTCGAGTGCACATTTTGTGGTAGGGGAAATGCCTATGACCCGAGGAACACCTGAAGCTGAATGAAGCAAGAGCCCTTAGAAATGCAGTCCAAGCCATCATTCCTAATGCTCAGTTTTTATGTCATTTATAGAGACTACCTTTAACACACATACACAAAATACAGGGGTACTGTGATGCCTAAATAACTGGTTATCTTGAATTTTCTCTAACCCTGACATCTGGAAAAAAGCTGTGGCTCTACAAAATACCATCTATTGCTAATTCTTTATACAGTTCTAGCACCTCTCACCCTGAAGGACCAGACCCCTTGAACTCTGGCCTGTGACTACCTTCCCGTTCTCCCCGAAAGACCGCAGTAAATGAGGTCGTCTTAGAGAAGTCCAGCTGTGTGATAGCAGCTGCTGCCTTATGCTCCCCTAAAGGGAAAGTGGGGCCTGTTTTGGGGTGTGATGGGACCAACTGGATGCAGCCTTGCATTTTCTTTCAGTGCCCTTCACTGTTCTTGTAGAGGTGGCCCTGCAGAAGAGGGTTCCAAAGGATGCAGCATCTGATGGAGTGAAAATTTGTGCACAATTCAGAGCAAGTATCAGTTTACAATAACCTCTAGAAAAGTGGAATTGTGGAGAATAAAGCAACTAATTGGGTCTGTGTCAGGGTGCTTTAGTACCAACAATAAAATTTGGCCAAAGAAATGAAGCTCACACCTTTCTGCTGCACACAAATAAACCAATATTTCCTAGGGATCTTTCACAACCAGTATTGGTGAGGATTTATCACACATAATGTCCAAACCTGAATGCACCTGGCCCCGGTATGGGATCCTTGGTGATTGTTTTTTGGGGTTTGGGTGGTTTTTTTAATATTCCATTTTCAGCTGGAAATTACTGATGTGACCAAAGTCCGATTCCTTTCAGCAGTTTCTCCCTTCCTCCCCCCACCTTTTCGCACTCCCTGAGGTCTGACCATCTGGAAATCCTCCTCCACCTCTTCATCATGTGTGAATTTCCACCTAGGGCTGAAAGTGTCACTGTACTAAAGTGTGATGCATTAACACATTGAGGCAGAAAGCAGAGGGGAGTTGGGGATTATAACACTTCATGACCCACTCCGCAGTCGCTCTATGATTTAATCATCTTTATCAGCTTGTATCCTTTTCTTTGTATCCCATATTTTCCCTGTATCCTTTATTAAAAAATTTCCATAATTAAAAAACCCCCAATGCTCTACATAAACACATAGAGTGCAGAATCTTATATTGAGACTAGGATCGACTGAAAAAGGCAAATGTCTCAAGGAAAACATGCCTCACTCAGGCAATCTGGGGGACCTAGATCCCTCTTTCACAATGAAGCTGAATAATTATCCTTATCTCCTATAGCAAACTTGGGTTTCTTCATCCCAACTCTCATGAATATGATCTGGAAAATATATACGTATATCTAAAATATAAGTAGTAATAATGTTATCTTGTACAGAAAGGAAAAAAACTCCGCAAACCAGATGCCATGTTAGTTTATACTTTTAGTAGAGTGGAATGGAAAATTCAGTAGTTTGGTAGTCAGTTAGGTGCCTAGCCTTCTTCTAACTAAATACTGAGGCTTATTATGCTTCAAATAAATATATATATATATATATGTATTTTGTGGCTTGGTTGCTGTAATCATCTTGGATGTAATAATGTTATTAGCCTCAGGGCTATATTTATTAAGATTTTAATTTAAAATCTTTCTGTCCTTCAGCATTTAAACAGAGGAAAACCCCATGTGGAGTAGCCAAAAAAAAAAAAGTTCATCCTTTTCTTTTTCATGCATTCACCTCCCCTAGGCCCTCTCTCTCATCTTTTAAGCAAAAAACCCTAGAACAACACACTTTCCTCTTGCAGCTCTGCACCCTGCTAACACTTCAGTACCTGTGCGGGTTTATTAGACCCAATGTCTGCTTAACATGACCCATGTGCTTCTGCTCTTGCCATCTCTGAAGTGGTGGTTTGTTTTCTTATCCTGGTATAATAGTATCAGTATATTTCACAGTAATATTTCCACATATTATAATTTATTCTTAATCATGTTCTTGGTAAGTATCTCAACCACAGCTGTAAACACTGAGGGGGCAAGACTATTACTCAGAAAAGGCAAACAGCTGTGGAGAAGTTTTAGGGTTATTCTTTGTTAATAAGCTCCCCCACTTCTAAGAAGATCATGGCAGGGAAATAACAGAACAAGAAGACCTGCTTGTAGCCTGGAGAGTGAAAAAGCTGTCACAGTGTAAGTGCTTTTTCACGTGTTTTGGAAGAAATGGCAGAGGTTAGCACCCAAGTTGTACATTGTTTGCAACCCATTTTGTTTCAATCCCACAGCACACTCAGGCACTGACTTATGACTGACAGATACTGAGCAGGGCAGAGGGTGATTCAGAGATTTCTGTTAATAACCTTCTGTGATTCTGCGTGGTGGCACAGGACCTTGCTTGGAGCCAGTGTCCATGCAGCACATGTAGTGGGTGAGGTAGTCTGAACATTCTGGTTAGAGGCCTGCAGTGGCTAAATAGCACTGGGCAGATGAGCGTGAGTCCTGTGGGGCAGCTCTCAGCTGGGATAAATCTGCAGAGCTCCACTAACTGTGACAGTGCTACTGCTCTGCCCCAATGGAAAAGCCTCTGCTTCACTGGGGCACTTTGGTGCTTTTACAGGAGTGCCTTGATCCTGGCTCTAGCAGAGTCAATCATACCACAATCATCTTTCAAATCTCACTCTGACATTCTTTTGCAAACAGCTGAACTGCACAACAGTTTTGGTTTAATATAATAAGATTCATGGAAACAAAACTGTGCAATTTAACTATGAACAGATTGAAAATTACTTTTGACAAACAGCACCAAGGCCATGCTGTTTGTGTCAAGCTCCATGGAAAAGATGAATTATTGTATGCCTCTTTTCTTCATTTCAAAGCAACTTACAGAGGACTGAATGCTGTCATCCTAACTTACAGCTAGTAAAAGTGGTGTAAAGAGAGAGAAATTCAGGGCTAAGCCCAGGACTTCTGACTGCAGCCTGTCCACAGGAAGCAGGTATAGACATTTGCTCTACATTGTGCTACTTGCTTGTGGGGGGAAAAAAAAAAAAGAAAAGAAAAAAAAAAAGTAGCTTATGTTCAGGTACTAATGGAGTCCTACTGATTGTCCATTTTGACATGACTCGAGCACTCTATTTCTCTTAAAACATTGCAAAGCTACTAGCCATTTTTTGCTTCTGAGCTTCATTTAAAATTGGAGGGAAACGTTTCCATCTTGTCACCACTCCCTGATAATCACTGCTTTTCTCAGGACAGCTGATTTTAACATTGCTCTACCCTAAAGTTCATTTTCTAAATCTCTCAGATACATCAGTCATGATGGATGTACAGAAGAAAAGCACCCGTGGACTTTTAAATGCACTGCCTCAGTAAGTAGCGTTCAAATTACAAAAAGTCAAGTTTTAACTATTTTGTTTACCACTTAAATGCAGATTTTATTTTTACTCACTTTGCTACTTTGCAAGCCTTTTGGTGTGAACTTAAACAAACATGAAAATCATGTTCTTTACAGTATGTTAAAAGTGCTTATATGTTAAAAGTGCTCACCACAAAGCAGACACTTCTTTGTTGGGCAACCAGCACAGCTTTTTCATGTTCTCTGTGTGTCCTCACCCGCCCCAACCTATTTAGGTCAATATAAGCAACTTCAGAGGAAGTCACTGCCTGGTTATGAGGCTACGGCTTTGGACTACAGAGGACAGACTGTGCGAGGAAAACAAGAACACTCTGGGCCGTCAACAAGCAGCAGATAGCTCTTGAATATCACATGGGATATCCACCCAATGGTGTTTGGTCCCTTTACTCTGGAGACTGGAGCAGATCCCTGAAGTCAGCCCTTTTGGCAAGGGGACACTGCTGTGTGCAGAGACCTGCCTGAGGCAGGGACCTGACTGCACTGCACCACGGGCACAAGATTCAGCCACACTTCATTCCCCACACTGAACCTGGGGCTCGGCTGCAAACATTCCCAGAGCATGGAGGGGTCACTGAAGAGGATCAATCAGTCAACACATTGCCCATGAAGCACAGCAAGGCAGCTGAGGTGAGGAAAGCAGGACTCCAGCCACGCTGAAGCAGGTGCAGTGGGAGCAGGAGGCTGAGGCTGTGAGTATGTCCCTGTCACCCTGTCCTGCTGTCTCCATCATGTCCCCCATCTTGCCTGACACTTGTGCTGAAAGCTGGCATTCAATAGGTGCTCTTCAAAACCTGTTGAGGGCTTCACTATACTTCTCTGTGACTCATCTTTCAGATTCTCATTGTACCTGCTTTAGATGAAGAGTTCCCAGTTTGGTCAACTCTTTCGTTTCTGTGTGCTAAGCCCCTCTTTTTCCAAGTGCTGTTCTGAGTAGGACCCTTTCTTTTAGAGAGCAAATCTCTGCTAACAAACAGTTTTCAATTAAAGAAGCATGGGCAGGAGCAAAGAACCCAGATTAACCTTTTTGTGTTTTTATTTTTTTTCATGAGTTAGGTCTACCTCTGACAGTTCAGAAAATATCTAGATCATTCAGAATGGCATTTACCTACCTGATTTTCAATAGGACTTTTCTTTTATACAGAATTATGCTGCTTTTGAAACATCCACTGTCTTTGTCCCAGCTGCTCAAGAAGTAATTTTGTGTAGTGAGGAATGAGTCTGATTGCGGATACATAATTTCATCTGAAGCTAAAGAATGTAATGAATAAAAATTCCAGATAGGGCACAGCACTTCCAGGCTGTTCCTGTATCCATCTGTCTCAGTTTCTCTGTATTTCCTGCAAGATGACAATGGCTACCTTGTAGAAAGCTCTTTCAGATATGAGGCAGAAGTATATACTTCAAGGTCTAGCCTTGAAACTTCTGTGGGATAGCAATGCTCTTCTGAAGTGCCATTTAAAACAGATTGCATTTCACTACGTGCAAAAATCCCCCATATAGATGCAGCTATATGAGCAAAAAAAAAAGTGCTTTTGCCAGTATAGCCTATTTTATTTGGGAAACGCTTGCAGAAAAAAATGCTTGTGCTAGTAAAACTTGTATTTGCTGGTTATCAAAGAAGAAGCATTTCTAGTGCAAACCAGGCCTCTCATATGTGAAGCTTTTATTCAGTTAAGCCAACAGTACAGCAGAGAAAACCCTACCTCAAAGGGATTGGTAAGGTTATCTAATAGATATTATTAATGGTTTAAGAGCATAAAAGGTGCTTTAGCTAAAGGTGAAGGGCTAGATCCTTTGCTAATGTAAACTGTTCATGGTCCCACTGAGGCATGGTGGAAACACAGAGCACTGAGAGCTCCCTTGTGCCATTGCTGCCTGCTCAGTTTGTAGCTCAGGGCTGCACTGACAGGCCTCTCCAAGAGTGACTTCTGTATCCTTACCCCTGAGAAAAATGTGCATAAGCAAATATCTGGGTTATAAAGGAAGAAAGAGTTGTATCAAGGAAGACCCCGTTTGAGCAGGGAGGTTGGATCAGATGATCCCACGGTCATCTGGTCCCTTCCAACCTGACCTGTTCCATGATTCTGTAGAAATTTGATGTCTCAGGAACATGTCGATTTACACTGCCTGAGGATCTCAGTTTATACTGTTTTCATTATACTACTAGCTTTTTATAGGCATCAGATTCCAGTCATGAGACTTGATGATTCCACAGAAAATACCCTCCGACGCTGTACTTTCTCACAGCAGGGCTCCCTGGCTAATCGTGTGCTTGCCCGTCAAGCACAAATCCCAGCCATTTCCTTCCCAGTTTTCCCCTGCATTTAATGTATGGAAAAGCATGACCCTGAATCAGATGAATAGCAGCCGGTTTGAGAAGGTGTGTGTGAAAATGTATCCTCACGCAGATGAGCTCAGAACAAATAGAATAGAGGGGAGGAGGGGAGGAGAGCCGAGTGGGGGGAATGTGAAGCTACCCTTTCCCTGATGGTTCAGCCACTGTGTGTAAGCAACAAGTTTATGCCCAAGGGAAAGAACTGAAAGCTGAGGAAATTTTAAAATTAACAGAGCTTTATGGCTCAATCAATAGGCCATGCTCCCTGAGCAAGATTAGAAATCAGATGGCACATTTCTTTCTGTTAACCCTGTTTGCTCTCCCTGAAGGCTCTTCTGCTTGAAAGCATCTGAGGTTTGATTAAGTTTTTCTCTAGGAGGAAGCCAGAAAGTCTATTGTGTGAGAACTGCCTCCAGAATGCTGTGTTGGACACACTTTAAATAACAATAGAGGTTATTAGAGTATTAGTTTGTTAGTAATTGTGAGAGAAGATAAGTCTTCCCAATATTTGAATATGCAAAATTGCTTTGGCTAACTGAGAAAGGGGGAGAGGGAGCAAAAGCCAAAACATGCCACTACAGTGAGTAACAGGGATGATCAAAAAACCCCATATGTAAAAAAAGAAAACCTCTACCTTGTTTTACTACTAGAAATACCTTCCCAGATTTGTTATCCCCATCAAGTCCATGATATTTTCCTTCTTTGGCATTTTCTTTTCACTGGGGCAATGAAATGTTTTTTTCCAGAGGGAGACGGACTGTGTTTGCACCTATTTCTTGTTTGACAGTGACCTCTATGAACCAGTCATCAGTGCTCTGCCTGTTGTTTTCTTGTTAGCTCTTTGCTGTCAAATTAATTACTGTGAAGTACTAAGCTTGTTGCATTCACGTGCTCTTATTAGCTCACAGGATGTCAGAGTGATTGGATTTTTAGCATTATTTCTTTTTTTACATTCCAAGCTTTCCATTCAAAACCTGTTACTGGCAGGGAGGAAATACTGTACCTAATTCTGATCTCTCATCAGGGTCGCTCCAGTGATGCTGAGGATTTACAAAGCTGTATATGCAACTAGACTTTGTTTACCTTAAACCCAACATGAAAAATTAGATTGGGTTTGCAATGTGACTTTGAAGCACAGCATTAAATGTCTTTCCTTTTGCAGTATAGAACAAGAAGGAAAATATTTGTGATGAGAATAGCATTCATCCCCTCCATTCTTAAGTCACAGTAATGAGCTGATCCTCCACTTGACTGCCGTCACACTCCTGAGTTGCTTGTATTGGTGACAGCTAACAGCGCTCACACGAGTGCAGTCCAGCGATCTATGAGAAGTTTTATTCTTTTCTTTTTCTACAAAATGAAACGAGCAGAAGGGACTTCTTTGCTGTCATGGTTGAAATTTGTGTGTCCTGCATCTGCCCCTTGAAAAGCACCATCTGGCTCGGTGGAAAAGATGAAGGTCTTGAGAGCTGTCTTCATTCCTGAAGGTAGATTTTTCTCTGTTATTAAAAAAAAAAAAAAAAAAAAAAAAAAAAAAGAAAAAGAAAAAAAGGAAAAAGGAAAAAAAATTGAAATAGATGCGATTAAAAGGGCCGGCAGCTCCCCGGTGCCCTCAGCCCAAGGCGCTCCTTCGCCCAGCGCAGAGCTCCGGCTGCAGCGCGCACCGCCCAGCCCCAGCCCCTCGCCCCTGCGGGACCTGACAGCCCGGCCTGGCCCGCGGAGACCTCCCCAGCGCCCCCCGCGGCCGGGCCCTCCCGTGCGCCGGAGGGTTCGCGCGGGATGCCGCTGTCCGGGTCCCGCTGTCCGGGTCCCGCTGTCCCGGTCCCGCTGCCCCGGTGACCCCGCCCGGCCCCGCCGCCGTTCCCCCGCGCGGCCCAGAGGGGGCGCCCTCGGCCCAGCCTTCCCCGGCGGCGGCGGCGCGCAGGTGAGCGCGGCCCCGCGGGGGCCCGGCCGGCGCGGGGCGGGGGCGCGGAGCGGCCGCGGGGACGCCTCGGCGGGGACGCCTCGGAGCTGCCCCGGCCGCCGATGTGCGCCGGGCTTCTTCCCCCCGCCTCCTCGCCCCCCGTCCCTGGCCGCTCGCCCCCGGGGCAGGGCTTCTGGCGGGAGCCGGGCGCGAATCCCTCCTGACTCCTGCGAGGGGTGTCACAGCCATCCCCTTTGCCTCGCTGCCCGGTTCCCCCGCAGCCCCGCCAAAGCCGGCGCTGCCCCGCCAAGGCGCGCAGGAAAAGCCGTTCCCCGGGCGCGGGCAGGGCCGGCGCTGCTGCCGGTTCCCCGCCACGGCTGCGGGAGCGCGGCGGTCCCGTTATTTCCCCTCCCGGCTCCGCTCGGCCGCCGCCCCAGTCCCCCTCCCCCCGCTGCCTCCGACAGGCTCCGCGTCCCTCCTGCCCCACGGAAAACACACACGGTCCCCGGCACCCGCCCCGGCTACCCGGCCCATTCAAACAAACAAACAGAAACCCGCCCCGTCGCAAAGCCAACCGACGGTGAAGTTTCTAATGACTTCTTCTTTCAAGTGCTTAAAAGGCAAGGAGCACCGGGGGAGGGGGAAGAAGGGGGCATCCATCTCCCGGCCGGGGCGGGAGAGGGGCCAGAGCTGCAGGCGCTCGGACTCCGTCCGTCCGTCTGTCCGTCCTGCCGGACTACGGGACAGGGACGCGAGCCGGTGTGCGGTGGGTGTGTTTGCAGGAACCGGGAGGGAGGGAGGGGACGAGGGGAGTTAAAGAAACAGCATAGTTAATATTTCCACATCAGGAAGTTACTGTAATAGCCCAGGGGGCAAAAGACTTAAGTTAATCTCCTAAATAGTGAGGAACCCATGGCGTCTCTGTTATAGGTTGGAGTTCCCACGTGGTTTTAACTCCTGTATAAAAGTTTCAGTAGAAAGTGCCACAATGTCGTGATTTTGCAGGGGGGAAAATTTAGCAGAAGATCAGAGAAGATAAGCGAGGAGCAAGCAGCTTCCCCGAGACCTTTCACTGCGGATCCGAGAGGGAACATCAGACGCGTAAAAAAAGAAAAACAAAAAAAACAAAAACAAAAACCAAAAAGCCAAACAAAACAAAAAACCCCAAACAAAACAAAACACAGCGTTCAAGCCAGCACAAGGCGAGCGAAAGATCAAAAAGACGCAGAGAGGGAGACAGATTAACTGGAGCAGCGGCAGCAGCAGCAACAACAAAAATCACACTTAAAATAATAATAACAATAATAATAATAAAACCCAAACCACCAACAAGGGAGATATTGTTTAAAAGAGCAAGCGAGGGAGCGAGCCGAAGAGCTGGTCTGACCGAGTGGATCCGTGCAGCTTCTCCTGGGATCGCCGGGATCTCGCCGCTTCCCCGCTCCGCGCCGCGCAGCGTGCGGTGCCCTGCCCGCGGCGGGGGTCCCCGGCCGCCGCCACCGCATCCGCGCCGGATTCCGGACCCTCCGCGCTGCTTCGAAAAGAAAAGCATCTCGCTAATAATAAGCGGGACGGTGAGGGGAGAAGACTCGCAACAGTGGAGCTGCCAGCCGCGCACCCCCTGCCCGCCGCCCCCGGCTCCCTCCCCAGCTATGCTCCGGGTCAACTCTGATGGCACGCTGAGAAGCAGCGGGCGCTGAAGGGGGACAACCGAGCGGCGCGGAGCCGACCTGCTCAGAGACCTGCACCCACGGATTGTCTTGCGGGGGCGGAGTGGGCGGGGGGGTACAAGTGGCATTTCTCCCCCCCCCCCCTCCTTCCAGGCTATAAATTGGATTGTATATAAATCTGCTTCGTTTATCTCCCTGGCCCCCCTCAATGACGCTGGACTAGAGAGCTCCTCTCCGCGGCCAGCACGGACCTGCCGAAGCGAGCGATGGACCACGAGCGACTGCGCCCGGGGATGCCCCTCTGAAGCGACGCGGGGCACCGGGGCAGAGCGGCGCCGCCTCTCCCCTGCTCCCCGGATCCCCTCGCACCTCCGGCTCGCTCCCCGCTCCCCCTCCCTCCTCCCCGGGCTCCGCAGCCACCCCCTCACCTGCTGCCGTCCCCCTCCCCCGTGGAGCCGGGCTCTCTCCGTGCACGCCAAGCCTGTTCCCCCCCCCGCCGCCAACTTCGCCCTCGGTGCCTGCGCGTGCAGCCTCCCCCCTCCGCCTCCCCGGCGGCACACGCCGCTTCCCCGGGCGCCCCCTCCCTCCGCCGCGGCTCCCCCCCTGCGCGGAGCGGTTGCGGCCCCCCAGCTTGGCTGCCACCGCCCCCTCCGCGCCGCGGAGCGCTCGGAGCGGCGCTGCCTGCAGACGGGCTCCCTGCGGCGCTCCGGGGCGGCCCCCAGCTCGGCCCCCCGCTCCTCCGCCATGGACGGGGCGGCTCGCCGGGGGGTGCTGGCCGCGCTGCTGGCCTGCGGGCTGCTCCTGCTGGGCGCCGCGGCCACCCCGACCCCGCCGGCCCCCGCCGGCGGCTCCCCGCAGGACACATGCACCTCCTGCGGCTTCCGGCGGCCCGAGGAGCCGGGCAAGGTGGACGGGGATTTCCTGGAGGCGGTGAAGAGGCACATCCTGAGCCGGCTGCAGATGCGGGACCGGCCCAACATCACGCACGCCGTGCCCAAGGCGGCCATGGTCACGGCGCTGCGCAAGCTGCACGCCGGCAAGGTGCGGGAGGACGGCCGCGTGGAGATCCCCAGCCTGGACGGGCAGGCGAGCGCCGGGCCCCCGGCCCACGACCCGGTCTCCGAGATCATCAGCTTCGCCGAGACAGGTGGGCGCCGCCCGGCCGCGCTCCCCCGCCGCCCGCGCCCCCTGCCCGACCCCCCGCGGCCCCTGCCCTGCCGCGCTCCCCGCCTGTCCTGCCTCGCCCCGTCTGTCATTACCCCTGCTCGACCCCTGTCAGTCCCCCTGCTTGACCTCCGTCAGTCTTTCCTCTCGCCTTGCCTGTCCTCCTGCCCACCTTCTCTTTCCTCCTGCCCGATCCCCGGCAGTTCCCCGGCTGCCCTTGCCTGGCCCCTGCGCACCCCGCCTGTCCTTCTGCCTTGGTACAGGCACCTGGCCGCCCAGCTCACCTGCTTGCCTTCCGCCTCATTCGCTCTCCCCTCTGCCCCGCACCGGCTCGCCCTGGCCCTGCCCGCGCCTTCCCGTCCTCCCTGCTTGTGTCTCTCTGCCCGGGATTCTCCCCGGGTTGTGCCCTGCGACTCCCCTCTCTTGTCCCTCCATCCCTCCGCAGCCTCTGTGGCCCTAGCTGCCCTCCGGCGGTTCTTCCAGCTGCGCCGGGGCTTGTCTCGGTCCCTGCGTGTCCCACTGTCCCTCCTCTGCCTGTCCCGCTCCATCTCTTGCATCCCTTGCCTTGTCTATCTGCCCTGCACATTCGTCTGGTTCACTGCCTGCATCTGTCTGTTGAGGCTTGCATTTGCCCATCCTCTCTTTCCGTTTGTTTCCCATTTATTTAGCTTTCATTTGCAGTATTGGCCTTGTCTGTTTGTCCACTGCATGTCCTACCAAGTGTGTCTGCCTCCTCTCTGTCCGTCAGTCCGTTTACTAACTGCCCTCCATCCCCACGGTACCAGCCATCTCAGTCCTGTCCAGCCATTGCAGTTATGTGTCACCGAATCCCTTCAGCACAGCTTTCCAGTAGTTTAACCACCGTCCCTGTGAACTTTGCACATCTGGCTGGAACACCATCACTCTGCAAATTACCTCTCTCCTGTCTATCTGCCCATCTCTCCTTTCCTTCATCGCTCTATCGCTTGGTTCATTTTTCTCTCTCTATCTTCTTGTGGCATCTATATATCATTTGTCCACCAAATAAATCTCTTTCTATCCTGTATGCTGCCCACTCATCTTCTTTATCTACCCTCCCACTTACCGAAGGCATATACATTTACAGTATCTATGGGATCTGTTGCATTATACATATGCTTGTTATATTCACATACAAAATTTATGAGCGCACACAATCTCACACAACACAAGTGATGTGGATCGGTGCAGCAGCACCGTACTGTTCTTTTTCTGTCACTGTCACCACAGTTTACGAAAAAGTTGTGTATTTACTAACATGCGAAAGGCTTTCTTAGTGTACATTTTGGGGGTTATTATTTTTTAATAGGATGTTGTTGGGAGATCGGGGGTGGGCTTGTACTTCCATTTGGTATTCAGTCAATCGCTGTCTTTTGTAACACTTCCAAAATTGACTTTATGTAAAACGTAGACAAACAGTGAAAATTTTTGTCACTGAACTATTACAAGGTACTGAATGGGCTCTGGAGGCACATTTGAAAGGCATCTAGGGTAACAAATGAAGACACCGACTACGCAAAAAAATCCCATTCAGAGATTGACAAAAATGCTAAAGATTCTTAGGGAAGGAAAAAGCAGAAAAGATCTACATTTAGCTCTGTACAGACGGAAGCAAAACCGATAAGGGCAGATGATAAAATGCCTTTCCAGCAATAATTTTAAATAGCGATTGGGATGCTTTGATTCAGGGACCAGAATTACGGTCTCCGCCATAAAGGCCGGCACATTTATCACCTACGCCAAATGTAGTTAGGACTTACAGTACAAAATTGCAGGAAGGCCGCTGATATTTCTGAAATATTTCATGCAGCAGGCTCTTCTGTTTACAAATAAGGGGTTATGTCAGACATTTGGTGACATTTGGTTTTCTGTGACAATTTCTCTCCTTTAATTCTGGTGTTGCTGAAAAGCGTATTGAGAACAGCCAATAACGGCGTTACAGTGGGAACAACCGCTTCATTGCCTTGCCTCGTATGGGTTCATCGTTTCGGGGAGAAAAGGCAGAGATCAAAATGATTAATAATAGCAGATATTCTACCAGACTAAGTGGGGGTTAGCTTGATCTGTTGGACAAGCAGGCACATTACTGAAATATTTTCCGTTCTGTCTCGTGAATCCTCTCCTTTAAACCGCAACGGGAATATGTGCAAATCGAAACAAAATCCCTGGTTTGGCATTGGCATTCTAGTGGTTATTGAGAGAGCTCTCCCCATGAGAATCGGCAGGTAGCTGAAAGTTAAAACTATTCTTAAACTGATGAGATAGCAGAGTCCTAGTCCTAGTGCCGGTCTTTTTCAACGAGCTGCTGTAGCATCTTTAAATCCGGCCTTCTGGAAAAAAAATAAATTCTGGAAAGCTCTTGCTGCTGTCTGCGGATCTGACACATCCGACTGCAGCCCCATGTTGAAGGTTGCTGTGGGAAGTCCCCTTTTCAATTAATTCCAATTGCAAATTGGGGATATCTGATAAAGTGCATGCCTTCTGACTGGCACAGCCCCGTTGCCGTTTGCTTGATCTGCCGTGCTCTAGCGTTGTCCCTGAATCCAGAAAGGCACACAAGCTAACATTTCCTTTTTGACTTAATCTTGCTGATCTCTCCTTATCTTGCAGACGATCTGGCCTCATCTAGAGTCCGCCTCTATTTCTTCATCTCGAATGAAGGGAACCAGAACTTGTTTGTCGTTCAAGCCAGCCTGTGGCTTTACTTGAAGCTGCTTCCATATGTCTTAGAGAAAGGCAGCAGGCGAAAAGTAAGAGTCAAAGTCTATTTCCAAGACCCGGACACTAGCAACAAGTGGAATGTGGTTGAAAAGAAAGTTGATCTCAAAAGAAGTGGTTGGCACACTTTTCCCATGACAGAGGCGATCCAGGCTCTGTTTGAGAGAGGAGAAAGGAGACTGAACTTGGATGTTCAATGTGAGGGCTGTGAAGAGTATTCAGTGCTGCCAATTTATGTGGACCCCGGGGAGGAATCCCACCGGCCTTTTTTAGTGGTGCAAGCCCGCCTCGCCGATAACAAACACAGGATCCGGAAAAGAGGCCTGGAGTGCGATGGCAGGACCAATCTATGTTGCAGGCAACAGTTTTACATTGACTTTAGACTCATTGGGTGGAATGACTGGATCATAGCACCATCAGGTTACTATGGGAATTACTGTGAAGGGAGCTGCCCGGCCTACTTGGCCGGTGTCCCGGGGTCGGCTTCCTCCTTTCACACCGCTGTCGTGAATCAGTACCGAATGCGGGGGCTGAACCCGGGCACCGTGAACTCCTGTTGCATTCCAACCAAACTTAGCACAATGTCAATGCTGTACTTTGATGATGAATACAACATTGTGAAAAGGGACGTTCCCAATATGATTGTGGAAGAATGTGGTTGTGCTTGATTTAAGGTGTGTTTTGGGGGGGGAGAGAGAGAGAGGGAGAGAGAGAGAAACATTCCCGTACAAGATGGTGTTGGAGGAAGTTTCACTGTGTATCCAGGCATCAGTGTTGGAAAGTCACTGTGGAAAAGTTTGACAAAAAAAAAAAAAAAAAAAGAAAAAAAAAAGAAAAAAAATAATCATTTCACTTTGGTGTCAGGACAGTGGCAGTTTGTGGATCATGGACACTTATATATTCTATCACTTATAAGTTAATGCTATGAAATATCTTAAAGACACACACACACACAGTCACACACACACAAAATGTGGGCACGCACACAAACACGCGCTCATACACACAGACACAGACACACACACACACACACGAGGCAGCTCGGAAAAGGGACATGAGCACAGAAAGTCAGTGACCAGTGACGACGGACCTAAATGCCTGCCAGTACGAGTGAACGGCTGAGCAGCTGTTTCCCCGCCTGCCGGCGAAGCCAGACCGAAATGAGCTCCCTTTGCTCAGGCAAAAGCACAGACTGAGAACACAACGTATTCTTGCACGCAGGTGTCAAAATGACCAAACTTAGAAAATTTAAAAAAAAAAAAAAAAAAGAAAAAAAAAAAGTTGACTGTCACCTCTTAGGTCTAACAGGAAGCTGCAGGACACCTGCCTTGGGAGGCGATCACTTCCTCTTAATTTTAATTTATCTGAACATAAACATCA
This sequence comes from Sylvia atricapilla, assembly GCF_009819655.1. NCBI lineage: Eukaryota > Metazoa > Chordata > Aves > Passeriformes > Sylviidae > Sylvia > Sylvia atricapilla. The sequence goes on from NC_089146.1 coordinate 26,438,627, forward strand.
CAGATACCCGCTTCTTCCTACAGCACTTCCAGCAAGGAATCATGTGGTTCCATCGGGGGGAGAGAGAGAGAGAGAAAAGGGGACAGACATGTAAGAAACTGCTGTATTTCTAACACCTGGCCGTTGCGGAGTCACAAGCTGGGCTGGCGTGATCCGATGCTTTCACTGCCCACTAGCAACCCATGGTTGGCAACACCCGGCGTGTCTTGGAAAAGGGAATCGATACCATATCTGGACTGTGTTGACTGTTGGCATCTCTCACTGTTCGACGGAACAAAAAGTCAAAAGTTGCAATCTGTGTTCTTCAATGGGGGACTCAGCAAGGCTGCGTCACGTGGGGGACGAGCAAACAAGCAATGGCCACCACGGCTAAACCAATGAACCCTAGAGAGGAGTGACAGCGACAGAGTGGAGACGTTCTGGGAAATGCAGTGCGTTTAATAACAGGCGAGGAACATTTTTACAAGTCTTGGAAAGGAGGAGAGAGGAGAGTGCTTTCAATTTCCTTACCAGGAGGTGTCAAGGATGGCCATAAAGATCAGAAAATAATGATACAGCATAGCACTTGCAAACTGCTTGAATGCACGTATAATAGCACTTGCAAATTTCAATGCCTTGAAAAGTGGTACTTGATAGTGCACTTATCTTTGCTCACTATCTAGGTAAACAGGTGCCGCATGAGCTATGCAATTTAAAGTGTTGACCCATACTAGACAAAACTGGACTTATGATATGACTTTTTTATATTTTTTTATACTTGAAATTAAATCTTTTGCTTCTTTTTTAAAGCGAATGATTGCTTTTAATGTTTGCACTGATTTAGTTGCATGATTAGTCAAAAACTGCCATTTGAAAAAAAATGTTATTTTTATAGCAGCAAAAAATGAATACAGTTAAATGTATTATACATAAATTTTGGAACCAAAGAGGCCAACATATTAGTTATAATTTTTATGAGATGGCAAAGCCATCATATATCATGTAGTCATACTGAGCAATCCCTCACGAGGCCTACCAATTGTTTCAGGGTACAAAATGGATTCTGTTTGTTCTATTCAGTGTCTTTTCTATACCATACGCACATGGAATGTAGAGTGAAAAAAAAAGTGACTATTGTAGAATACATTACAATATGTGCATCCTTTAAATCCAATTTTTATGTTTATTTAATAAAGTTCCTTTTAGGTTCTGTTCCATAATAATTTAAAACCAAACAATTTTCACTTAGATTTGCTGTTGAAGTATTTTACATTTGTGTACAGTTTAAATAAATAAAAAAGATTGAAAACTGGATGTGCACTTTTTCTTTTTTTTTTTTTTTTTTTTTTTCAGTGTGTAACATCTGGAGGAACTCGCTTACTTTCAGGACTGAATAGGCTGCAGACGGTGAACTGTCGCATTAGACCGTAGTCATATTAGTCATTGCAGAAAGCCTTGTCTGAGAGCTCAGCTGCGATCCTAAAAATGTTACACTCCAGTTTTATTGCTGTCTATACATGTAAGCATCTGCTGCTTTCTCTCTGCAGCAGTGCAGGGGCTCTGGGTGCAGGAACAGCGCTGTTCCGCATACCTGCAGGTCATTTACAGCAAGTTCCTGGTTCACCTGCTGTGTAAGAATGTAACTTCTTCTCTGGGTCACTCCCTGACTGCCTAGAAAAAGTAAAAAAAAAATATGTGAAAAGTACTTCCAGGAATAAAAGACCAAAAGTAAGTTTGATTAAATTGTTTTTCCCCAAAACTAGCTGACACTAAGAAAAGGGTATTTTGTTTGGTTTTTTTTTTTTTTTTTCCTTCTTTATAGAAAAATCTCTCTCTTTTACTAACAAGCTCTGAAAAATGTTGAGAAATACTCAAGTACTCAGCTGCACATATATCCAGGTATTGATTTAATTGATCTTCACAGATAAATTCTTCCTCCTGGAGATCTGTGCAAATGCCAGCTGAAGCTGACAGAAGGACCTCTGTTGACTTAGTAAATGTTAGATCTGACCCTGAAACCTGAAAAGTGTTCAAGAAGCAGGATCATACAACTAATGATGGGTTCTAGTTACAATTCACATTCAGGGGTAGCTCTGCCCAGCTCTCCTCACAGCCAGGCACTGGGGTTACACGGGAGACCTGTAAGAGTAATTTGCTGTGACTGTGTCAACAGTCTGCTTCTCAGAACTTTGTCCTTCAGATCAAATTTTTTTAATATCTCACAGCTTTCTCACCACCTCGAGCTGCACATTGATTGTCAAAGCCACTAACCACTCACTGGTGCTGCTCCACCTCTCAGCAGCCATCTCTCTGATTTTCATTCTGTGTGTCAACTGTTCTACTGATGAGTTCAATAAATTCCCCTTGAAATCAGCGGCCAATACCCATCCCTTCACTCTGAAGGCATGTTTGCCCTAATATGACACCATAATTATAAATAAGCCTGGGCAGCCCTTTAAAATATGGGATATATTAAGAAATCTTGCCCATTGAAATGCAATGCCCTGGAGGCTGGCTCCAGTTAGGTTTCATTCTTAATTGCAAGTGTTTGGTTCCTGGGGTCAAAGCCAAACCCTGCACTGGACATTGGGACTCCTGTGCTCAGGCAGAGACCAGGATGTCTCGGTGAGGGAATTGGACCTGCAGCCCTGGGGAACTGGCAGCCAGGATGCTTTGAGCTTGGGCTGGCCAGGAGCGAGGGGTAGGAACAGGCAATGCTCTGCATCCCACTGCAAACCCACAAGCAAGCTCAGGATCCTGATCTCTTTGACAGTGGCTATCAAAAAGCACCCCTTTTCTTGGTAAAAGTCTTTCCCAGCTTTCTTCTCCTGTCCCTGCCTTCTCTGCTCCCCGATCTCATGGTGTTTATGGGACAGAAACAGAAATGTAAGGAAGAGCATGAATATCAGGACAGTGTGCGGGGCATCATCTGAGAGTGGAAAGCGCTGGATCATAGCACAGGCTCCCAGGTCCTTCTATTTTGTGAAAGAGACTCTAGAAATCAATGTGAACTGACATGCTTGGAGCTTTCTGCAGCATGGAGTCACTTGCGGCTCTGGGCATTCTACAGATAGTGAGGTGTTCTTGTATCCTGGTGCTGACAGCAACCCTGTCACACAGATTTCTAAGGCTAGAATGAAATAAAATCATCTTTAATTTTGTAGGACGAATCTGAGACAGTTTGAGCATGATTTTTCAGAGACGTGACAAAGCTCCTGCTCTTGCCAGCTTTTTACAGGGGAGTGCAGGAATTCCACTTTGTGCAGCTTCCATCTCCTGCATTTTTTAGATCAGACAAAATGAAAACTGAGATGCCCTAGTGTGATGGCTGCTTTTCAAAAGATTTGGGGTTTTCCCATCTGTCATTCCCATCCTTACAAAACTGAGCATCCAGTTTAATTGCTTTATGCCAGGTTACGTACTCTACCTCAAAAAACAGCTGGGTCACATCCATACCCACCCACCCAACGGTGACTTGGTGACTCACTTGTTTTTGATAGGCTTTGAACTCAATTCTGTAAATGCTAAACCAGTGTCTTCTATCATGTGACAGAATCAACCTCTGGAGCTTGAGAATCTTCACTCTTTAAAATATTCTAACACAGGCAAAACCCCATCCCGGACCTCCCACTGCTGTTAATGGGGATGGTGTGAACAGGGTGACTGTCACAACTTGATGCAACAGAGCACTTGTCGGATTAACTCTGCATACATCATGTATTTTCACACATAATAGACACCTGCTCCAAAATTGCCAGCTCTCACCTTTGCTTTGTCGCTTGTGAGAGATGAACTCAGCAGCTGAAAATTAATTGCTGCATTTGCCCTGCCACTGGAGAAGAGGGAAACCCCTCACCAAACACATCCTTCGTAAGGATTAATTTTTGTATGGAGGGGTTTCTACTGGAAAGGGTGGGAGAACATTTTGCAAAATGGATCATAAATACAAATTTCTGTCTAAGAGGAGAATCTGTTTCAGCTAATGCTGATGTCAGTCTACAGTAACTGCCCTAAAGTCTGCAGATGTATTTCAGGCTAGCACCCATATGAGTAAAGACATACCTGAATCCAGTTTTCTGGAATTCCTGATTGGGTCTAGCACGTTCTCAGTTCTCAGTATTTCTTAGAAAAGTAAATTTTCCTATAGAATTAGCAGCTAAAAGTTTTAGCAAAAACCACATATGCTGGGTGACAGATCAGAACAAGAGCAGAAGACATCTAAGTTTGTCATGAATCTCCCTACATACACTGGAATTTGGCCAGGAATTAGCAATCTGCAGCAGTACAAAATGCCCCAGTAGCTTTCACTTGCTTGCCTGGTCAGTAACCTTGAACTAAAAGCTGGATTTACATGCCTGCTTGTAACAGTAGGGGCCAATTTTATTTGGGTAACTTCATTGATTTCAAGGGAATTGTTTCTGATTTGTACTAGAATAAGTGGGAGCAGATTTAGGTTCTTTAATGTTCTTCCAGTTTAGCTCTTGGAATAACTTATATTTCATTATTATGTGTTTATGTAATTAGTGCAATTATATCAAATTATATAATTGGTACAATTACTTGGACTCATGTAACCACTGCATATAGCATTTCATGCTGTAAAATCTTTTACTCTGAAAAAAAAAAAAAGGCAAAAAAAAAAAAAGCAAAAAAAAAGCAGTCAATATTACATGGGAATCTTAATTTGTTTTTAAATTCCAGTATCAAATTTAGGGCCTGACCACATGCAAGGAACTTCTGGTTCACATCAGTGGAATCTCTGAGCAGGCAGCTTGCAGCCTTCACCATAGATATTGCATTTTTAATCTGATTTGGCCAATTCTATTCAACAGAGGCCCTCCTGGAATGTGTGCAGCTCTAACCAGCCTTCCTTGTACAAAGCAGAAGACGTCAAGCTTTTACACACACACACACACCATTTGACCTGAGAGATCTCGAAGCCATCAGAGCCCTGAGATATGTGCACAGCTTTTTTATACTTGATCAGATTTACTGTCTTTGTGATCTGCCACTGAGAATTTTAAAACATTATTTGATTGAATGCATAGACACTCACTTTTTGGTCATTGAAACTGTTTTGTTCCCCCTCCGCTTTTCCCCCCATAATTTGCTTTCAGGCTACATTGTTGTGAAAGCTTGGAAGTATAGCGTTCTGCTGTATCTGTTGTGGGCAGAGGGAGGTTATTTTGCCCCTGTACTCCACTCTGGTGAGACCCTACCTGGAGTCTGCATGCAGCTCTGGGGCCCCCAGCATAAGAAGGAAGGATGCGGACTTGCTGAAGATTCCTGAGGAGGGTCACAAAAATGATCAGAGGGCTGGAGCACCTGTCCTGTGAAGACAGACTGAGAGTGTTGGGGCTGTTCAGGCTGCAGAAGAGAAGGTTTACAGCGCCTAAAAGGGCCTACAAGAGAGCTGGAAGGAGACTTTTTACAAGGGCGTGTAGTGATAGCCAAGGAGTGATGGCTTTAAACTGATCTAGGATAGGCTGAGATTAGCTGGAAGGCACAAATTCTTTATTGTGAGGGTGGTGAGGCCCTGGAATGGGTTGCCCAGTAATGCTGTGGATGCCGCATCCCTGGAAGTGTTCAAGGCCAGATTGATGGGACTTTGAGCAACCTGGTCTAGGGGAAGATGTCCCTACATATTTCAGGGGGTTTAGAACTATCTGTTATCTGTTTAGAACTAAATTACCTGTTAGGCCCAAACCAAAGCATTCTATGAGTCTATGAAAGCCAAAGTAAGCATGTCCAACAAAACAGGAAAAAAAGGTAAGAAAGAAACTGATTTGATTTCCCTAGGTCAGACCAAGGAAGACCCAGGGTGAGAGCTATGATTGATAACCACCTGATGGACCTCTCCTCAGAAAAGATCAGCCCTCCCAGATGCTGTGCATTTGGAGTTCTGCCCTGGCCCAAAAGCATTAATTTAATGCAGCTGCCAGTGCCCAGACCCCAGGGGGACACTGCTCTACCTAAGGACATCTCCTGCTCTGCTCTCTCTCATTTTGAACCTGCTTTTGGAGAGGGCTCACCTCTCTATGTGCTCTCCTGCAGTCTGGCCTTTGAAATCAGGCTACAGCACAGCCATTTTAGGGCTGCAGCTCGTGCTGCCTCGCTGCCTTCCTCCAGCTGGTAAGTGTGCTCAGTGCCTGTTATTTTTATCTTGAGCTTTTGCTTTGTTTTTGAGGATAATTACACATTATTGCTGCAATATGTTATAATAAGTGTGCTATGAAGATGACTATTGTATCCAAGGGGAAAGAAGATGTGGCTGGGGAGCAAACTTAAAGCTATGTGTCAGCAAAACAAACACAGTGTGTTTGGGCTGTGTCCGTCAAGTGGCACCAAAGTGGCACTTAGGTTTTACCCAAGTGGAGGCTGCTGGACTGACCTCACCCCTCTTCACTTTGTTGGCTGGGGTGGCTTGTGCCCGTTTCCACAGAGGAGTTTGTGAGTAGCTGTGGAAGAGCTGCAGCAGCTCTCCTGCAGCTTTCCTGAGCTCTGCACCCAGTGATGGGGGAGCCGGTCCCGGGCAGAGCGGCACGAGCGAGGTAGGAGAGATGCTGAAGGTGGTGTCCATTTGAGGATAAAGGGTTATAAATAATACTGCATCTGGCTCCTGTAAGCTGAAGCAGACTGGGCTCTTGGACTTTTGGACCCCTATGTGCCATATCCTATTCATCATATCCTCTGTAATCTCATTTGGTCTCATATGGCCTGGTTTTGGGTCAGGTTTTGGAACTGATCCTCAGCTGTTAGGACTCCACGGTTATCAAAAATAATTCAGGATCTTATAAATTAAGGCCTTGGGCTCTTGTGAAAGAAAACAAACAATGTTATCTGTCTTAATGAGAGTTGTGTATGTGTATTTTGTATCCAATTGTATGTATTATCTTTAGCAGTGATACTTCATAAGACCATATAATTTATGAGGTGGTTATCAGTGACTCATAAGTATTTATTTATGTCTTATATGCATTGTGTATGTTTGGCTTGATCAGGGTGGCATGTTTGCATGGGTGAGCACCATTTCACCTGTAAACACACAGACAAGAAACACAAGGATTTATCTAAGCAAATTGTCCTCTGCCATGTTAATGCCCTGTAATAAAATTTATTTTGGGGGATCCTGATGAGAGATTAGAGGTGTAACTACTGACTATTTTGAGTAGATTTCTTGTCTCTTATGTATCTCACCCTTGGTAAATAAGTTGTCTTGCATTCAGCATGCAGTAAGTAGGTGCCCTTGTGATGGCTGGAGAGAGGCAGCCTGTTCTCAGATGTGGCTCTGCTCCAGCCTGCTCCACATCCAAGAGAGTGCAGCAAACCACTTTTGCTCAACTCGTGTTTTGAAATTGTTCAGAAACTGGTTTGGTCTTTAGCACAGTTTGGAGCAACCTTGAGGCTGCCTTTAGGACAGCTGCCAGGGGTCCCCGGTGTAAAAGCTGAGAAAGGGCTGGAATACCAGAGTGTCCCGACCACATGCCCTGTATTTGGCCGTGCTTCCCATTTTGGGTGGCACTTGGGTGGAGTGGAACCCATATAATTCCCTGTGCTGAGTGTTTCTTATTAAGTACGTGATAGGCACAGAGATGCAGGACTTAAACCAGCTCTGTTTCTGTTAGCTGTGCACCACAGTGGTTGAATCGCTACATTAACAGTGCGTGGCAATGAATCAAGCCCTACATTTCATTTTATGGGTGGGTTCCACTTACTTTGTTCTCATTTTCTCCTCCCCTCCTTTTGACAATTTAGACATGTGCATCTTGGAGAACATTGCTTCCAGACCGTATCCCCTTGAATGGGGTTACTGCATCAAGCAGGGAAAGTAATGCTGTGTTTAAGTTCTACCCTAAATGAAAGCTTTTTCTACTTTGCATGCCGCAAATAGACTTTTAATTATGGGGAGCACATGCTGTAAGTGCACTCCAGGATTTGATTCCATCCTTTCTCAGTTAAGCTTGTGGATGTGCCAGCTCTTAGAGTAATCTTTTTCTTCAGCATCACCAGTTACCATCCCTAGTTAGCAGATAATTGTACAGAAGGAGTGGAAAACCAGTCCTTGTGCTGATGGTCACCAGTTTGCTGCCTCTGGTAGACTTTCTTGAGGTGATATTGAAAGTTAAAACAATTCAGATGTGCTCTGTGATTTGCTGGGTTTAAAAATCCGTTGATGTTAATGGAGGGCCAGATTCAGTTATTCACACCTGTGGAAAGCAGGTTCAAAATCTCATTGAACTGGAATTCCTCTATCAATTACAGTCAAAAGCAAACTGCAAAACTGTACAGAGCAAAGCGTGTAGTACTTTTGGTGCAATATCAGAGCCTTAGCTGAAGGTGCTATTACTCCGTGAGCTTCTGTTCAGTTGCACCCGTTTGCACCAGGTGTGAGTTTATCCTGTTGGCTGGTAGACAAACCCCTTGTTTTAGATCAGTCAGCAGTCAGGCTCCTGGTGCTCTGTGTATTTCTGTAGCTGGTGATAGCTATTGTTCTTTTCTGCAGTTTGTTCAGGACATCAGGCATTATGACTCATGTCATAACACCATTGCAAGGCATTTGTTTAATAATGCAGCATCCGTGTTGTGTCACTCTAGCAATGTTCTTAATTCTTTCTATTATTAACATCTGTTTTGAAGTGTTTATACGTGTAATTTAGCTTTTCAAATTCTCACTGGATGTAAGCTGATGCAAGAGGAAAACATTCATAAACACATATAAAAGAATCTGATACTTTATTGGCCCTACCTGATCAGAAAAACAAGAAGCATCTTTGATTAGGACTTTTTTTGGTTTGCAATAAATGGTAATGCAGGTTTCTTCAGCATCTAGAAAGGAAAATGCAGGTGCTACTTTTTTGTTATTTTTATTTTTTTACTTCTGTGGGACTAGTTAGATTTTAATTGTTAATGGTATCTTTTAATTTAATAAAGCAGGTGCTGTAAAAAAGATAGCTTGCCTTTTTCCAGTCAGGCAAATTACTAATTTGTTAGGGTTGTAGCTGTTTTAGACAGGGCTGTATCTACATCCTATCAATGGATCTTTGAAGCTGTTTGTGCATCCCTGGCACTGTGCAGAATGTGAAGAACCTCCTTGGGACCTTCCTTTCTGTCTATTGGCAAAAGAGTGGAGAGGGATCCAGCAAATATTTGGGCAGCAGATCTTCTGTTGAAGCTGCTGGAGTAGAAATGCTTAGCCTATAAACAGTTTGGGGTCAGGGAACTTCTGAAAAGTTCTTTGTTGCTGTTGTTCTGTTTTTGTTTTGTTGATTTTTTTTTTGGTTTTTTTTCTGATTGGCTTAGCCTCTGGCGATGTTGTCATACAATGACAACTCAGAGTTGTCTTTCTGGAAAACAGAAAAGTTCTGGAACATAAATGTAGCTCTCTTTTATTCTGCTGGGATGTCTGCAGTGACCCTTTATTGGGGCTCTGAGTAAATCTTGCCATAATTGATAGAAACAGCTTTAAAAGAAAAGCAAAACAGATCATGAAGAAAAGAAAGAGCTGATAAAGCTTCTAGCATCAAGAGTGTGCATGTTGAAACACTCTCTAATTATATATTTATCCAATCCAGTTAATACTACAGAGCTTGCAAAAAAAGCCCCATAATTAGGGGTTATGAAAATGTCTACATAGCAATAATATGGCACCTAAATATAGCATCTTTCCTCCTGAAGCACTTTACATCATTTGAGAACCACGGACTCAATTCACAGCTGGCATTCACAGGTGCAACCTTAGTGATTTCAATGGAATAATGCCATTTTTACCAGGGATGAATTTTGTCACAAATGGGAGTTTTATCTTAGGGGCTTGTAGGGCTGCCCATCACAATAGTATCTGCATATCTTTTACATCAAATTAGCTGGCAATAGCAAAACCTTTAGTAGACTTCACAAAGTCTCTGCCACATCTGTCTTCTTATCTTGCAGAAATCTTTTCTTGGGCTAAAGTCTCTCATATTTTATGTCTTCTGGGGACTTGGAGGAAAAGAACAGCTGATGTTAGTGAAGATGTACAATGCTCTTTTGGTGGGTAATGTGACCATGGGTTTCATTCAATGTTTCTGCTGGAAGCTGAACTCACAGTTGTAGTTTCTGGATTAAGAATATCAGGACTTTGGGGCTCGTGTTGCTCAGAGCACCCCTAGAACTCAAACACATGATCCTGTGACTGTAGCAGGACCTGAATTATGTATTGGTCATGGTACCCATCACTGATGAAGTGACAACTACATACAATTTAAAAAAAAATTGTAAGTGAACTTTGTCCAATACCTGGTGAAGTCACTGGGGCTAAGGCTCAATGTTTATGTAAGGCCCATAAGATTTTGGTCTACTTCTCTACCACTTTGCAGATTACCTATAAAAGTAATGCCAAACCTGTCACTTACTTCCCTCTAACATGGGGAAGAGAGTTTTTTGAGTGCGAAGTAAAAGTGTGTATTGGGAGCTCAGAAGGAAATAAAAATACTTGGCTTATACTTCAGTTGTATTTGCCACAACCTTCCCTGTGAGGAAAATTTGATTAGGCTGAAACTAGTCAGCCTGAAGATGAGATGTTGGTGGGGTAGGAGTGAATCCTTCAAGTCAGAAGGTGGGCAGGGATTGTTTGTTCTGTGGCAGTGTATCAATTAAAGTCATTAAATGAAACTAGAAGCAGCCAGGCTCAAAGCAAACAAAAAGAGATGTTCTTCATGCAACTGGTAGTGGACACAAGGAATTTACTGCCAAAGGTGGTTGTGGAGGCTAAAAGCTTATTAGAGTTCAAAGGATGACTGGACAAGTTTGTGTAAAGAAATGCATGGAGGATTACTAAGTAGCCAGAAACCACATCTGGCTTAGGAAATACCTTGATCTGAAAATAGCTGGAGGCTAGCAGAAATGTGAGGGAAATAGCATAAGTGGTTCCCTTGCTTCTGCTGCTTTCTGGCTTGCTCCAGGAGTCAGCTATAGGAGACTTGATGCTGGGCTAGATGGACTGGTATGGCCATTCTTCTGTTTGTACTTGATGTGACAGCTCTGCCCTGCAGGTTGTTGCAGCAAGTACATGTGGGTCAGTGCTCTTAGAGGTGTTGTGTGCTCCAGTTCTGCTCCATTTGTGATTGGTAAATTTGGTCCCGTGTTGCCTGTGAAGGTCCGGGTTCAGATCCTCTGTGAAATGCATCTGGATGATGTTTCATGTTGGAGTACCTGCTTAGTGTGCATGGAAATACAAGATTGTGGAGTACTGAAAATCAGTCATGTTTCCTGTAATAACTGATTTTCCTTTGAGGCATCTTCTCCAAAACTTTACAAGACAGACCCTGTGTAGTTCTGAAAGGATTGAGGAGCTATATAGTTTTATTGTGATAGAGAATAAATTATATTGAGCAACTCCTACACACACATACGGAAGAAAAAATTTCACCTCCTCCCATAATATCAGATTGTTGATATTCCCTGCATAGAACTGTAGGGAATAAACAAATGCATTCATTAACATTTACCCAGTAAGGTGAACTGAGGACAGAATATCAGTCCAGATATCCAGGCTTATCTCTGAATTTCCTGGATTTTATGGGTTTAAGTCTGACTCTGAACAGGTCTTAAGGGCATTTTCTTGGTGGATTAGAAGGATCTGTGTTTGGACGGTCCCATCTATAGTACCTATGGGATTGTACAAAGCCCTAGTTTTACTATTTGTATCTGTTTTAAAATCCTGCTATTCATTTGCCTGAGTCAAACAGCTTTCCAACTAGAATTAGAGTTGGGTACATAGCACGAGGAGAGTACACATCTGGAAAGAGCTCGAAAGACTCAACCAATGTTTCACAGACAATGTTGGAAAACAAACAAAAACCACTCTGAAAATGTGGTCTGCAGATGGGTCTTTATATTCTCTTCCCCATTATTTTCACGGGGAAAATTCATCTTTAACAGAAAGGCATTCAGCACAAAAACAGCAGGAAAAGGGCTCAATGGGAGTCATTTTCCAGGATATCTTTCTGTCTGGGTCAGAGAACAAATTCTTCTGTGCCAAGTGACTCCACTCCTCACGGGGTGGTTGCAGTGTCGGAAATGTCATCATCAGTGTCTTCCTCTGAAAGAGCGCCGGGTGAAGCTGTGAATTTCCTCGGGATATTTCTCCAGTAGCTGGTATGGGGCTCTGCTGTGGGCTTGCCCAGTTTGCCACAGAAAGCGTCGCGTGGCTCGGGCGGCCAATCCCAGCTCCAAAGATGGTGTGCTTGTTGCAAGCTCGTGCCAAGCCATCTGTAAGATTTGTCAGATAAATGTGACTAGCGAAGTGGCACTCGTGAGCAGATGAAGGGAAATTCCCTAGGGGATTCTTTATTCGCTCATCATTAGCAGGAGAGGCAGTGGGAAAATTCATTGTTTAGCTGTTCAAAACACTGGTGAACATTTGATACTGAATAATCTTTAAATCTTTGTTGGGGGATGTCAAACATGTCTTGAGCAGTCCAGACTATGTTGGAGGCGGAGTATCATGTTCTGCATGCTGTGATTACCTTCATGAAGAAGGATAAAGATATCCCAGTTCCTCAATTTTGTATTTCACCTCAAAATCACCTCCCTTCCCTGGGGTAGCTTCATTTAAAGTGAGCTGAGGCATAGAGCAGCCTAGAGGTGCATTACTGCTGTTTACCTGTATGTGTCCCTGATCCGAAATCGAAAATAAAATCTGTCCCTGCTGTGAGAAGGTACTGCCCATTTGCTAAATGAAACTGGCTTGCAGGCTTTTTGCTGGCAGCTTTTTGCTGGCAGTGAGGACTAAATCTCATTTGCTCCAGTCATGAGGCTGACTTAGATGTGATGTCTCATGGAGTAAACTTACTGGGCTCTGCTGCTAGTATTTTGTGAGCTAAAGCAGGCCCACTCTCCATGCTGAAGAGAAACATGTCACCAGTCTCACATGTTCTCTGTAGAACTCCTTTTGTACAACTCACTTTGCTGCACCAAAGGGATTTTTTTCAGTCGTAGAAGTGATTAAGCTCCTATAACTGCCTTCTCTAACCAGGATATTTTAGGCAAAGCCCTTGGTTCTTTTACATTTTTATGGTGGGACCAGGATGCTTTGACATCTGCATGCTGACAAGGGCACATGTGGCACAAAGTATTCTGCTCGCATTGTTATCAGTCTTATTATTCATTCAAATTCTGTTTAGACTTATATTTAAACAGGAGCTTGGAAATTTATGGAAATATCATCCTCTTGAAAGATACAACACTGTAGTTGCATTCATTGGGGTCTTTTCCTCCCAAGGAGAATTGGGGGAGGGTACTAAGCTGGTGTTTGGGGAGTAGGAGAGAAGGAGTTGCAGGATCCAACTCGGAACAGTTAGATTCTGTGAGATTCCCAGTACCACAAACTCTACCATGGCCGGAGAGGAGCACAGGTTTCATCTTCAGGGACTTTAACTTAGTGGAGAACTGAAGAGAGTGTAGGGAGAAAGGTGGCCTTCTACTGAATCCCATAAAACCATTCCCCCAAAGGTTTGCTGGTATAAGGTACTGTAAAATATCAAGATTATCTTCCACTACTTCTTCCCATAAGTCAAGATGAAAATCAAACCAAACAATCCATAACACCATTGTACCACAGCAAGGGTCCCATATCCACATTCAGCATCTTCACTGTGTGAGTAGATTTGAAAAAGCTGGACCCCTTTGCAGCTCCACGTGGCTTGAGGGACACATGAAGCAGCATCTGACTTTAAATGGTAGTATGTAAAATGTAAAGGCCATCAGTGAATCTTGATAAATGAATAGGTAGTTTTTTCAGATGCAGCAGGTTTCATCAGTGAAAAGGTATTTGTGAATTTAAGTTGAATGCAGTGGATAGCTAGAAAAATGAGAATATTCCAACAGCAGCTCCAGACCTTGCTTCAGTTTTTCTGTAAATAGATGAACTTCTGTTGACTCCAATACAATGTTGCTTGCTTGCATGACATCGGTCTTTTTTATTACAAAGGAAAAAGTCACCTCACAAGAGACCTTTGATGTTTTAATGTGTCCTGGCATATCGATGGATACATCCAGTGGAGAAGAACAATCTGGGACACTTGGTCTGCATTTGTGCTTTGCTGGAGATTTGCTATGTAACCTCGAGCAAATCTATTAATCTCCCAGTACCTCAATTCCCCAAATGCAAAATGGAGATAATAAAACATAACTCCCTTAGCAGGGTAAACACATTAAAAAAATGCACTTAAAAGCAGTTGGGTACTAGGTTAATGGAGACCTATATCTTGTGGGGAAGATTTGTTGTATTATAAATAATACATCTTCACAATTATTCCACTTAGTCTGCCTTGAAGCCTTCAAAGACATACCACGCAAATGTTTACTGGCAGCATGTTTCCCCCCTTTTATTGGCCAACAACATGTTTAGACCAGACTTTGCTGTGGCAAAGTATTTTAGCACATTGCACATGGCAAATGGCTCTTTTACTGTAAAAGTAGATTTTAATTTTTTGAGAGAATACCCCAAATAATGCTGTACTCAGCAAAGGCCTGTGCACCTGGAATAGCTGTCTCTGAGCAGATTTTCCTTGCAAAATGTTCAGCATGCCTCTGCCTAGAGCTTTCAACAGAACTGGAGAATGAAGGAGATGTGGTGGGTACCAAGGACAAACTTTTTAAGGGTGAGTTAACTTTGCAGACCACCTGAAAGAACTTGGGTATGTCTCAAGTCAGCTATGCTGGTGCCAGAATGTCCCGGACAAAAAGGCCAGTGTTGCAAAGCATGGTTGAATTGCCTTGGGTACAAAGTGGGGGTCTGGGGGACTCCACTGCAGTGTTAGTGCACAGGAGCTATTCAAGCCTTTAGACCACCCACTGTTTTAGCAGTGTTATTTAGCCTCCCTGGACTCTGTAATTGCTCTTGTCACATTACTGAGGATAATGTAGAAATATTGCAAGCATTTGCCTTGAACTTGGAGTGTTGAAGCTTATGTAAGGGGTGGGGGTGGGGTGGGGGGGGAGGAAAGCTATGCAGAATAAAATGAAGGGTGTGATTCTTATCCCACTTGCGCTTGTTTTATACTGGTTTTCCCTCTGCTGGAGTAATTCCTCTTTAACGATGTAATATGTTTAGAAGAGGACCTCTGTATGTTTGTGAAACATCTTTGCCTGCCTAAAAGAGGTGTGTTACAAGGGTAGTTTGAGGAAAGCAGCATACTGGAATTGGCATTTGCTTCAGCTCGGATAAGATTCCCCAACCCCATCATACAGTGAAAGGCCAGTGTAGTGTGAAGAAGAGAGAAAGCTTTGTTTCTGTGATCAGGACAACAAATAGAGAATCGCATTTTCTCAGGTGCCTTTCTCATGGGGATGCCCCTTAAGACCTGACACTGGCAGAGGTGTGCTGTCACACCCTCTGCCTCAGGCTGATAGAGATGGGGAGCTGGATTTGCTAGTGTGTGACACCTGTTATGTACCTGCTTCCCAGATTGGGGGAGCTGGCGTAATAAACCTGTGGTAGCTCTGGTGACACAGTTAATCCCAGGTCTGTGTCAGCGGCACAGCTTGGGAGGTGTCATGCAGCCAGCTAAGAAAGACTGGTACCAGGAGAGTTTGCTTTTAACCTCTACCCTGAAGTACAGGAACTGTGATTTTTGAGGGGTTTTGGTATCTGAAGTCTAATGCTTTTGGGTGAGAGGCACCATGGAAGAATAGCAGAAGCACAAAAATATGAAGGACTCCAAGAAGAATACCCTGAAATGAGGATTAGATGAGAAGAAAGGTAGCCCTACAGAGGGGCTTCCACACTTGCCAGTAGCCTCTGACATTTCTCCTGATCTGATGCTAACAGAAACCACAGCAAATGTTTGTTTAACCTCTGGCAAACATCTATTCATTGGGTAAGACTAAAAAGTTGATCTCATGCTTGGGAGGAGCTTGGGAACAGCTAGTACATGTCACTTGGCTGTGCTTCAGGCACGGCTGGCCAGTCCCTCCAGCAGGTGATGCTGGGCACACTGGGAGTGCTCCTGGTCTCAGGCTGTGTGTGCAGCAGTGAGAACAGCTCTGAGCCTCTCTGCAGACTGATCTGCATGGGCTATGTTATAGGAACCTGTAAGAGGGCTGAGGCTGGATTGTGTTTGACCCCTAAACAGTATGCTATCACTAAGAAGGTAGCATTAATTTGTGGGTACCCATGTGTGCTGCTCAGATGGCACCTATGGTTGCACAGTTCATTAATGTTTATTCCAAAGCACCCGAATCATTGTTCTGTAATAAGGCAAAGAGATGTATCTGCATTATTTTCATAGTCCATTGTGGAGAGGCTCAAAAAGAGAAACTAGGTAGGAGCAGATACTCCAGCCTTGATGATTGCTCTCCCAGTGATGCTAAACTGAAAGTCAAATTTTTTCATATTGTATGACTGCTGCTGTTGCTGTCATATGCCCTAATGAAAAGCACTCTGTATCTTGGGTGTCCTACCATATCTTGATGCCTAGAGTCTACAGGTTAACTAATTCTCTGTTTTATTGGGAAACATTTCAAATTACTCTAGATATTAATATGATGATGTCATGACTGTACTTTCTACTGTGATTCAGATTACCTCCTTCAGTAGTGTCTTGTCCTTTCTCCTCAATTTTAACTGTATTTGGGCCATGAAACTATGTAATGCAGGGTCACTTATTATTCTGTCTTGTGATCATCTGTTACCTAGACTAGCAGACAACAAAGAAAAAAACGGTAGTGCCAATCTATGAGGTGTCACTATTTATGTATATCACCTAGCACAGTTGGGAGTATATATTATCGACATTGCTGTGGTGTGAAGGGACCTTAATGCTCCAGGCATTACACAGGCAGACAACAAAATATGGTGCCTCCCCAAAGAGCTCATGAACAAAACGTGGTAAATGATCCATTGATCTTTGCAGCAGAATCCTGTAGAACACCAGTGGATTAAAGCTGCATAAAGCAGAGACACACACAATGGCACATGTTTATCTGACTGATATGCTATGCTTGTGCAGAGGCTCAGGGAGGGCTGTATGCCAGATTCCTTGGGAAGAACCTGCAAGAACCTCCCATTTGTTTGAATAGGAGGACTTAGAACGATGAAGTTAAGGCCTAGCTAAAGGCCAGTGGAACAGACAGAAGGGATGACCGAAAATGTGAGAGTTTGCAAGAATCACTTCAGAGAAGGCTAAAAGGGTATTTCTACCCATGCTAAGGTTCTTTACACACAAAGGCAAGCCAGCCAGAGGCTGAGACTTCTCTGCTGAGCCTGGCAGAGGCTGCTGCAGAAGCTCCCTTGGTAGGCCTGGGTGTACCTGGTGTGCCATCATCCTGTGGCACACAAGGAGAGGCATCAAAGGCCCAGGCAATGCTTCTTAGATACTGGTACTGTGGACAGGCAGGGTGGAAAGGAGGAGATAATGAACTGGAGGTTGTTAAAGAGGCCTAGTGTCATGGGGACTGTGGGAGGACAAGGCTTTCAGAAGACAACAGAGATCTGCTGGTGTGCAGGTGTTGATGACTGCTTAAGGCTGAGGATGGGAAGACTGAAACTCGTGTTTTCCCCAGGGAAAGGTGCTCCAAGCCTCAAACTTCTACCTTTTAGACGAGCAGAGTGTAGGAGAGTGTTGGAAGATGATGAAACCATACTGCATCTTTCTTGATTTTTTTGAAGGGAAAAAAATGCAATGGCATGGAAAGAAATGCATGGAGGCAAGGTTGAAGTAGTATCAAAAATTAATAGAAAAGCGATGAAAGTGTGGGAAGTAAGATTCCTTTGCCTTGGAGGAGCAAAGCTCCTAGAAAAAATGGCAAAGCAAGAAAGCAAGTACAGGGACAAAAACTAAAATCCCAGTAACAATGACATCAACAGGAGGCCTTTGGGGAACATGTGGCACAGGTAGCCATCAACTAAGGAAAGGAATGCAATGGAGGTATAACCAGACCAAAGAAATTGAGTTAAAGTAGAAAGCACAGCTTGTGACTAAATTAAAACAAATATTTTGTATCTTGCTTTTTTTTTTTCTCCCCCAGATTTCACACACAGATTTTGTAAGGACAAAAAAAGTATTTTGAAAGGCATTGTTGGAAAAAGTAGTAATTTCAATATCAATGTATTTGGTGATGATTTTAACTATTTGTTTTATGGCAGAATTATGGGAAGAATTGTAAATCCTCAACCTGCATTTCTTGTTTCAGCATGAATATGTGGAATTCTTTGTATGAATAGAATAGAGCTTAACACTTAGAGGCATAGAAAGAAGGGAATGCATACTAAAAATGTAGATTAAATAGATTCAATATGAATCAAATGGATTCAGATGTGAAATCTGCAAATGCAATCTACTGCAGTGTAAACAGGATTTATTTCAAGTTTTTATCCCAAGCTTGAACTGCACCTGAAAAAGCTTAGCCTAAATAGAAATACGAATCTGTGCAAAACCTCTTGCCAGAGTTTAAAAATAATTTCAACTGAAATTAGTGCAGCTTTTAGTTATAAACATAAGATGTATGTTAGAGTGGAAACTGAACTCTGATTTCTGCTTTTCTAATTGAGCACATAGACCACAAGCCCACTGCTTATGGAATGGAAATCAGAGCAAGAGGGGCAGATGCAGAGCACAGCAGCATAAGGATGGTAATATTTTGGTGTTTGTCATGCAACATCCTATGGTAAGAACTGCAGATGAGAGAAGCCAAGAGAGGGCTCTCTCTAGCCCTTGGAGAGCAGAAGGTGAAGTATTTATACTGTATTGGGGGACTGCGGTTTCAAAGAATGGGAGAGATTGGAAGGGAGCTCGGTGGGTCACCAGGGCCATCCCAGAGCACATGGCACAGGACTGGGTCCAGACAGTTCTGGAATATCTCCAGTGAAGCGAATTCCAAAGCCTCTCTGGGCAACCTGTTGCAGTGCTTGGTCACTGCACAGTAAAAAAGTTCCTTTTATTCAGGTGGAACTTCCTGTGCACCAGTTTCCAGCCATTGCCCCTTGCCCTATTTCTTTGCACCAGGAAGAGCTTGGATCCATCCTCCGTCACCTCCCCTTATATACTGTTAGTCTACATATTGATATGTTTCCCTGCCTTCTTTCCTTTCCTCTCCTCACAGTGTGGAAAACCACACTGTGGGGAGAGGAAAGGAAAGGTGATGTGGCTAGAAACATCACCTCGACCTGTGAAATTTTTTTTTTCCCCCTCCCTTGCAGGCTGTGGAGGCTCAGATCTTTCCACTGCAAAGTGAAGAGCAGATAATCCTCTGTAGGGTCATCAGAGCTGCTGAGTTGTCAGACTTTGGCTGCTACCTGTGCTCCCATGAGCACCTTTGCCCATTTTTCTTGCTTTAGGGGATACTCTATTTGCACAGCCTTAATCAGCAGCATGTTATGGTTTTGGCCAGTGCAGTTTATGATGGTGACAAAGTGTATTTATTTTTAATGTGGAATTGGCCCGTGCCTCATTGAACAATGTACAAATAAAAGATATGGAAATCAAAACTGGTTTGGCTTGCTGGCCAACATAGACAAGAATAAAAAAAGGAACAGGTGAACAATTCTAGCAGGTAATTCCTGGTCTTTGGTGGGTGCCTAAACTTCCACATGTCAGAAGGAGAGAGAGCAAGACTTTTCCTAGCAGCATTGCATGCATTTGGAGAATGACGATTATGACTTGGAAACATTAATTCTCATACAAGATGTTCTTCTTTGACATTCTGGTTTTATGAATATTAAAATCTTTATCATCTGGTCAACAACTCCTGCTACTCATTTTGGGAAAAGCTGATATTTTCGTGTTGTTCTCTAGGTGGAGATTACATTAACACTGTTCCACGATCCTGCACAGGCACGAGCACAGACAAAATAGAAAGCTGGACAGAGTCCTCTGCTATAATCAGTCTCGCTCAAAACTTTAGGTGAAATAAAAGGAACATGATTAACCATTTTCAGGTCTGACCCTGCTGAAAAGCCCCTGAGAAAAAAGAAATATCTTGCTATGTGGGCAGGCTGCTTTCAGTATCTATCTCAGGGGAAGATTTCACTTGATGACAGAATTATTATTAAATCATGTATTTGGTTGCAGGCAGTTACCTCAGACTTGAAATCCAATAGATAATAAGCTTTATGTTGCTGATGAAATAACTAAATCTGCATATATTATATCTGAAGTAAATGAAATCAGCAAAGGGAATCTAGTAAATGGCTTAAAGACCTTTTCTATTTTACTTTTGAAAACAAGAGAAAAATGAAACATTTCCCAGTGCCTGGCTGGGTGAGTGACATCATGCTTGTTAAAGGGTTCAACTGCAACACAACAAATTGTCCAACTGCTCTGTCTCTGCTGGGGTGGAGAAGAACCTCTTGGGTCCTAAATGTGCTTATGGACAGTACCCATGAGATACTCAGGGGATCCTGAACTGAATTTGAGGCACATATCTGTAATAAATAATAAAATCTCATTTTCACTTTTCTTTTAATACCTGCTTTTCTGTTTCCAAGGTACATAATAATGCAATGTGATTGGAGTAGGAAGATGACTCTCTCTTCTCCCTAAGAAATAAAGATTATGCAAGGATATTAATCATATTAGTTGTAACAGAGGGCAGCTATCTTTTCCAATACTTGTTCCACGACACAAGTAAATTTTCTGGGTGTCTTCAGGAAGGATTAAAAAGTCTGCTGTTAAAGAGCAAGGAAGATATGGACATTTTGATTTTGTCTTTACCATTGTTACTCCCACCCAAGATAAAACGTCAGCAGCAAATTTATCTCTGTTGTGTCTTCTGTCCAAGTCAGCTTGGGTCTCTGCTTCAGACTGTTCGGTGTTTGATAATTTGCATTTAAGTCAAAGCTCCAGTTACCTTCTGTCTGCAATAGCTGTCAAGGTGTAAAATACACAGCCTCCACGCAAGCACTGCTTAATTGGCAAATAATTCATGGCATAGGCCTTCAGCTGTGATTGCAAATCAAACCGGTAACAGGAAAAATCCTGCAGTGAACACAGCCATCATAATCTCTTAAAAAATTGAGAATCTCACAAGCAGTTTCTCTTGCTGGGGGGTGGAAAAGCTCTGGCCAAGCTAAACCCATCTCAAAATTCTGAGGAATTCTCAGGGAAAATTATTAGATGTGTAGCTTTTCCAGGCATTGCTATAATGGATTTTGTCTCAGAATAGAAAATGGAGGTCATACTGAGAAAAGGAAAATGTTTCTTTCTTTTATGTGGTCAAAAGTGGAAGCCTTCCAAATTTGGGAAAATACAGTCATAAATCTGCAGCCACCTAGAATTATGTGGTGTTACAAGTGAAGACAGCTCCAAGCTTCATTCCTGCAGCAGGAACAAAACTCCATTCCCCCACCTTGAATCCACCGTTGCCTGAGCTCATCTTCTTGGCCCAACGTGCTCTCCAACGTGGAGCCAGGCTGCCTGAGCCCTGCCTTCCAGGGCCTTGCTGCCCAGCACAGAGGCTTTTGGTAGAGTCACACCACAATTTTTGCAAATAAGTACTGCTTGTACTCTAGCATATGGGACAGTGAAATCCTGTGGGACTGGGTGGCACCTCGTGCGTTCCTGGATCCCCAGCTATGGCAGGCAACCACATCAGTTGAGCTCAAGAGGGGTACTGACACCAAGATCGGTTTGGTTTCTCACCTCTCTTGCTCTCCAGAAACTATTCAGGTGCTTCATCTCTCTGATGGTTAAGCAGTGGCTGCTTCCCCTGCTGAGGTTCCCCACTTGGTGCTATGCACAAGCCTGGGAGGGCACCTTTGCTCCCTGGCAGCCTCTCCTTTACAGTTCTCTCTTGCATGCTTAATGCCGCCAATTCATTGCATTTTTTCCTCCCCTTCCCTCTTGCTTGGGGATTTTCTGCCCATTTTCTCTGTGTTGCCAAGTGGTTCTGTGTTGTAGCTTGTTAACTGCCAGTGTGTTGGTGTTGCATATGGTAAAAAAGCGTAGCTGGCAATGTAGTATCACCTCCGCAAAAGAAAAAGATGTGAAACCCAACTGAATTCAGCCCTGAAGCTGCTTTTGCCGGGACGGTCTGGGGCAGAGACCCTCACGGGTACAAGAGTCAGGGATGCTGGGCAGCCCGGCGCACAGGCCTGCGGTGGGGCAGACTTCTGTGCGCTGAATGTCAGGCTCTGCCACCAGGGATTTTACACGTTGAGGTTAAACACTGGTTGCTGGAAATTCCCTGGGAAACGAAGTGTGGGGGGGGGGGGGGACTCCAGAGGGAGCAAAACAGGTAACGAGGGCGGAAAGTGAGGTTTGCCCCCGAGCTGGTGTGAGAGGGGAGGGGGGGACGGTCGCCCGCTGCTCAGGAGGAAACGAGCCCCGTGCAGGGGCGGCCGCGGTGCCGGGCGGGGGGCGAGGCCCCGTGTGGCGGGCGAGGCCCCGTGTGGCGGGCGAGGCCCCGTGTGGCGGGCGGGGGGCGAGGCCCCGTGTGGCGGGCGAGGCCCCGTGTGGCGGGCGGGGGGCGAGGCCCCGTGTGGCGGGCGAGGCCCCGTGTGGCGGGCGAGGCCCCGTGTGGCGGGCGAGGCCCCGTGTGGCGGGAGAGGCCCCGTGTGGCGGCCGGGGGCTGTGGCGGCGCTCGGCCGGCGTTGGCACCGCGGTCACGTGCGCGAGCAGCGCCGGGCCCGCGCGGCGCGTGGGTGCCCGTGGCGAGGCGACATGTGGGACGGAGCCGAGCGCGGCCCAGCTGCTTCTGTTTGTGCTCCGCGGCGGGGAGGCGCACACGGCGCGGCTGCGGCTTGCCGGGACTCAGCCGTGGGCTGCTGTCCGTGGGGAGGCCGGCGGGCACCGGGGGCGGGCCGGAGCCTTCGGGCCGGGCCCGCCCGTTGTCCGCGGGCCGAGGCGCTGGGCCACGGGCGTTGCGTCGTGCGGGACTCGCCGCTCCTCCTCAGCCGTGCGGCCCTCATCCCTCCTTGCTCTGGCTCGGGAGGCCCTGGCAGAGCTCAGCATGGCTTTTTTTCCTCTTTTCCATCTTGAAAACAATAGTGAAATTCCTGAAAAGGGGTGAGCATGTACCTGCATGCAGGTGTGTTTAGGGAGGGAGGCAACTAAAGCTGAGAAGCAAGTGGTGAAGGGAGGCAGCCCAGGGTCTGCCACGATGGTCTCTTGCATCAGTGGTTCTTGCGAGGCCATCAAGGCTTTGTGGAGTTGCATCACAAACCTCAGCTCCATCTAATTTCTATTTTTGAGCCACAGTCCATGTCCCTAAGGGCCATAAACTTTTAACGCCCCATTCCCCTCAAAGAAAAAAAAAAAATCACATGTAGTTAGTGGTTGCCAGAGCTCTGGTCTGGTGATGGTCTTGGTGGTGTCAGCAGTGTGCCCGGGACAGACGTGCAAGGAAAGAGGAAGAGACCTGGGCTCTCTCCGTTCCGTCTCCCTGTTTCAATTTGAACAGGACACGTGGCTCCTGACACATGTTGTCTAACCAGCTTGGTTTTATGTGCTACTTCAGTCAGGAAATTAATCGGGCAAAAAAGATAAGGAAGCATTATGTTATTCAGAGTAAATCGCCGCATTACACAATGCTGCTCCCATTGCCTAGGTAAAGCTGTTTAAGAAAATGGGCTGGCTTGAGGGCTTCCTTCTGATTGTCTAATTAAACTTCCAACCTTTGCAATTATGAAAATAACCATGTGGTTAGAAGTACTCGTATATGCTATAGGTAACAGTTGAATTAGCTAGAAAGAGGCTAAGATGTTTGCATTGAGATCTTATGCCAAGATATCTTTTTTTTAAATGCACTTTGGGTTTTTTTCCAAAGATACTATTTCACTGTAGAGTAGCACACACTCATAAATGCAACTGCTGTGATGACTAAAACTAGAGGTTCACTTGTTGCAGCTTCCCATTTGCAGCAAGACCCAGTTAAAAAAGGGCTTTGAGGGGACAAAAGACACAAACCAGTTGTAGCCCCAACAATTAGTTTCTGCTAAAAATCTTTCATCCAATGACAGCCTAGCAATTGAAAGATAATGTCCTGTGGCAGAGACTTCCACTGGTTAACTGTGTGGTGTATTAATGCAGAAAGCATTAACTATTTTCCTGTTTTCTGGCTTGCAGATGTTCTTCACATGCTATTTTACGTGAGAAGGTAAAGTTACAGCTTGGGGGGTTTTTTTGCATCTGGGAGCATTCTAGCTATTTTTTTATTATCTACAATTTTGAATGCAGGTAGTTAATTCATAATTCTCAAATACAGTTTGATTCATCTCACTTAAGTCAATCAAAGTCAACAAACTCCCTTAGGATGGGTATGTGCCCTAGCTTCATATAATTTGCCATCTTTCCAAGACCGATATAGCAATATTGGAAGCAGCTGTCTGCTTGATCTCCTGGGGTGCAGTACTTTGCGGGTGAAGGTGACTCCATTTTTCACAGTACACCTGTGCATGGTGCAAGCAGCATGCTCTGCCTACCACAGCCATGAAGCTTTTCATTAGAGCAAAGCTACAGATCTAGATATTAAGAATCTGGTCTTTGAAAAAATTGTAACTTCTCCCTTAAGCCCCTGGCTCCTCACTGTGGATAACTGTATCAGATGAAGGAGTGGTAGCAGAGGCTGTCTTGTCCTCCTGTGCATTGGAAATGGACTTCATGCCATCCAAAGTGTTTCCTCTTAGGTTCTGTTAGCACCTTATCCTCAGCTTTTGCTGATATGAGTGAGCACACCCCTTTGCTAGTTTGCTTATGTGTTTTTCATCATGACCCTGAGATTAGCTCAGTTGGTTACAGCATGGTGCTACTATGACTGAGGTTGTGGGTTCAATCTCTGTATGGGTTATTTACTTAAGAGCTGGACTCGATGATCCTTGTGGGCCCCTTCCAACTACGAATATTCCGTGCATCTTTTTTTCTCTTCTTTTATCTGATCCCCCTTACAAAAGCAGAGCTATGTCATGCACAGCTAGCTGGATGTGCTTTGAGAAATCTGCTGCTGCCTGAGTGCTACCTGTTCGTGTGATCAGAGGGGAGTGCTGAGCTGAAGAATAGAATACGTCTTTTGTGATTGATCTGCCAGGCGGGTTTGATAGCGCGGAAAAAAGTAGGTGTTGTACATACAGGAACGTTAGGGCTTGGACTCTGTTTTCTGTATGAAAGATGAAGTGTTGAAATTGGAAGGGAGAGAGGGCCTTTGCATAACCACGTGGTAAGTGCAGATGAGTGACTTGTCTGGTGTGTTTGAGTGGTTTTTCAGTTTCTAATGGCGCTGGTTGCAGTGGGGACTGCAGCGTGGTAGCCCGTGGAGGTACTGACAGAAGCAAGGATCTGGTGGTGAAGGTGCGATACATGTGGTATTCAGCCATCACTCAATGCTTCACATTCTTGTGAGAAATCTGCTTTAATCTGGGTCTGGTTCCAACTGGCAGTGCGTAACAACAAGGCTTTCCAGCCTTCTCCTCCCCCGGGGTTTCAGTCCTTAAAGATGCAGGTTCTGATAGCATGTTTTTCTTTCTAATCCAAAATTTAGTTAAAAAATTGACAAGCACTTACACACAGCAAAATATTTAACCTTACTGCCAAGATGGAATTAGCCTGTGAGTTACTTTCTGCTATTTCATGGTTAGCAGCATTATGGCAATGAGAAAGCAGCACGGCTACTTCTCTTCTCTTTGCATCCAAGAGTGCCATGAGGTCACCCTGTTGTCACTATGGCTTTTCTGAGATCTTTCTCTAGTAAGATTGTCACCTGTTTCTTTTCCTTATAGTTTAATGATGCCCTTCTCCCAAGGTCCCAGGAAGCAATAGGTAAGGGGTCACAGCCCCTTGGGACACAGATGTGATCCTTCTCTTCCGCTCCCAAGATGCACAACTTCCATGCAGTGGTGATCACTGCCAGGATCTGTTCCGTGACTGAGCAGGGCTACATATGGGTAGAATATGCTTTCCCTGATTTGTTTCAGGGTGACTTTTAGTATTCTGACACCATTTTTCATATATTTAGCAGGGTGAAGATAATGTAGACTAGCGATTACGTGTCTAGATCTGTATTCCATTGCCAGCTGTTTATGCCCCTAGCCACTGAAGTGGACTGTTGTCAGACTTTGTTATGTAAAGTGTATGATATTCAGTAAAAATAGGTTTTATATGCGAAGTCAGTGCCCCAGTGCTAACTCAGTGAAAACTATTCTCTTTCTAGCTATAGTAAGCAAGCCAGGCTCATTTTGCTCCTGAAGGCCAGTTTTTCATGTCCTTTTGCAGTTGATGTGGTCTATGGTTCGTTTGTGCTACAGAGAAGCCTCAGTGGTTCTCTCACAGGGGTCGTTTTGGTTTTTGGAGGGGTTTTTGTGACTTGCATAAAATAGCTCTTGTCCTTGCCTGAAGATTTTTGAATTGTGACTGGCTTTCGTAAGTCCCTCTTAAGATGTTCATTTGTGACACTGTAAGAAATGCAGCCTCAGTGTCTTTAAACGTCTAGGTAGCTTCTTGGTTAGCTGACTGTAATAGCAAGGCTGTCCTGTGCTGGTAGCTCCAAGTTGATCTGGTGTTGATCAGTAACACTGACTATCTCAGCCGAGTCCATCCAAGGGGGAAGGGATCAGTTTTTGGAAGATTTTAAAGGACCCCTCTGTAGAACATCTTGCATTGCAGAGCCGCAGTGAACGTCATAGTGCTCCGCCCACAGCGACCTTGTGAGCACCAGTGCTGAATATGGCCCCTGATACCAGACATGGACTGTGGTACAGCTGGGCTCTGAGAACACAGGTATTGGGGTCTTTTGCAGTTTGCAAATTACACTGATGTTCAATTCTTTGCTGGTCTGGGACCTAAATATCCCACTTGTAGAAGTTGTAGGGGACTGAGGCAGAGAGACTTCAGCTGACCTCTGAGCAGTCCTTGTGGATCTCTAGATACAGTATTTTTGCACACACTGTTTAGCTTTCTCCAGAGAGAAACCATAGACATTGGCTCAATAAAGCACACTCGATGTAGGTTATTTTCCATTTACTTTAATCATATTCTCAACCCATTTAACAAACAGACAAATGTGTAATGCTTGGGGCAGACCCAGTTCGCCTGTGGGAGAAATAGTTATTTAAAATAAAAACAGTCTGATTTTTCTGGAGGTGATGATGACCCGCAATTCTGATTGACTAGTTCACCAATAGATAAAAATCAAAATATCATCAAACTTATCTATTTACAAATTGTCCAGGAGCAGATTGTGAAATTGTCAGGTTTGTCATGTAAAGTTATTCACTAATTTCTTCAGGGAATAATTAGATCATTAGACAAATATGCCATAGGCAATCTGTGTGGGAACTTGTGTAATTAACCAATCCAAAATGAGTGATAAATTGTATATCGGTAATTTTCACACTTAGCAATTTAAGACGTGTTAAGTAGTTTTGTCATCAAGTTAAGGAACAGAAACAATACATTATGACTTATATAACTAATTAGCATTCCCAATTTTATAAACACAAACAATTTGGAATTTACCTTGGGCGACAGTTTGCTCATGTGATGTAGGAGAATATTCATGAGTGCAGAACTTTGCACTCACTTTTTGCAAATGCTTGAACGTTAAAGAGGTCATAAATCTGGTTAATCAGAAATTTGCCTTTCAATTTTAACAAATGTTCATGGTATGTTACTAGGAAAAAAAAATCTCTTTTCTTTCCCTGATACTGGCTCAGCTTCTTGTAAAATCCTCTTGATAGCACTTACTGAATCAGAATTGTGTTGTACTAAGGAATGAGCCTGTGCATGTTTTGTAAAGTACTAGGTGATTCCTTTGTTCACCGAATAGCTGAATTTATGGTGCAATGTCAAATCATTATTTTAATTGTAAATTAACTTGGGGGAACGAGGGAGGAGGAAGAGGTTGAAAACAGAAAGGTTTAGTAGTTGGAAAAGGTTAAATTCAGAATGGATGGAAGTTATCAGGAGAGGTTAGAATGTGGCCACAAGTAAACAAGTGTGGCACAAGCCCGATGACCAAATGGAGAGGTTGTGACCAGCGTGGTATAAGAGGGGTGTAGCAAGGAGAGATGTTGAACCATAAAATGGTGGAGAGGTGGGATATATATCAGACAAGGAAAAAAACCTCCAGGTGCTGCATTTCTTTTATGACCTCACTACAACCATCTAAGATGGTAATGTGGGGAAGACAAAGGATCTTGCTGAAGGTTAGCTATCTATATGCATGCATTTATGCCTACTACCTAGCTGTATATATGCACACATACCATGTGAAGAAAGATGGAGCAAGAGACCTCCTGGTCATCTTCATGACTGCATTTGAGGTCCACAAAGCCCAGAACCCTGCAAGCATGTTAGGCACAAATTCTTTCATCCTCTCCTTCTCTACAGCATCCTTTAGGTACAGAGTGAGCTCATCGGTATAATATTAGGTCAAGCAGTATGCAACACCATTACAAGGCTGTGGTGTGTGCAATCCAGAGCTACTGATGATATCAAGGTCTCTGGGAAGAACAACCAGCTGTCTGCTTTTATACATTATGCTGATACTACAGGAACTGTGAATGGTCTCTGGTTTGCTCAGAACACATAATTAAACACTGAGACAAATCAGTGACACTTCCAGTTGCATCAAATCACCAAAAGAATCCACAGACCTACCTGACTGGAAACACTTAAAGATCAATGTGTTGTATTCTCATTTTGAGTTTGAAAAATATGTGTGAGTGTGCCAGGATGCTTTTAGGGTGAAGAGCATTGTATAGAGACCATTAAAAATAAAATTCAAAAAAAAGAAAAATACACTGCACCACTGGAGAGTCAGCAGAGGGAGTGCGAGTTAGGAAGCCCCTCTTTTCATATCTGTATGGCTGCAATGCTGGAGGAGGGAAGTGAACAAAAAGATGTGTGACCTAGCATTGTGGGGAAGAAATAGGCCTAAACCAAAATCTTGATGATAAAGTGACAGCAACACCTTGATGAAAATTTTGGTACCCTTGCTCTTGAAGGTATGTGAGCTTGATTCAATCCATTCTAGAAAATGCAATGAATTTCACAAGGTTGCCTAACCATTTTCAGCTCCAGTGATTTTTAATTATTATCCTACAGTATTTTGTGTTCACACCCCCGGTCCATCAAATCATGGTTACATTAAAATCCTTTGCTTTTCTGTATTTTTGACTCTTAAGTTTCTGCTGAAATGTTATTGAGTCTCAATATTACTGAGATGGTTATGAAGTCAGGCTTAAATTGTGATCTGATTGCATTTAATGTGTGAAAAAGCCATAAGGCAAATAACAAGATTCTCAGGGCTTGAAAAGTCATGATGGTGCTTAAATGCTTTGAGCTGGCAGAGCTAGCACTACTTAAAATGACATTTAATGAGGGTGCATTTCTGGGCAACTCCACAGAATCTATTTTACCTCTGCATCTTGTAGGGTTTTACTTTTCAGTTACAGAGAAAATATGTAATAAAGAAGCCTGAAATGGCATTTTTGCATTTGTGTTTAATTTATCTGTTCCAAGAATACACAGTTACTCCTTAGAGATGCACTCTATTTTTTTTGTCATTTCAGGAATTTTCCTTCAGCCGTGCCTGTAGTGGATTGTCTCTGAGACCAGCAATTTTCTTGAATATGTTTTGGAAGGATGTCCTGGGAGTGGCCCTAAAAATTAAACCAAGCTGCAGTTCTAATTAGGGAAAAAGTTCTGTTTCTCAGTCCTAGAGGTAAAAAGCAATGCTATACTAGGTGGATAATGTATTAAGTAATAGAATGCCATTTTGTATGGAGCTTCAGAAATACACAACGTGTCCCTTTTTTACTTCCAAATATCTGCATCAACCCAGATGATCAAAATGAAGATTAGCAGTTGTAGAGGAGATACTTGTGGGCTACTTACATTTTACTCAGCTTTGAATATGGTTCATTATCTGTGAGGTAATTTACTTTGAAGTATATGCTCCAACAGAAATGCTCCTTGAGATTTAGGGGGCAGTGATGCTGAAAATATTATTGGTTGGGTTTTTTGGGGTTTGTTTTTATATTAGGCACACAAAAAAGCCTCAGTAAAAATATCCAAGGTCCACTCTACTTTTGACTACTAAAGATCACTCTTAGTGGACTGTGGAAGTGTGACTTCTGATTGTGTCTGTCTGGTATGGGCTATTGTGCTAGTAACTCCTCATGCATTTTCATTTTGTTTCTTCCCAGTATTATCTTACCCAGTTTATTTTCAGTGGGTTGTGGGTTTTTGGTTTTGTTTTTTTTTTTTTTTCCTTCTCCTCTCTCCCCTTCCTAAACTTCTGTCAATGTGTTATGGTAATGTGGCTCGGCTTTCCACTCATGAGGTGCCTGCATTCATTGGTGGGTGATACGAATAAGTAAAACCTGTCTCGTAGTGCGCATTCACAAGAGTGTTGAACTGAGATTACACTGACATCTGAAATTCTGGCAGTTTGTAACTCCAAGTGCTTACACTTTGTAAATCTCAATCGCGTCCTTAATGTAGATTTTGTTTCGTTTCCTGCTAAAGAGTAAAAAATGTAAATTTAGAAAGACTGTCACTCTCCTCCTTGGTCTTTGAGTGATTTTAGTCATTCCTTTGTCAACTGATCTAATGTGTTTTTGCAGCGATAATATCTGCTTAGTCTCCAACATCTGTGCGCTGGACAGAAACTGAGATTCCTTGATGTGTCTTGGGTGCAACTTTATCTGCACCATAGCACAGTGACATGTAGGTAAAATATATGGCTTTATGCAACAAGTACAAATGAGACTGTTTTGAACTGAGCATTGTTTGAAAGCTATGATGAAAGAAACTAGTGTCAGGTGCAGGCTTATTTGATTTTATCAAGACTGTCCTCTTACTTGAAGAAACTGGAAGTAGGGTGAGCCCGTGGTGCCATAACTGGCTCTGGAACTGTTGACTCCTGGGGAAGGTCAGGTGTGGGTGAGAGTGGCATGACTCAGGGCTCTTTCTGGCATGGGCTGAGTCACAGCCCCAAGTTCATGTGCCTTTCTATTGCCTGCAAAATCAGAAACCTGTAACTATGGCCCCTCCTAAGAAGAGCCTGAACCATGTCCTGGTTCAGTTCTCTGTGAAGAGAACATTTTCTCCTGATTTATCTGAACAGACATCTCTTGCTGGTGGTTGTTCCCACTGGGACTGCAGGACACTTTAGGTTTGTTCCTGGATTGAGTTTTGACATGGCTACAGCTCTCAAAACTGGGCATGTTTGGTTTCCTTGTCTTCATATTTTCTCCACAGATATCTGCCACCTTGTTGCCTGCCTCTGTGTGCATGGACTTAAAAACTTTTTATCAGCTGAAGTAGCCTTGACATCACTGTGTGCTGAAGGCTCTCTGTGAATTTGCTTTTTTTAAAAACAAATTTATTTAGAGCAGAGGGAACCAGAAACTTAGCTCCATGCTTCTGAGCCCAAAAGAGCCCAGAGGCTAAGCAGGTACCTGCGATTCAGTTTTAACCCACAGAATACTGGGGTTTTTCTCTGCATTGTTGTTTAGCGAGGCTTGAGTTAACATTGCCGTGAGGGTCTTTCTCTGGTCTAGACCTTGGAAACAGACTGTTCTCCAGCAAGGAAATGATGAGCCTCAACATGTCAAACTGATGACTGCCATTTGCCCTTGTACGGCATCACCTGCTAAGTAAGGAAGGGAAAGTTCCAGCTACAAAATTGCATGGTTATACAAATACAAAATACTTCTTACAAAATAAGAACCACATGCCAAAATAAACCACCACTCTCTGTAACGGAGAAATGGAGCAGCTGCTCTTGGGCAAGATCAGGGGTGTAGCTGCAGATGCGGAAATCAGCCTCCATGCCAGGGAGCAGCAATGGAGAGAGGTGGTTTCTGTTGCGCAAAGTGTATGGTCTTTAAATAAGTAAAGGGCTGCGTGCCCTGCTCTCATGCCTTCCTGAGGAGAAGTTGTGGGACGTGGCTGTGCTCACCCCACAGGTTCTCTGAAGCTGGCTGGTTTCTCATGACACTGATGTTCTCGTGGGCAGGGAAAAAGCAGAGGGACAGGTGGGTGATGGGGTCCAACCTTTGCCTGCAGTAGTGGCTTGGTACAGCCGTGGGTGTCCAGGATGGTGCAGGAACAGAGAGTGAGGACAGGCTTTGGTTGCTGTGGGATCCAGGGCTCTCCACATCGTGTAGCGGGGACTGGCCTCAGGCTTTATCCAACCAGCCTCTGCTGGTGTTCCTGGGGACTGTCCAGTTTTGCTCTGTCGCTTCATTGTTTTAATAACTTTTCTTGCTTTTTCCATTTTTAATATGAGAAATGAAATAGATAGAAATGCTGACAATTTAAATGCAGCAAAGGTCCCATGACTCCTCCATTTAATGTCTCCTTGTAAAAGTTTGCTTTGGGTCAATTGAAATGGACTTAATTCTTATGAGTGAAAATTCATCACAAGCAAAAGTTGCTGCTGGCCAAACCAGTGTCTTTAATTTCTTGTTATCTGAATCTTCATTAAGTTTTATGGAAAAAAAAAATCAAATTAAATCCCATTTTGTATTTTAACTCTTCCCCCCCAAACCCAGAACTCATTTAAAAGCCTGAGGGAAGCATTTTGACTTTCTAGAAGTTGCTTTCAATAGACAGATCCAAGTTTGAGTTGCAATATCAAACCCTGTTGATTTTAAATAAATTGATAAATAAAATAGTTGTCAAGAATGTTGCCAAGCCTTTCTCGTGTAGACTTCTGTGTGCCAGCTGCATTTGGTTCTTATTTTTAGGATTTTTCATATTGTAACAGGTTTAAGTCCCCAAAATGAGGACTGACATATTGAAAGCCAACATCATCATCTTTTGTAAGCTTAGTCCAAAAGACAGGAGTTGCAAGATCTCTGACTTATGTAACAATATATTTTCCTGTGTTTGAATAATAAAAATTCTGCAATTAATTTTAATTAACTTAAGCAAAATTTTCAAGGATGCTTTGCTTTTCCTAATGAGAGGTTAAGTGGGCCACCGGAATTTTATTGAATTGGCAGCATTTGACTTCTAAGCTATTGCAGGTGACCTTACCAGCTGAACCTTAGTGCTTGGAGCCGGTGGTGGGTAGATAATCTTCCTTTAGAGCAGGGACTGGTCATGGTTGTGCCACTTGCACATTCATAGTATTCCCAAGGGGACCAAGTTGGAGGAATGCTCTGGTTTTTCAGCCAGAGCAAAAACCCACAAGCTGTGCTTTCAGTTTTGGAGTCTTTGGGTCCTACTGCCTATAGTTAAATAAATACTTGAGAGAGTGGCAGAAAGTTCTAGATCTCTCTCTGTTTTACATTCAAGACTTGCTGCATGGCATAAGGTATGCCATCTTCTGATCAGACCAAGCAAGCTATGCCTTATGGTTTCAGGTGAAAAGTTAAACAGTGCAAAAGGAAATACCAGTGGCAGTGTTTGACTAGTTTGGACAGAAAAGCATTGGCTGAATATGTAATATGAATTGTTTCTGGAACTCTGACCTTGATTAAACAAGTGTGATTGTCTTTGGAGCCCTACTGGCACATTTGCCCACAGAATGAAGAATATTTTTCCAGCATAGTCTGTTCTGCTGCAGAGAGCTCAGAGGGGAGCTGGTGCTACAGGCTAGTTATGTCTGTACTCTGCTGTGGATGCTGAAGGAAGCTGCTCACAGTTGGCTGCAGCAGAGCTGGTCTGTGGGGCAGTCAGCTGAGGGCTTCTCTCTGTCCATCTTGTTCACCCACCAGACCATTGTTTTCTGAGAATCCCTGAACTGTTTGGCCACAGGTTCAGGCTGTTCTTATCCTTCCTACCAGGTAGGAAGCAAAACAATAGGGACAGCTTTTAGCCTGTCTGCAATATAAGCCTCAAGGGCCATGGAATAGTTTGAAAATAGAGTATGTAGCTCTTTGTGGATTTTAATAATCTTAGAAAGAAAAAGGGGAATGCTCCCCCTCACCTTTGCAATTAATTTTTTTTTTTTGCTTTTTTTTTGGTCTGAGTTGGCCCAGTGCTTCTTCATTGATCCGTGTGAAGATTGCTGAGCCATATAAAGACCCTGCTGTCATATTCCTGTCAGATATCCTGTTGTGTTCCTGCCCAACTAGCAAAATGTCATGCACAACACAGCCTTTCCTACACAGAATAGCCTTAGGCAAATGCACTCTACTAGTGCCTAACAACCCATGGGATCTAATCTCTGCTCCCTTACTGACTGTTCATAACCTTTCTGTGCACTTCAAGACTTTTCAGACTAATCCTTCTGCATATAATCATAGCAGATATCAAATTGGGAAGGGAGCACTGGCTGGGGCTGGATCTGGGGATCCAAGTATCTGATATGGTAAACCTATATTTTCATCACTTTTCCCGATGATGAAAATTATTTTCAGAAAGCAAAATGTCTGCAGTGACTTAACCACAGGAAAATGTTTAATATATTCTTGTTGACACACAGGCAGTGACAACTGTTTTGCTATGGACAGTGCGTCCAGTATTTGAGAGACCCTCTAAATGTGATCTCTGAAGGTGATAGCAATGGAGCTTTATCATATCTGGCTGTACTCCTTGGATAGCAGATTATTCTCTGTGCCAAGATCCAAGAAGAAGCCAACTGAGGGATTACTTGGCATTCAGTAGTAGTGCAGTGGGTTTCTGTGGTTTGCCAGTGTTGGTTGATGCACCTGGAGATACATGCCTTTCATGAGCTGCAGTGAGGGAGACTTATTCTGTGGATGTGATGGTTTGGTATTTTCTGTGGGATGGTCCACTTGGGGGCATGTGTGCCAAAAGTCCTGTAAGGTCCTGGAATAATTGCTATTATGAAGATCATTTTAGAGTGAAGCATGTGCTGCAAGGTGACATTTGAGGTTGGGTGGAGTTGAGATGCCTGATTAATTGCAATACTTAATTAGATCCACCTCTGAAAGTGGAGAGAGGTGGAGATGCTGGCTGAAGAGACACGGGAGTGCAGCAAGTGTAGCATTGCAAACTCAAGTGAGCTCAAAAATACTGGAGTTTTCCTGATAGTGGCATATCGTTCCAAAGACAAATCTCTCTCCCAAATCTAATGATGTTTTGGCCTGGATATCTGGCAGTGGGGTGGGGTTAAGCTGCCTTTGTGGCTTTGTGGTGGTGGGGTTTTTTTTGGTGTGGTGGTTTTTTTTTTTTGTTTGTTTGTTTTTTTTTGTTTTTTTTTTTCCTTTTCTTTAAATTTGTGAATCCAGCCCAATTTACAGCAGCTGTAAGAAAGTAAATTAAATCAGTGTGTGCCTGGTGACTGCTCACTGCAGGAACCTGTGCTGTGGCTTCAACACTGCAAACAAAACTCACTGTTGTGAGCTGTACGACTCAGAAGAGATTAAGGCTGCAGATACCAACTTCTGCTCTCATCTCATGTGAGAAACTTAGCCCTGCAGGTCTAAGGGTTGGGCTGAGATGGCCTGGCAGCAAAGGTGCCTCTAGGTAAAGAGATCACATTTTTCATCAGCACTGCCAAAATTATTCCTTTCGCCCTGTGATAATTCTCTAAAGTATTTTTACAGCTACGCTTTAGAGAGTTGCAAATTGGGTGATTTGTGTGTCAGTAACTAATGCCCTTTGCACTGGTGCTGCAGCAAATAAAGTGCTGCTGCTTCCTTTTTCTCCCTTCCCATTGATGAACAAACAAGTTCCTTAACCTGTTAGTTATTCCAGTGAATTACTCCTGGGATTAACCTGTGCTGTTGGCTTCACTCATCTTTGTGAAAAGTAAGCAGAAGCTCTGAGGCCATCCACAGGAGCTGGAAATAAAGTATTCCTGCATGCTGTATATCCCAAGAGTAATGAATGAAGACACTTTTCCTTATTCTTTGCATGTGTAGTACCTCTGAGAGTACCAGGAAGCTTGCCCTGCTTTCTCAGTATGCTGTAATTCTGGGGAGGTGTTGGCAATAGCAGCTTTGATTGTGTAGTACCTCTGACGTCTACAGACCAGGGTGCTGGAACAGCTTCAGCCCAGGATGGCTCCACTGGTTGAGGGAAGAAGTCAGAAAGCCTGGGGACAGAGTGAGGAAAAATTGCTCACTGGGACAGCTCATGTCTGGACTGATCTGCTTTCTTCAATCTTGGAGAAAGTTCAGCAGGCTTAGCTTCTCTCTCAACATGTATGCCTTAGAAAAAGAAGTTTGACCAGGGGAAAGTGCCTAGACATCACATTTTCAAAAGAAAGTTTCCATTTCTTTCATGCCTTCATGCCATTTTGGTCAAGGTGTCTGAAACTGTAAGTGTGCTGTTACAGCATGTGACTCAAGACTCTCTGTCTTGCTGTATAATCTCCATGTTGGCTCTAGGTATAATTTAGGAAATAGCCAGAGACTGAGGTCCCTGTCATGAATTACTTGCTGGTCTAAATGACAGATGCGGCAAATGACAATATAACAGGCATCAGAAAAGGAGGGAGCAGCATACTGCAGCTTGCAGATTTGTCATTTGAGTTTAGATGCACCTATATTTTATTGGGTCTTCTGTTTATACCAACACAGGAGGCCAGATTCTCATGCTGTGTGAGCGACGAGCTCAGTGCAGGGCCTGCTCTTTGATGTTTGTAGGCAAAGGGATTTCTCAGGAGCAGTTTGAATGAGGTGAGGGGCTGATGTGTGCTGACTAGAGCTTAGAAAGCTGTTCCAAGCATGAGAGAAGGTGTGGGAGATGGTGCAGAAATGCCTCTGTGATGAGGGAATGAAGGGGAATGCAAGGTCAGTGCTGCAGGACTCGCTGGGGGGTGGGTCGGGTCACATGCGGGACCGTGGGCAAATCCATTAACTGCTCTGGGCTTAAGCTTTACTGCTGTAAAGTGGGGATGGTAATGCAATATCCTTGGCTCCTGTGGTAACTCACAGTTGATAACAGAGATGTCCAGAGTAAACACAGCTAAGCCTGGATCTGGGTGTGCATTTGGGTTTGTGCCGTTCGTTCTTTTTGATGGTTTTGGAAATCCTGCCAAAGTCAAGGGGCTATGAGAAACAAGGATTTCTATCAGCATCTGGAGGCCAAAATCCCAGCAGAAGACCAGTTATTGTATTATTCTACTTCATTAAGTAGCTCCTTGAGGGGTTAAAGTAGCCTGTGAAAATGTGTTATCATGAGCAGTGGAGTGTCTTACAGCCCTTTGGGAAAAGGGAAGATATGCTATCTGTACACTTCAAGATCCATTTGTAGTGGCAGCCATGTAGATTGTGCCTCCCTCCCCCAGCTCTCTGCTCATCATAGCACCTGGACACTCCAGATATTGTGAATAACTCTGCTCCACAGAAGAAGGAGTTCTCCAAGTAATGCAAGTTTAGTACTCACTGGAAGAATGTCACATACAGCAGCCCTGGACCCATATAGATCAAAACCCAACTAACATTTGACCAGGGATATATATTGTGTTGCCCATGAAGCCATGGGGGTAGAAATAATTTCAAATTCTTGCATCCATGAAGAAAGCTGTTTCTTCTACTGACTGCTTTACTACTGCTGGGGTA
Organism: Sylvia atricapilla; assembly: GCF_009819655.1. Taxonomy (NCBI): domain Eukaryota; kingdom Metazoa; phylum Chordata; class Aves; order Passeriformes; family Sylviidae; genus Sylvia; species Sylvia atricapilla. The sequence goes on from NC_089146.1 coordinate 26,476,008, forward strand.
TGTATGGATTAGTGCATGCTGAGCTGTATGTTATCCTTTCCTGGTAGTTCCTGACCTGAAATGAACACTGCTCTGTTACCATTTTTCATGGAGTTTCAAGCAATAAATGCAGGGAGCTTGTTTTCAGGACAATGGAAAGTTTAAATGTGAGTTCAGGAGTTTGTAGGGTAATAGATCCTGTCCTGTCAGATTCAATACCAGAGGGTATAAAATATGTCAGATAATTCATCAGCTGTTGGGATTAGATAACATAACTTAATTAAGGTACAGTTTGGCTGAAAAACATGCATTAAGACAGGAGTAATGCTATTACTGAATACCATGTAGCAACACGTAGATGTCTTTTCTGGAACAATAGAAGAATAAACAGACATCAAAATGGATAAATCTTTTCACATATTGCTGAAGATGATCAAATAACTAATGGCAAAACCTATCTTTGTGTTTTTCCATTTTTAAACCCTTCATAATCCAGTCCTCTCTTCTATTTTCAACTTCTTAGTGTCTGCCAAATTGCTTCTGAAAATTTTTCAGCTGATGAGTTGCTCATGAGGGCTCTGCTCTGTAACTAGCTGGTATTTGTTCATGATGTGCTTGACTGGCTGCACTCTCATTCTTTCTGAGTAAATGGCTTAAACTTTTTGAGCAGAGGAATAATGGAGCCACACACACTTAAGCTGCGTAATTTGATGATTTATATTAAAGTCATGAAATCTTTGAATTTGGGACTGCCTTCATAGGCAGTAACCCAGGCAATCAAAAAAAAAAGGAAAAAAGTATGACTGGACTGGTAGTGGCAGCAGGCAGATTTCATTGACTTTCCCTTCCCCCTTCCCAAGTTCTTTGAATCATTCAGCTTGATGAAAAAAATATTTCCACTCCTGGTTCTTGTTCTCAGTGGAGTGCAATGTGTCTAAGTGTGGTGGCTGACCTTTCCTCTGGGTTCCTACACAGATGTGGGTTGGTCACTGCCTTACTGCCTGTACTGCTCAAGCAGCACTGGCTGATGCCCTCCAGCTGTAGAGGTGTCCTCTCTTTACAAGCTTGTCTTGGAAGGAGTGGAGGTGGCCTGAAGCAGATTGAACTAACAGCAGACTACAGTGGACAACTGGGATTTTTATGCTTGAGCTTGGTCCCTGGCCTCCTTTAACACTGTAGGTGTCATGACCTACGTGACTTATCCTTGACATACAGCTAAGGAATTGATTCTCTCCTATCCTGGAGAAGTATTACTAGGGGTTGGGAAAATATTATGTGGCAGTTGGTTTAATAATAGGCTTTTTTATTTTTTAATGGACAAAAGCAATTAGAACCAGAAAACATTCTATATACGCTAAGGGAAGCCTTCAGGATAGTCAGTGTTATAGTGAAAATAGAGGTTAGCTATGGATATAAAAGGGAAGGAAAGTGCAACTTCTGCAGCAATGAAAACCTTGAGATAGCCCAAGGAGAAAGGATATATAGGATCTCTTAGCCTGTAGGTCACCTCTGTCCTGTCATGAGGAGCAGACTAATGCGTGTGAAGAATATGCTTATTTATATCTGTGGTTTTACCAGAGGGGGTTGTCAGATTATACTTGATAAAGCTTGAAAATGTTTCTGCATTTATGGCACTGTTGATTTGCTGAAAGGAGCAACCCAGCAAATAACTGATGACTGATTTTTGCCGCCTTGTGCAAAAATATGTCTAAGTGCGTGACTTCCCTACCACTGCAAGAGAGATCAACATCAGTATTGCAGACTTTTGGGGTGGGGGAGAAACTTTGTTCAGAAGCAAGAGAAGAGGAAAATGATCATTTAAGTATATTTCAATGGGACATTACTGTATCTGCATGTATTTTTCCTTGCTTTTGTATTGACTTAGGTCCCTCACTTTGTTTATCTTTGTTCTTAGGAAGAACAAAGGAGTGATTCATCACCAGTGTGCAGGGGTACCTCACTTTGCATTTGTATGGTATTGTCTGTCCAAGTGACTCAAAGGCCTTTACAGACTTCAAGGGCTGTCTTCAGCTGGTATAGCAGTGCTATGCTGACACCATCTGAAAATCCGATCCTATCTCACTTCCATTTTTGTCTGTGTTTTTTGACTTGACATATCATAATATTACAGATGCAAAACTAGTCCCCCGCAAACTCAAGAGCAGCATGATTTACTCATGGATGACTTCTCTAACATCAGCTTTCAGAATTGCAGAAGTACCTGATTCTCTATTCTATCTGATTTTCCTTGTTCCTGAAGTTTTATGTATCTGTACTGAAGTGCACTGATTGAGTGAGTCCAAGTTAGCAACTGATGTGAATTATTTTATACAGCAGCCCTACATTTACTGTTATTTACTATCTGTCAATCCTAGGGGGGTACTTCATGCATTTTATGACGGTTTGTCTTGTACATGATAATTTTATGTCAGTGAAAGTTTCAAAGCTGGATGTGCATTCAGATGTGGAGAGCTGCTCAGAACTCCTCTCTGTGATTGCTTTCTGTACCGTAGCTAATTATACATTAGTTGGGAAATGTGTGCTGCTCATACTGTTGCAACATGCTAATGTCAAAATGTCACACTGGACCAAATACGGCAATCCCTATACTTTTCTGCAAGTAGCTATATTGATCTTGTCGCTTCTGCAAAGAATTTTATGTACTTTATATATACATGTGTATATATATGTAAAATTTTATATTTGTGTGTTATATATAATTGTTTTCACTAAAATAATATTGACAAGTGTTGATTAAAACAACCTGATTTTTTTTATTAGCAGGTTTATTGGGCTTTTTGTTTGTTTTCACTTGGACACATTACTCTGAAAAATGTACAGGTTTTTTGACTACTCTACTTGAATATTTATCACTTTGTGTACGTACTTACCCTAATCTTTGGGAACTTCTGGAACTGGTTTGATGTTCCACTCTAAAAAATAATAAGAACATCAGCAAGACATTTTTCAGCTGATAATCTTTGCTATTCTTAGCTACGAATTATCTGGACCTATTCACTAACAAACATTGTTTAACAGCTTTTAATAATGAATATTCTTCTCCATCAATAGAAAAAATTGGAATTCTTCATTTCTAATGGGAAGTACTCGATCTTTGTAGTTCACATATATAAGAATAAGCTGTAAGAACATTGGAGGCTGGTTGCTACAGGGAAGAGGTTAAATTGTCAGTAACATTGCAGAAACAACAGAAATAGTTTTGACTTATTTGAGGAAGCAGCATTGGCTTTATGGCCTCCTGATTAGCTCCTCATTAAAAAAATTGGACTTTCCCTTGTATCTCTTGCATCTACTAAGCATTATCCCTGTCTTTTTAAACAAAACTTTATTAGTACTGCTGGCTGTGGGCTGCTGTACTGATGCTGAATGAGTTTAGATTCAAATAGTCCTTTTGGGGACTGATGATATGTGGTTTGGCAACTAGTTTATTTTGAACCCTTATAAACAGTAAATACAAAATAGAAAGTCCATGTGTAAAGGTTTTCATGTATGAATGTTGTGTTAAATATTACCTGTGATTTTCCAAAATGTCTCATTACAATCTGTGAGGGCTTCCAGCAAACTGGAGTCATGTAATGCAGTTTTTAGTTCTGAACGTTTAACAAGTGTTCAAGGATTAAATCATCCTACTCCCTGATGTGTTTTGGTGGTCTAAAACAACATGGACTAAGATTTCCCCATCTGGGCTTTACATTTCCCTGAAGCCTTATATAAGCCATGTAATACAACGGGATGCTGTGTCACTTATTCCAAAGGTATCATCACCAATGGAGATTTGCCAGGTGACTTCATCCTCCCACTCAGTTTTGCCTCTGTCTCATGGTTGTGTTTCGGGGAGGGAGCATACCAGCCTGTTGTCCTTGTGCATGTCACTGAATTTTCTTTCCTTATTTCCTACTGTGGAGTCCTTGAGGATTACTATCCCTTTTAGGAAAGCCGAAAGGCCTCCTTTCATAGCTGCTTAATTCCTATCATAATTTTTTTTTTCTTTTTGACCCCTCAGTCTTTCTTTTTTGTTCCCCTCAAGAAGCATTCCTTGGTATTTGCTTTGCTAAATATTGGATATTTCTAGCTGGGTAAAAATGTCTCCTGATTCTTTTTCCTTGTGGTCACAAATCTGTTTCTTGTATCTCCAGTTCTTGTACCATCTGTCCTTCCCCCTGCAGCATGTGTGGCTGTAATTTGGGTAACTTATTGTCCAAGAAGTCTTTGTTTTCTCAGATGCTGTGCATTAGTGACGTTTAAGTTTTAGACTGTGTGTATTCTTCCTTTTAATGGATCAAGAGTTTATTTGGACCACTATCAGACTGGAAAACCTGAGCACAGCCAAGACACTACCAGAAGCTCTTGCCTGCTCATCTGCTCTTTGCTTACAGGAAACAGTGAGCCTCTCCTACCCAAACTGTCCCCTAAATTTGGGGATAACTGCAGCCCCTTCCCTAGAAACTCAAATAAGCTTCATTTCAAAGATTTGGTGACATCATTTTGCAGAAGTGCTGGGTGAAGCATAAGTTCATTTCCCTCGGCACCACTTCTTAATGCATTTTTGTTCATCAAGGCGTACAACTAATGTGAAGAGGCAATTCAGTCTCAGCAGTCATTCTGCTGAGGGTGAAATACTGATAGGTACTTCATTTAATAAAATAATAATGCTGTGCAGCTGTACACTGTCTCTCCCACAAGGATCTCTAGGTACCTGAAAGAGTATTAAATAATTAAGCCTGACAATACCCCTGTATTTCATTAGTTCCATTTCACAGGTGGATTAGCAGAGGTTAAGTGACTTGACCAAGGTCAGGATCAGACCATATTCCTGTGAGGAAAGCCTGTTTGGGGGATAGTTTGTATGCGGGTGGATCATCTAGTCCTGCACTGGGTTTCTGTGACAACCTGGGGTCTGTGCATGGAGGCAGAGCCAAAGCCCATGGCAGAATGGGGAGGGAACCAGGGAATCCTGGCTCTGTTTTCCTAATTTGTTTCCAAATGTCCAGGCCTAGGATAATCCATACTAAATGCGGTGACAGGACTGAAGGGTTTGATTTGCTGAAGCCACAAAAATATATAACCTGCTGCCCAAGAGACCTGTAAGCATTTATTTAATATTCACTGACATCTCCTGTCCAGTTGGCTCAGCAAGTCATATTTTTGTAAAGTTATTTTACACCATCTGTATTGAAAATGGCAACCTGGCCAATTACAATGGATTTTAACTCTCTTCTGTGAGAGAGTTTTAAAATGGAAAAAATCCAGGAGTGAGGCAGGGGAAGGAAATACCACATCTTTCCCAAGCAAAGTCAGGGTTTGATCCTGCAGGCAGCTGAAACATGCCAAATTGTTTGGGTTCTGAGTGTTCAGCACCTTTTCAGTGATGCTCAGGACTTTGCAGAGTCAAAGCTCTGAGCTATAAGGTTAAGCATGAACATTAATGAAATGTTATCTCTCTACCAGATGGAACTAAGTGACAAGTACTCTGGCTGTCAAGCGCAGAAAATCGTGAATCTGTCGCACATCCCCTGACAACAGCAAGGCAATCTTCTTAAAACTGACTTATGCAATAGGAATTGCTCTGTGGTGGGGTATCTCATTCATGTGGTCAGGAAGCTGACCTTTGCTGGGAACTATTTGTCCCTGTTTTTTGTTTGGTTTGGGTTTTTTTGTTTTTTGGTTGGGTTTTTTTTTTTTGGTGGGATGCATATAGCTTTCTGATCAGATGCCACCTTGCAAATAATCCACTTAAAAGCATATTTTTTAATGCTGAAATAGCTACCAGCTAAGGCTCAAATTGCATAAAAATTACATGTATGCTTGAAATCTTTACAACTGATGATTCCAGATAAGAGCAGATACTCCGTTCTGATCAGCCTTCGGCTGAAAGGTGTAACCACTACCAGCCTTTTGCTGTCAATGAAACATCTTCCCTGTCTACCAGGATACAACAAAAACATTATGTTGCCATATCAGAGCACAGCAGAACTTTCCTGGAGCCGTAAGGGATTGCCTCATATTTTACAGACTTAACTGACTGCTGATAAATGAACAACAACATTTTTTTTTATATGTGCATACTCTACATGAATGATCATGTAGTATTAGCATTTAATCCACAACTGAAATACCTGCTTTATAGAAGTGGAATGCAGAGCATATGGGAAAACACTCACATATTTGAGGTTGGAACTGAGATGAAAAGTGGGGCTAGGAAAATAAAACAAACTTTCAAAGTGATCTCAAAATCTGAGTGCATCTCTTTGGCCTAACCTTGTAGCTGCAAGCTGATAGCAAATAAAATGAGGTTTTTCAGAGGAAACTGAAGTTCCCCTGGAAGTTTGGCTTCTTGTAATTTGGAGAATAAATTTACCTTTGCCATGTAATTGACCTGCTGCTTCAATCCTCACCTGCTCTTGGAGAATGCCCTTGTCTGTTTGTTCAAAGAAAGGGCTCATTTTATCATTAAGTTTAGATGAATGGTTGGAGCGGAATTTTTTGGTATAAAATATTCATTATGAACAAACTGTGAACTTGTGAATATGCATGATTCCCCTTTAATCTGTTTTTTTAAGAAACATTTCCTTTCCAAAAAAAAAAAGGCAAAAATCGGTCTGCTCAAACTGACCAACAAGACTTAAGTATCAGTTGCTGAACAATCTGCGCACAAGCTGCCTACGGGTGCTATTATTTTTCATGTAAAAAATTTGCTGAGAAAACCACAAACGTGACTGTGGACAACTTCCAATGGACTGAAATTTCCTCAGTAAATTATGTGTTTCAGTCCAGCAGGAAAACAGTCTCCAACTAATGGGTGCTACATGATTAAGATAAGAGAGAGAAACCTGCAAAAAAGAAGCTAGAAAATCTTGAGGATATACCAGAGAACTCCTTCCATACCTGGCAAGTGTGTTCATTAGTTTCTTTTCCTTACAAGAAGGGGAATTGGTCATTGGGTTAATACTTGGACAAGTGCATTTAAGTGGTGGCAGAGAACAGCTACATTCTTACCACGTGAACATTTCATTACCAGGTAGCTGCTGAGATGTTTTCAGAGGTTGCTGCTGTTTAAAATAATATCAGTCTGGGGGATTCCCCCTGCTGTCATCCAAGGTATCCTTGAAGCTGTGCCTTAGTCTTCTTGTTCTTCCCTCATCCGGGCAATGCTACTTGCCATGTGTCACTTTGGGGTGGCTGATCCTTTGTCCTAATGGTAAGTCTTCTCAGAGTATTTGTGTGGGGGGGGGAAAGGGAAACCCCCAAATTTCTTATATTTCAAAATTATTCTAGGAGCTGTAGATGAGGAAAGAGTCACCATATTGGTACAACCAAGTTGAAGACAATATATATACCTCTCTTTCACACTACTCAGGAGTGGTTTTTGGGCAAAATACTGGGAAACATGCTCAATTAATCTCAAAACCATATTTAGCCATAGCTATTCCATGTTATAACAAGGATGGCTTTCCGGGTACTTGCTAAACACAAAACCAGTGCAGTGGTGCTTTTTAGAAGGTTCAACTTCTGACTGAGGTGGCCAAGCCTTGGAGTTGTTGACATGCAAGTTGCTACAGTATTTTGAGGTCCATGGCTCCTAGATATATGGAAACACTCTTTGAGAGAATAGTGAAGAGAGAAGATGAAAATCTTCTTCCAAAAATTATATCTTCATGTTACTTATTTCTTCTTTCCTAACATTTATTAAGTTGCATATGAAGGTATGGAGCTTCTTGAGATGCTGACCTGCTGTAAGAAATTTCTTCTTTAGATAGTTTCAGTTGAGGCAGTGAATAAGAGTGAAATGTTCTGCTTATGCAATTGTTCCTGGTAATAAAACCTATGGTTCAAATGTATGCATTTACATTAATGAAAGAAGGTTGCATTGCAAGTAGTGGCAGTTTTCACATTGGTCATAACTCACCACAGTCTCAGTTCAGCAAGTTTTAATTGATGAGAATCTAGTTTTCTCACAGGCAACTTCCAAACCATCTCATTACTTTCATTAGAAGTATACGCTGCTAGGAGATATTGAGCTCTTGAGGAGGTCTAGCCCTGAAGAAAACATTCTTCTGAATATTTAGCTTGCAGCCTAGGTAAGCACAGGGTAAGAGATAAGTGCTCTGATATGATAGGACCAGAGATGTATGAGAACAAAGTCTTGTTTTCCTTCTCCAAAGCAAATACGTCATTAAAAGCGACAACCGAATCAGCTGACAAAGTCTGTGATTGTGGGCAACATGGGTCAAGTCAATTATGCAGGAAATCAAAACATTCCTTTGACTTCTGAGTGGTGGGCAGGCCTATGCCATTTCTGGAAGTCTCTGAAAGCTTTCTGGGATGTAGTCCTTCATGGTTAGGGGAAAAAGGATCTCAGGAGCAGGTCTCCATCCTGCTTGTGAGATTTAGGGCGTGCCTCTTGTCCCCACTGCACCCGTATACTCTTGCCTTAAACGTCTGTGTCATGCTTGCGATGAAGTGGGTGTCAGAGCTGGAGGAGGCAGGGATGTGCTGAAAAGTCATGTGTGTTTGTGAAGTAGATATTTAAGGGATAGAAATCTCAATTTAGATAGGAAGAAAGGAGGCACCCTCTATATGCTGTAACAAGGGGAGAAGGTTATAGAAAGGGAAGAATTTTACTTCCAGAGTTCATCCACTCTCTTTTCCAGGGTATGACCAGGAACCTTGCATTTGGTAGCTGTCCAAAAACAGAAGCTGTCAAGGGCTGCTGAAGCTTTGCATTACTGGGATTTTGAGATGTCTCCTGTTGCTTAGTTTTGAAATGCATCCAGTGCTGGGGTAGGTCGTGCAGTTGCAACATGCACATCATTTTTGAGCAGAATATCAACTATATGCTAGAGAAATCCAGGCAGAGTAGAAGCTGGCTTGGGCACCCGTGCTTGCATCTCTGGGCTCATGAAAGTGAAAAACGAAATATTTGACTATCGCAAACAGCTCCAACACAGTGATCTTCAAAAATGTGTTGTAGGAGCACTGCTTTGCCGCTGGCTGTGGAGAAAGGAGACTGCACTTCTGGAACCACCCCATCCTTTCCTTCTTTTCCCACTTGCATATTGACCTAGCTTAACTCTCTTTGGCAGGGTCAGGAAGCACATAAGTTCAGAAAGGCTACCTGCCAACTTTCATTTTTCATAGTTTAGTCATTCATGGTTTTCTGTGGAAGAAACGCCCTGTTTGGTTGGAAGGTAAACTTATTTTGGCAGAGAGGTAAATTCACAATTTTCACTGTCAAATTATGGCCAAAAAGAAAGAGAAACCATTTTTGCATTCCAAGAATTAAACTCGTTAATGTATGTAGCATTACATTTTAGCAAAGTAATCACAGCTGAGCATCCAAAATGTTGTCTTGAATGCTTGAAAAATTTACTGAAAGTAAAAATGGAAAGGACTCTGTAACATCCTTTATAAGAGAAGCTGCTAGGAATTCTCATATTGGGTCAGCAATTTAAGATGTTAAATTTCTTTTAATTATGTATAATAGAAGAATTCTATGTTTGCTTATAAGGGGAAAAAAATTCACAATGAAAATTTTCAGTAGCTTTCTATATTTCAGACTGTACTTCTGCCTCCATTCGAGCATTTTTGGTATTCATTATCTGAAGCTCAGGCTTCTGAAGGGCACATGTATAAAAATAATGTCATAATTCTATGACAGAAATATAAAAATATACATAAGTAATTTGTAGCTATAAAAGAATAAAAAAAAAGGTGGGGAGAAGGAGCAGAAAAAAGAAAGCCCAGCTCCTGATTCCTAAGCTGTTTTTGGAAATCCTGTGTGACTCTGCACAAGTTCTTACCTTGGAAAGGTATCAGCTTTTGACACCGCCCTTAGTCTTTGGAAATAAGGCGCTGAATGTTGTACAGGTACTTTTTTGCACTTAAGTAGAAGTGTGTAATAAACAGAAGAAAAAAAAAAAAACAAAACTGGCAAATGTTAAGTTTCATGAGGGCTGATTTCCAAGTAGGTTTTCAGACACTAAATTGTTGGGGAATGCTCTCATTGATCCTTGGTATTCTTGGACATGAGAGGATCTGCCTGAAAACTGGTTTTGAGGAGTAGTTTGAGTAGGGATATGTGAGAACTCCTTAGGTTTCTGTATGTATATGTGTGAATTATTTATCAGGGAAGTTGAAATGGATGCTTCATTTTTGTTTAGTTTAATTAAGACCCTAATATTAATATATAATCAAACATATTGCTTAGGGGGTTGACTCTTCTGATTCTCAGCCTCAGCCTGAAGATATTGTCTCTTTCTTTCCTCCTTTTTCCTCATTAGTAGCTTAGATAGGCATGAAAAATCTTTTGAGCTTAAATAAGAGATCTTTGTTGTTGTTGTTCTTGTATAGTTCAAAAGCAGTTAATTTTTAAGACCTCAAACTTGGCATGTGGCCATTCTCAGCTGGCAAATACACCCTTGCTATTTTTGCTGTGTGTGATTTTTAGTTCATCTGGAAGCTGCTGCCAAACAACTTTTGTCTAATTCTCCTGCCCCTTGCCTCTTCCTATTGCTCTCCAAGTGCTCTCATGTGCTTCCACCCAGTTAATGAACCATCTGTAAAATGAAGGAGTAGCTCAGTCCTTGATTCCTCTGCTGAATCCCCAGGCCATAATGGCAACTGTGGCGGCTGGTGACTTGCAGAGCCATGCCCGAGTCGGCTGCGCTGGCAGCTCTGCATGCTCCTCTGACCCACCCCGAGCAATCATCCCATGGATGGCAGAATTACAGGCACTGCAAGGCTGGTCTGTTTGGAGCTGTGCTTCCCAGCTGTAAGGTGTTCTACCGCTTCATCATTCCCCTCTGACATCCATCCGTACAGGCAATTGCATCATTACAACCACATCATTTTGTCTGGCATTCAACCTGCAGCTTGGTAGAAGATTCTTGTAGCTTCAGGTGCATGAAAGTAGGAGCTGGTGTGTTTTGTGAGCGGCAGGTGGGAGTTGTTCAGTGGGAAGGTTAGATGAGATGGTAATTGGGAGAGAGTCTTCAGGCTACTTAACAGGGCAGGAAAATTTGTGTGGATTTTATTTTCTGGTTTAGAGCAGTTTAGGAAATAAAGGGAAATACCGTATCAAATTTGAAATCAAAGGTGGGAATGAGCTATCCAGAGGCAGAGTGTAAATACAAGGTGGCTGGCTTGCACAGTAGAATTAAACAGTTATTATTCCAGAAGTTCCTCTTTAAAAGCAAAGGGGTTTTTTATTATTATTTATTAGACCTATGTTAATGCCATAGTCTGTCTGCTGGAAATTTTCTAAATTAAACTTCTGCAGAAAATATAAGAACAAACACTTAAAAATCTTTCATCTTTTCCCCTTGTGTGTCCCCTTGTTTATCAGTAACAGTGAAAAATCTGTCTGGGAAAAGATGCAGAGAAAAATCTAAACAACTCTTCCATCTGTAAAAGGAAACAATATCTCTTTGAAAAACTTCAACTGGCGTGTCCCTCTCTTATATTGTCACACTTATGATATGTAATGTTATGGGAGTATTTTAAAAATATAGTATATTAATGTAATGTATCACAAATGCCTTGTTTGGTTTTACCAGGAGGAGTTTGGTGTGCAACTGATTCATTGCTGTGTGCGAGTTGCTCGTGTGTCCCTTTCCAGAACTGAGTGTTATCTGCGCATGGTCCACCCACGCTTCCTGGCATGCTTGGCAATGCTTACAGTCAAAGGTGGCTGGAGGGCCCAAGTCCCTTTGAGATAGAAATACTGCGTAGGTGAGCGAGACAATATCCAGGAAGGGCAGAAAAGTAACCACTGAGTGACAGTGTGCATTTTAAAAAATAATAAAAATCTTGAAATGGGGGAGTTGAAAGGCTATGTTATTTTTGTTCCATCAGAAGACCAGAGGAATAAGGAAGTGCAGGCACTGTCAAGCCACTGTCATGTTATGTACGTTGCTTATTTCTCACAAACACAGAAGGGTGAGTTTGTACTGAACGGGTAGTGGATTGAATTAAGCAGACAGCACTGGCAGCGTAGCCATAACTTGCTGAGAGTGAAAAAGCTGAAATTGGCAACTGCAAATTAAACACACCAAGGTTTTTGATATGGTTTTGTTTAAGATAACAAGTGAGACATCTGCAGAAACTGATGTGAATTGTCTAGATTCCCAGACACTTTTTGCATCAGTCAAATTTTGGGAGTGTGTCTGTCTGCACATGTGATCTTTGCTATGAGTGTCTGGCACAACATGATCATCAGAAGCTGTCTTCATTACATCTGCACTAGGGTCTCTGCTGATGTCAGTCATTAGGAGGTTTTTTTTTTTCAGTTTTAACAGGACAATGTGGAAAGGATGGAGTTTATTCTTGCTGTGTGTAAATCCCGAAGACTGATTGTAAGTTCCTTAGTCCCTTCCCTGGATCCAAGATGGAAGGTTATGAAAATGATGTGGGTTGCAGTATCACTGAAGCTTGGTTGATACTTGTATACTTGTATCTCTAATTGTCTTCTCATTGGACCTGTGTTCAGTGGTTCCTTTGCTTCCTTAGCTCTTGGCAGAGGTGGTAATGAGCCGGTTGCAGCTCTGTGCCGAGCAGGTGATAACAATGAAGATTGTTTAGGAAGAATGGGTGGGACCTTCTGCCTGCCTCAGCTTGTATGATATATGTCCTATACTATTATATGACCTAAAGGCTTTCTCTCAATCTGGAAGAGAGAAATCAAACCGTTTGAAATCAGCTACTTGCTTTTAGACAAGTACGTATTTTTGGATCTTTAGCTTTCTTAAACAGAAAACACACAAGGTAAAAGAGAAGGGAGAAAAAAGTTCACAGCAGATCCATACATATATTATGCTTTTTTAAAATTTAAGATAATTTGTATCCATTTCTTCTTATCTACTGGAGGCAAATAAAATCTTGAGGGAAGCAATTAGAAAGAGTGAAGAATTTAGAGATCAGAAAATTGGCAGGATGGGGGATGGATGAGAACAAGCAAACAAGAAGATGAAGAGCCTTTTTTTCTTGGGACTTTTCTGATTTGCACTAAATATTGTAATGTCTGACTAAGTTTGAATGAATTTTCTGTTGAGTTGTTAAACTTGGCTGTGTGGGCTGCACATTTAATAGTAGAGATTTATGAATTTAACTCATGCAGGTGGTAGACCTGTGTGCTGTTAGCTAGAAAGGAGCCAGCAGCCTTGGTATGAATCCCTCAGCACCTGCTCAACTGAAAGTCATAATGTGATAAACCCCACAATGCTCCTGATCCCTGATGAACCTGAAGGAAAAAGGCATTACTGCTACTGTTAATGTGTGCATTTTCTCTGTATTCAGCTTAATTCACCATTCAGTTCCCACCCCTAACTGTAGGTTGTACATAGTACAATTGGTTTTGGTGAGTCTTAACCACCTTTACAGTGCTAATAAGATCTAATTTACCTTTTGTTCTTGTTCATTCACTCCGCCTTAACAGTGTTTTGAATCTTCCAGTATGAAAATTCAGTCAAATGCATATAAAATGTATTAGGCTGATGGCCTGAGCTTTAGGATTAAGATGCACACTTTTTTCTATCTGCGTAGTTGTACAAGGTGCTTTATTAATTTGCTGGTATTTATATGGCTTATATTTTTCCTGTATGCATTGTGCTGTTGTAATTCTTTAGAAAAACCCAAACAATTGTAATTTTTATGGTCTTATTTTTTACAGTGAATCTCCTCCTTGTGGATTTTTCACTGTAAAAAAGGACATGTATTTTCCACTTTAATGCACCATAGCTAAGTTAATAATACTCATATGAGGCTTTAGCATTTGGAAGCATGCTACATACATTAAATCCTGTAAAATTCTAATCAACTTAGTAAGTATTTTTTCCCACATTGTACAGATGAAGAAACGCAGTCAAAGTAGTTAAGCTACTTGCCAAACCACACAGTGAATTACAGACAGAGATGTGATTGGACTTTGTGGTTCTCAATCCATGTTCAGACTAGTAAACTATATTGAACCTCTGGGTTCTTTCTGTAATTCAGTACCCAGACCCTCTTTGATTTCTTTGTTTAGAGTGAAAATGTCATTGACAGAAAGACCGTTTGATTTTTCTCAGCCTTGATAAGAATATGAATTTTTTTAGAACTGAATTTTTTCATCAGAAAATTGTATGCTGACTTTTATACGTCACAAATCCCATATGGACTCCTAAATATGGAGAGAGAATAATTATGAGCCCCTTTGTACTGACTCACTTCTCTATTTTTTTTTTTAAACTGCATTTTAAGGATTCAAATGCTGATTGCCAACATGGTATATTGCTTCTGTTGTTAGATAATCTTAGCTTTTTAACTGAATACAGCCATGCACTGCCTTATGATTAATTACATGTACAACAGGTGTTGATCTTGTTGGACCAAGATTATGAAGTTCTTTGCTATCCAGGTGGTCTGTTTTAATATAAAAAGACCAGTAGCATAATGAGCAAGGAATTGAACTAACAAGCAAGGGAAAAAATACTTGAATGCATTAATCACCTTTAATAAACTTAGCCAGCTCAGCACAGCTAATCAGCTGGGAAGTCCTTGCTTTGAAGAAGCATCAATTGTTGTATACCCAGTAGGGTAAATAAAAGATAAGCCAAGAGCGGTGGGAAGGGTGTTTGTACATCTAAAAGCTTTCAAGATTTTCCAAATATAAGGCACCTGGTATGATGGTTTTTAAAATTATATTAGTCAAAGTGAAAATGCAGTTACCTTTTGGTAATGGAGAGATATGTCATTCAGATATCTCCAGATGCAGTAGCATGGTAGTAATTATTGAAAAGGGTTGGTTATTTGTAATATAGCTCATTTTAATTTTCACACTTTGAAGGGAGCAGTGGGGCTAACTTAAAGCCCTCTAACGCCCTCTGTTCATAAACCCTGAGCTTAAAAATTTGAGGCTAAGATACAATTCCTACTTGGAGAGATATGTGGATAAATCCCTCTCTCTCCCTCCTCCCCTCTGCTGTTTTACATTTCATATACATCAATTCTTTCTATTTCAAATTCTTTGACAGTGAATGAAGTGTCTGTCTAATGCTTAGTGAACAGCCCTTTTAGCATAGCATGTATAATTTTTTTTTTCTTTTCTTAATGCATACATATCTTTTCTTCTCTTAACTCCTGGTCTTACTGTACAGTACAGTACCTGTACAGTATCAATGACAACACTTGTGCTCTTGAGGTGTTGTGAACTATTGGACAATTGCAGTGTACAGATACAAAACAAATGCACAGAACCACCAATGATGGAATCTACTTTTTTTTTTTTTTTTTTTTTTTTTTTTTTTTTTTTTTTTTTTTTTTAGAACTTTAGCAGTACTTTTGTGTTGCTGATATTAGGACAAAATGCTTCTGATTCTGCAGTTAGGAGGTTTAAACTCTGCGTATTTCAAAGCTATTGCAGCCTTTTTCACACATATTCCCTCAACATTGCTCTTAAGCCGGTAAAGGAAGGAGATGCATCTCTCTCAATACCTGTGGTACTTGTGATATGATTTTCTCAGTGTCTTTGTTCAAGTGTCTTTTCCACCACAACTGCTTACAGTCTTTCTTTCCTTGCTTCTCCCCCACCCTGTGATTTTTCTCTACAGCAGTTGAGGCATGTACTGAATTTGGAGTCTTCACCCCTCTATTCTGCTCTTTTAAAACTTTTTTTTCGTTGAAAATATTTTCCTTGTTCTCCCATAATCTCAAAACAGTTAAACAGATCTTCTGCAGACTTTGCAGACCAATTTATCTTTGGGATAAAACCAAGAAAGCAGCTTCAGTGTTTATGTATGAAGTAAGAAAATAGGATTGCCATATCTGACCATACTGCAGAGCCATCACCTGAGCTAAAAATCCTCATGTGCTGATATAGAAATGTTGATGTCTGCTCTGAAGGACTTTGTTAGAGAGAAGTGGCACAAAATATTTTAAATATAATAAGATCTATCCAGCTGAGGCTTTCAGTTAGTGTTGTGTAAAGTGTAACTGGCTCTATGTTAGAGGCACTTGGGTGCAGTGAGACATTTACACACTTACCTGGCATCTTGGTTTAACTTTTCCGGTATGGTGGGAATCTAACTTTGTGCATGATCACATCAAGGCAAAAGCAGCTAGTGTTGTTTTTTTCTCATGACTTCCGTTTGGTTACTAGTGGTGGTTATAGGGAACTTGGGACATGTCTGTACAAGCAACGCAACACAGATGAAACGGGACATTGATTCTCTAGCTGGATACCTGGGCATAGACCTTCAGTAGCTAGCATGATCTGATGCTATTGTAATTGGAGGTAAGCAACACCTAAAATACTGGCAATATGTAGGCATGTTCAGTAGCCACTTTTTACACAAAGCTTCTGGGTTTTTTTGCAGCTGCCTGACATAGATTTTGGCAGGACCCATGCTGAACTGACTGAGGAGAATGTGATCTCACCCTTGTAGTATTTTCATGTTGGTGTACCTCATTCTCCAGTAATGTTGTGATTCGACTGAGGCTGTCACATATCCCTTAACGTGTTCAGACGAACATGTACAGATTTGGCATGCCAGGTTGAGATATGCAGCCAGGATGCTGGAGGGTGAGGAAAGCCTCCAGAAGTTACATATTCACTGAAATGACCATGGTGTCATTCAGTTGAAACAGAGTCCTTGCAGGACTGCCCTTACATTTTATTTAGTAATTTGGCAGCACTGTGGCACAATCCCAAGTTCTGCAGGAAGGATGTCTCAGTGAGGGCTCTCAGCCTGAGGACTTCACTCAAGGTGAGAGAGAAGCTGAGAGTAAGAAATGTGAGGGGCAGTCTGGTACATGTGTTAATGCATCTGTGCTGATGACCATGCAAGGAATGACCCGGATGTTGTGACCACAGATGTTGCCTTCTTCAGTTAGAAGAACTGGACTGTGTCCAAGCTGCTGATAAATGTTGAGACTGAAAATGGCTGGTTCTTATTTTGGAATATCACCATCAAAGTCCTTGATTCATAATTATGATCCTTGAGGCTGGAGTACAGCAATTCACTTTTCCGCTTGGGTAATGGGAAGGTAGGGGGAACAGCTGCTTTCCTCTTCCCTTCTCCTCTGCTGAAGTCTACATACTCTCAGCAATTATGGCTGTTTTCAGAAAGACACACAACCCACATGCTTGCTGTTGTTAACAATACTGGAATCAAGCACTCCTGTTTCCCTGAAATGGGAAAGCATGCTTCTTCTGTCATCACACATTAGATGTGTCAGTCATATCAACTGGGCCTTGTGTTGAACCTGCTGCCAGATTGTAGCATTGTTTTATAGTCCTGCATTTGCTTGTACCCTGTTCAGATAGCATGGAACAAATTTGCTAATAAAGAGCACACGGATAAAATGTCTTTCAGAAATCCATGTCCAAATCCAAAGTCAAATCTTTATGAAGCGTCTTTTCTCTAAGACTTGACTCTGGTTAAGCTAGGGCAGGATAAATTACCCATCCAGCACTTTACCAGAAGACATCAGATGCTGCAGTATATCAGGAACTTGACAGTGAGTTGTATAAGGTGAGGAATTAGTGCAGTTAGTTTTAATAGTCAGCTCCAAATTCTCCAAAATCACTTCAACTATCATTCAAGGTATTTATTCAGTGATACAATAAAGCTGAAATTTGATTGTTTCAAATTAATTTTACTGAAAATGAGAGAAGAAGTAGGTGGGATGGAGTAACTCCTATCACCCTTTCCCTCTTAAGTTTTACAAGCAAAAATGACCTGCAGTCCTGAGTATAAATTTACCTTGTATTCCCTGAGCAACAGTATAATCATGAGTGTTGTACATTAAGGGAGCTGACCTTAAGCTACCTCCCTCACAGATTACTTTCCTTCCTGCAAGCTTACAGTGCTTGGGAGCATATGTGCATGCTGTCAAAGCATGATTTCAAGAGAGAAAATAAGGTTATAATGATAATTTAGGTCTTGGCTCTACTCAGATTATTTCAGTACTGAATCCTTTTATACTCAATTTTCATTAGATTTTTTAATGTCATTTTAGATGCAAAAATTGTCATCTTTATTTTACAGAATAGATGTGCAATTTGAGAGTGCTAGTATCTTTCTGATTTTGCAGTGTATTATAAATCCTTTTTTCTTCCACATGTCCTGCCAAACCTGAAAGTTCTGCAGCTCAGTCAACACATAGATGAATAAAACAGATTGCTAAAAGCTTTTTGGAGCCTCTGTACTACTTTCAGAGGTGCCAGAGGTCAAGTTGACCTGTATCCTTGCAAAGGAAGTTAAATAGTAGAACTTTCTTTAGTTGTACAAATGAAAGAGAACAAGGAAGGAGGAAGTGATGTTGCTCAGCAATGATGCAATCAAAAATTTAGTAGTCTCCCAATAAGTAAGATGACTCTTTGCCTCTAGTTATTAAATAAATATCATACTTTGAAGTGTGAAGGTAAAATCAAGACTTCCAATGAGAATGAGTATGTATAGTGAAAACTGGCAGATTGAGGTGAAATTATGACTGAAGAACTTAAGGCACTCAAGATGCAGGCAGGAGATAGTCTAAAAAAAAATATTTAAAAAATCTGGCAGTGTGCAGTGGAATTCCACCAGTGAGGATTTTTAAAGCATTTGTCAAGATGATGATGTGACTGTGGAATACCAAATGTATTATCCATAGACATTAAGGAAATGTGGAAAAATTATCCAGGCAACTACAAACTTGTTAGTCTGGCCTGAGCAGTATGCAACTTTTTGGAACAAATTCTGAGAGGAAGTATTATCAAACAAGATAGTGGAGAATGTGATAAAAAATGTAATGTACTTTTAACAAAAGACAATCTTGCCAGACTAATCCTATAGTATCCTTTGATGTGATTGCTGATCTTATAGGCAAGCCAACTGTGCTAGATCGCATTTATTTGTTTTTCAATGAAGCATTTAGTGAGTGAAGTGTTCCATAGGAAACTATTAGTTGAGGAGAAAGTAGGATTTGGTATTGTGAGGCAGGTATTGTAAAAGTTGTGATGGGAAGAAAACCTTATTATTGGTTCCAGGGTGATGAATAATATTCAATTTAAAGGATTGTAGGGCAAAAAAGAGAGAAAAAATACATTGCTGTCAACAATGTTGGGAGCAAAGCTGCACAAAGTACTGTGATATCTGGGGCAGGCTGGGTTTTAAATCATCAGGAATTTCATGTTGTATGGTTGTCATGACTTTGAGAACACCAGCATTAGTTCTTGTTGTAAAATGTAAGTTTATCAGCCAGAAACTGAGTATAGAAGTAGTAATATTTACACATTCAGGGTGTACAACAACTACTGCAGGGCATAGCAGTTGTACAGAGGATCATTGTGAGCTACCTTGTGATCCAGCCATGAAAAAGGCAAACAGAGTGCAGGCAACTATTTATAGTGGAGGTATGAGCTCTTAATGCTTGTAAATAAGGCTTTGTATACACAAAATAAGATGTAACTTTTAGTCACCCATATTCAACAGAGAGTGGTTTACTGGAGCAGCTTCAAAGAAAGGTTAGCATAGAGGACTGGGAAAATGGAGTCTATTTTATGGGTGAAGCTGAAAAATGTTTGTCTCTTTCAGCAAAACGAAAGCATAGAAGGGAAATAATTGCTGTGTATAAGCAAGTCACATGGGTAAATAATAAAGGGGAGGAGGGGAAAAGTTAATCCAAGGAACAGTGTTGGTAGCAAAGCAAAACATTAGGTTGGTCATGAATATGGTTAAGATTAAATGAAAGATTTCTATTCATAGACGAAACTGTGAAGTTCTGGAAAACCTTTCTAAAAGGACAACCAACCCAACTTTTAAGATGCTGTAAAAAAAGACTATGAGTGAGATTAAATGTCATGGCTGTCCCGTTGTGAAGGGTTGTGTTGGACGATTCTGGTATTCCTATGCCCAATCCTCATGTTATGGCTGTACCATGAGGCTGGTCTGCTCTTATATGTTAGTCCTAGGACACTCTAAAGGATTTGTTTGTTGCACCTATGAATGTAGAAACATATCCTTTACCAATGTTTTATTACTATAAAAATAATCTAGCCTGTTGACAAGAATAATAGTATAAATTACATAAAATTAGTTGGCTTTTTTGGTAATACAGGACCAGGTTATAGGCTGGTACATATTAGCAGACTTAAATCCACAATGGAGTTAGATCAGATCCCTTGTTTTAAGCTTGTTGGTATGGCAACCTATGGCTGAAATTGTCCAAAGGAGTTTTCGTAGCACGTATCTCTTTGTCTCCAGATCTGTATATGCTTACTGCTAATTTTCACTGTGTCAACAAATTTGAGGGGTTTGTGGTTATTCTGTTTGGTTTTAAAATCTTTTAGTCCCCTAAGTGTAACATTTTTACAATGGCATCTTATTATTAAGAACTTAAAGAATCTGCTGTTGTGCTTAATCATAGCTTCTATGTCACAGCTTGTGTGTTAGTTTAACAAGTTGAATTTTGTTTTTATATTGCACGAAGCGTGGTCTATGGGCTGTTTAAGAGCAGTTCCACAGAAAATGTGTTGTCCTTCAATATCAGTATTGTTTGGAAGACTCACCTTAACATTTGGAGATCATAATGCCAGACATGGCCTTTGGAATAGGCTTTATTACCCTGATCCAGCCATGCTGGCTTCCTGTTGTTCCCAACTGGATGTGGTTTGGAGGGTTGGGGTGAGACCTGAGGATCTCCATAATGCAAGTGCAATTCCCCAGTTCCAGCAGTAGCAGCGGCATTAATTCCCAGCGTGGCTGTTGGGGCTCGGCTGGGCTGAGCCCTGCCTCCCTGGCGTCATCGCTTTTTTCCATCCCCAAATAGGTGATGAGTAATTACTTGGACTTGATTTATCATTCAGACCATAGTAGTTCTGTTACAAAGTAAACATTTTTGTTGGCTGAGTCCTAATGCAAAGACCATTTCACAACCACCTCTTATTTTAGGTTTTAATTGCTTCGCTTTGCTGTCAACTGATGTCCCCCTCCCCCATGCCCGGAGCCCTCCTCCCCTCTCCCCCTTCCTTGGTATGGGTTTTTTCCTGTTCCCACACTGCTAATGTGATGAGCAACAGTTGCAGTATCACGGGGCCCTCTCTGAAGGAGAAAAAAAGAAAAAAAAAAAAAGGGAAAAAAAAATCCCAAACACCACCTTGTTTGCTTTTAGAGCCCTCCCGCCTTTTGAGTAGGGTCTGTGTTAATCCTTGCACTATGAAGGGAAACTCCTATGTAAATCAAACCAGTGCTCAGTGCTCTCCTCCTTCCCCCTTCCAGCTCCCATATATTAAGTGATTGTTCTCTTCCCTTAGAAATGACAAATGATTGGTTACTTTACTCTTGGCTTTCAACATATTTTCTTTACGGCCCAGAATTCTGGGGTTAAATCATGCATCTTTCTATTCTGTTCTGTTTCTATTCCCTCATATTATGCCATACATTCATGTGAATTTATTTCCCACCAACATGCTCAGAATAAACCAAGGCCTTTCCTTGATTTAAAGATGCAAAAACTAATGCAACTCAACCCAGAGCAGATTGCAACTACGATTTTTTTCTTTTTTTTCCTTCTTTTTTTTTTTTTTTTTTTCCTTTCCCCTAATGCTGTTTCTGTTTTTGTGCTGCGTAGCCTTTCCTGGTTTAGCCTGCACTCCAAGGCTAGATTTTGATGTCAATGATTAGTATTTCTAATCGGTTGAACAAGGACAATGTCCCTTCTGCTGCGCAGAGGACACAAAGGCCCAGGCACTGATTCTGCTCCCCCTTGAAGCATTTTGGCTCCACTGGGCCTTTTCCCCCGTTGCTGTAAATCAGGGGAAATTCCACCCATCCCTGGGGTTAGAGATTAGAGCTGCAGCCGTAGGGGGGCTCTGGTTGCCCAAGGTGAGCGAAGCAGAGAAGCCCACGTGCACCTCCAGCCTGGGCTCTGCTCTTTGCTGCGGACAGGGGCTCTGGTGGTCTCCCTTCGGTGCTGGCTCAGCAGCTGCGGATTTGCTGCTTTGGGGGAAATGACTCGGGGTTTCCACCTGTAAAGCAGATTCCAGGGCTTTGTTCTGCCCTGACAAGGCAAACTTTGCTTCTGGCAGCCCGTGCCTGCTTGGCTCCTGGCAGCATCTGAGGGGCAGAGGCTGAGGGCCCCGTCCAACTTTCTTTGATATTAGTGGGAGTTTGCAGTTCTTCTGTGCCCTCAGGATGGATCCATGAAGTGGTCGTACAGGTTCAGGCTTCACTTCTTTTATTTTTCCTGAAACAGTTAGTAAGTTAATTTACATGAGATGTGCACCCTGGCAAATGCCATCTCCTAGCTATTGTTTCAGCTAAGCAGCTGTCATTTGCGTAACATTATGCATCCTTCATTGTACCATGCTAATTTTTTGAGGGGCAATTTTTCTACAATGAGCACTGCGGCTTCTAACAGAAACCTCTTTATGGCATTGGCCCCGGGGAGCTGCAAGCCCTGCCAAAGCAAACAAAGGCTTATTGCTCCAACTGGGCATGTCTGTGCCTTTAATACAGCGTGAAGTTCACAGAACACTGCATCCAATCTGCACATAGTTAACACCTGGTCCAATGCCTTCTGGCAATTAATCAAGATATCAATCAGTGGTGACAAAAATTAATAAATAACCCATGCTTGCATATTGCACATTCTCAGAACGGGAGAATTTGCATTGACACTTACAGCCCATTTACATTTTTTGACTGAGTTTTCAGTGTGTGATACTGTACAATACAATAATTACTGATGCGTATAAGTAACTGGTACCTTGGACACTTATGAAAGAGTATTTCAAGTCATACTGGTCTATCATGATGAAAACAGCTTTGACCTCACTGAATTACAGTCCCAAACTCTGATGTAGGACCACAAAACTCTTCTGCAGCAAATGCATCAGTGGGGCTAGCCTAATTTTGTCTTCTTTCAAAAGCAGTGGAGTGGCTTGGGTTTGAACATGGCATATTCTTATCTTGCTAATTAATGGGAATGTTTTCCTACACCTTAAGCTAAATTCCACTGTTACACCTTTGTTAACTCTGAACAAGTACCCAAACTTTTCCCCTTTTGAAGTAACTTGGAAGCTAGCCACAACTTCAAAGGAAGGAAGATCTGTTCCTCTCTTCATTTAGAATACATAAAAGTACTCTGGACTATGTTTAATTTATCAAAACAGAGGCAGCACTTTGCAAATATAGGTGCACAGTCATTTGTACTGGCCACGCGAAGGTGTTATCAAAGGAGTGGCTTGTCTGCCCTGAAAATAGAAATCACTTGGTTGGATATGAACAAAGGTATCCTCTCTTTTATAAAAGCTGGTACTTGTTCTCTAGTGATGCAAGAAAATATTCCTGGCAAAGAATAAAGCAAGTAGCTTTTGTTATCCTATGAAGTCCTCTACTACAATGGTCAGAAATGGTAATTACAAATCCCTGTCACAAACGGTTGTTCCTTGCAGCCCCAGAGGCCGTGGCTGTACAGACCTGGAGTTCAATATTTGCTGCTGCTTTTAGGTCAGGGTTGAAGCTCATTAGTGGTGCAGGGTTGGGGAGTTTGTTGTGCTTTCACAGCATGTTTCTGTCTTACCTGCTCTGTGAACGAGCAGAGCTCTCCTCGAGTGTCAGCTGGGGTAATTAAACTCGCTGATGAATGGTCATGGCGTTGAAAGAGAGGGTCATGCGTGGCCAGGTAGTAGAACCAGGAGCAGGCAAGGAGTTGTACCTTGTACTGACCTACTGCACTGCCCTACTCTCTCTTGAACAATAATTTGGGTATCACATCACATTGGGTAGTGGCTTTCCAATATGGGTAAATACAGCCTTGGAAATAGCAGTTTTGGTGGGTCTCAGTGCAAATGTGAAATCCTGTCAGGACCTGCTAGAACTGAGTAAACGTGACAGTTTCATAGTAGTCTGGTACATGAAACAAGAACATAGTTCTGCTACCTGAACCCAAACTATGGTATCGCTAAAAGATAACTTCTGAAATAGTTCAGGTTTGGCTTCTGAATTATTTGGAGTATAACAGTGCCTATGAACTTCATGATTTAAATACTTTCCAGAACAAGGAGACAAGAACATTTAAATTAGCTTAGTAGAAAGGCATTTAACATAAAGAGAGCAATAAAAATACATCACCTGTCACATGTGATCTTTATATGACCTTAGCCACAGAACAATAAATATTACATAACCACACTAAAAGCAGTTTTTAACATCATATATTTATATTTAATAAGTCGTGATTTTCTTTCCTTCAAGATGCAATTTTGATGAGACACTTTAAGTGTGTGATCTAAAGGCAAAAACTTTGTGACTGGTTATGTAATGCTTCTAGTGGGGCATCATTTAAAGACTGAATGAAAACACAGTCACTTTGTTTTACTCTGCATCTTGCCGATCTAAAAGAGAAGTAACTATTCAATCCTTTTTAAATACAATTTTGTGGGTTTTTACCTTTTTTTGTGTTTGACTGTTGGGCAGCTCTTCACCTAGATGCATAAAATTACCCTTGCTGAATACTGCATAGTTCAAGTGATCAGTTGCTATCCACAGTTATCAGTTTAATTGCTAGATTTGCACTTGGAGTCTATAAAAGAAAAAATATTGCAAGCTAGTTAGACTTTAATTGTCCCTTTTAAATTAATTATGTGACATTCAGGTTGCAGTATAAAAATGCAACAAGGGAAATCAAAGTATCCTTTAAATTAAATTAGCTTTTAATTACATTAGAAAGCCAAATACTACAACTGTAATTATTTTTTATTGAAGGAAGGCTGATTTTTTTTACATGTGATGTCCTGTCTTACTAAATTTGGGGCAGGGAGCAGTACCTATTAAAAATAGATTTATATAAAGGAAAAGCTGATAGTACTTTCTGTATGTAGGCAGTATATATTCAAAGTCTAAAATAATGATCAAATTTCTGTGTTTTGACTCATGTAAGCTTCCTTCAAATCTTCTAGAATTTTTTACTGGCCATTTTTTAGATTCATGTTGTCTGTCCGTAGATAATGCCCATAAATATGTAATATATAGTGAGTTCATTAATCCAACTGGGGAGAAGACAAAGTTTACCCCTTCTTTCCCCAACAAGTTATAACTATTCTGTGCAATCAGCCTTTAGGCACTAGTCAGCTGAAATGGAAAAAAATATTTAATAACAGAAGCTCAATAGCCTGCAGATCTCTGATGTCTGAGATGACTTCAGCTCTTATGATGAGCTACATTTAACCTAAGAAATATGATTTAATTCCACTTCAAAAATATACTGAACTCTTTGATATATGGTCTGTGCCCTATTAAGCTTGATCCTGGCCCGACCTCTTAAAGGAAGAAAAGCTTTGTTTCTTTTTAAAATGCACAACCAAACAAAGCAGAAATTTCTATGTGGGTTTCAGTAGTTACAGCTTCAAAAATGAGAAGTATTTAAGTAAAGGCCTTACTTAAGTGTTTCCATTGTCTTACTGACTTCACAGTCTAGATATTTCTTTCTTGCCTGTTGGGAAACATTGACCTCAAAATTGCTTCTTGCATTGGAGTTCCTTGATTGACTTCAGAGGATGTTACTTGAACGAAGCCATCTGAACTATGCTTGCTAGAGGGATCAAATAAAATAAATTTGGATGTGGCTAAATTAAACTCTTAGCCACTTAATGCTCTCATGTGCAAAGAAAGGGGCAGTAGCTATGCCAGAGGGAGTAAGCATTCTAGAAAGACTAATGAGGAGAAAGTATATTCAGTATATAATGCTGGGTAATCAGTGAAGGGTTGTGTGTACATACAGCAAGGGATATTCTGTAATATACTGAAAGTCCCTTCTTTTGTCTTACAAAGAATATGACTGAAGGACTAGAAGAGATATCTATTGCATCTCTGAATTTGGTTTCCTGTTTTAGAGATAACCATATCTATTTAACAAACGCAAAGAAAAAAAAATTAGTCTTACCTTGTGCCTTGTAGTGATGGGCTACCACTGGTGGGTAGTTACCTTCAATTCACAGCTTCAACATTAACTCATGACAAGTTCATACCCAGTTCTCATGTCCCAGTTTTTCATTTGACTAAATAACTCTTCTTCCTCCATGATGCTTATCTCTGATCCCTCTATAAAGAGCAGTCATAACCTTTCTAGCCAATGTTTTGGTAGGCTTGCCATAGCACACTGTTTGAGAGTTCTGCACAGCCTTTTAAAAGCTTTTCCAGTAATCTGAGACTGAGACATGGTAAAAGGGAACACTTCACTGCTTATCATCTTGATCCTGGGTGTCTGTAAGGTGGAATGAAGGGACTTGTCTGGTTAGAAGAATGATCATGTGGTATTAAGGTCATCACAGACACTGTAATTACAAAGGAATGAGAGATTTGATCATCAGCTAGGTAGTTACAGCTGGATATGTGGTGACCTCAAAACAGCTTGGTGACTTTTGGTTGGGTACAAAGTAATTGATAATAGGTGAGAAAAAACCTTTGGTCATGATGTGTGTTGAAATTGGTGTAGGAGAGAGTTTTTGAGTTAACTTCTGAGTGCTTCAACAGAAGGTCTCTTTATGATAGTTTTCTCTGGATGTTTCCCAGTGTTATGTTGTGCAGGGAGGGCAAGGTAATCAGAGATGCTCCAAAGTGTAGCTAAGCAGGTGTGGCAGAGCAGAGAGAAGATAAACTTGGTTAGGTGTTTGTAGATGTCTTGAGGAAGAGAAGAGAGTGCAGGACAGCTGGGTAAAGCATCAATCAAAATAGAACCTACTTCAGGGCATACAGAAAAAAAAATCAGGATAATAATTAATCTCGAGAAACTGATGGGAAATGAAGAACTTGCAAATCGGAGACATCTGCCAAAGATGTGGATGAAGCAAAGAATTACAATAGAGGGTGGGATACAAAGTTTAATGGAATTAAGGGGGAAAAGGGATGTGGCAATATATTATGTGAAGTCAGTGGCATGTGAGGTTAAGTTAAAGTAAGTGAAAACGAGGCATGACTGGAGAAGTTGGAAAGCAAAATTGTGCTTGATGGTCTTCTACAAATCTTAATAAGAGGAAAGGTTTAGAAGGAACATAAAACACTGCACTGTATACGGACATAATCATAACCTGAGTCTTTGCATATAAACCTGCTTTCTTATGTACTGGGCACTACTAGGTAAAAGAGGGGTACAAAAAGTTGGTCCAAGACAGATAAACAAAAGGATATTTTATCTGCTCCCATACAGAGTAATCAAAGCTGCAAGAAGATCTAGTTTATGGAAGCAATTTCTTGATATTGTATATATGTTTTTCAAAGCAGCACATTTTAATGAATTTAAGTGGTTCACTCAGTGTTATGAGGCATGTAGCATTTTAGTCACAGAGTGATGATACCCGAACAAGTATCAGAACTCTTCTAAATTACCTTGAGTGCATAAAGGCAAAGTAGAGTGACAGAGTGATGCAAAAACGTTATCAGTTAAATGTAGTAGTTGAGAAAACTCTGCCTTAAAATAAAGGGAATAAAATCTTTTTAAGTACCATGAAAAATGCTTCAAAACGTGTTTCAAAAGACACGTATTGTTTTCTCAGCTCCAAGGTCAGTTAGGTGAGGGAAAGCAAAGAATTGGATTTGAGGGTTCATTTCATCAGAAGAAAGTATCAAGTTTGATTTAGCTCCTGTGTTACTTAACATGCTAGTGGTCTGCAGAATGTGTGGGGAAAGAGGGAGGTAGCAGCAGTTCCCAGCTGACGCAAATGTGGTGAGTGCTTTCTTTAAAGTAGTGAGGTGGGGAAGGTGGGCAGCAATGTTTACACATGGATCTCTGCAGTATTTCTGCTTTGCACCTAGATCTTACACAGGAGCTTCTGCAGAACAACACTGGGTTTTCTCCTACAATGGTGAAGCACAATGCCTACTGGTGCAAGGCTTATACTGATTTGCGTTGCTGCTGGACAGGTTATATTTATTGTCTAGAATCCCATTAATTTTCTTAGGCTGGAAAATATTGCTTAAAATATTTTAATATTCTACTGTAACAGGAGGTCCCAAATAGGTTAAAAATTTATATGAAATCTACATCATATAGGGACTTAGTCTTGCACCAATGAAGGTGAGGCAAAATTTCCTTTAACCATAAGAGCAACAGGTTCAGGACCTTTTATTAGTCACCTTTTAACTCAATTGATGTGGTTAGAAATTGCATGTATGCTTTTTCTTCTTCTTTCAAACAAGTAACAAAAGCTGAATTAGGCTGCAGTGATGAAATCTGAATCATTTCCTCCTCAGACTAAACTTGCTAAACTGGTACAATCTGGAGAATGATGTAATGAGGAAAAAACCTGTTGTTTGTCTCTTGATACCATTCTTAAAAAAAATCATTGCTACGTAATACAAATATAGTCATCACCTTTTATATCCTTTCACCATTGCTGATACTGGAACTCTTCCAAATAAGTAGCATTCCAAAATTGGCTGTAGCCTTCTTCATAGTTTACCTACTTAATTATAGGTTAAACTGGCTTTTTTTTTCTTTTCCTACTGCTTTTAAATAAAGCACTACTGTTTAAAAGGCTGTTTCAACAAGCTACATAACAATATTTTTATTCATTGTTGTAATAGAAATATCTATCTTTAATCTCATTTTTGCATTGATTTAGAGCTCCATAGTATCTTGGCGAGACTTCCTTTAGTCACGTATTGCTACAGTTTTGATGCTAAAATAAGAAACTGAGGAACTTGAATTATTCATGGGAGACTCCATTTAGGACTCACAGCTAAAACACACAGGAGTGTAAAAGTTCAGAGGTGGTGTTTTTTTTTTTTATTTATTTTATTTATTTTTAATAAAAGACAAAACAACTTGGACCAGCTGGGTAACCTGTGGTAAGCTATAAATTGTAGATGTCTTTGACAAAGATGATAGAGATGAGCCAATAATGTTTTATAAACTAAACACTGAAGTTCTTAAACTGTCTGGCACACATGCTTTCCCAGAAAAGTAATCAGCTTAAGGAATGAATTCTTTATTTCTGTTCCGCAATTCTATCATGATTGCCAAATTTATTTATCAGAAAATGTAGAGAGTTTGAGGCAAGATAATTTATATTATTTTTAAGCATGAACTCAAAATGAAAATCTTCTGTAAATTTTGCCCAATGACAATTTAACTTTATGATGCAAGTTTGTTATATAACACAGCCTTACACAGGCATTGCATTGCAGAAGTGATGAATTGCTTCAAAAGAGGAAAGGTAGCCTCCTGCATTTAGAGCCCAGCAGCAGGGGTCAGGAGATGCTAGTTCTGTTTCTTATCCTGCCTCTGATTTGATATATCACCATGGGAAAGTTTTTGAAAAAGACACTGGCCTTGATCCTGGAATAGGTGCTTTATGGGTAATCCTCTGAACAAACACTGCTTCTGTGCCTTTCTGACTCTAACAGAGGCTCCTATTCAAATGGAGCTCATTGCAGGAGTAGGGTGATGGTGAAGATACCCTCTTTGCACAGATGGAAGAAAAAATCATAATACTTCCTTATGTAGCTGGGGGATTTGTTTTAGAGTATTCTGAGCTCTCAGATGGGAGAGGCTTGTAATGTGACAATAATAGATTTTAACTGAAGAGCAATCTCTGGTGTCAGAAATGTGAATAGGCTTTATCAAGGTGCATGAAATGCCACGTAGGAATTTCTTATGCAAACTCTTCATAGGGGAAGATTTCTTGAGAATAATGAGTTGTAGGTAGCTGGAATATTGTGTAAAGTCAGGATGATATAAAGCAGAAATGGGTGAGCAATTACAACAGATAAAATAATGAGAATAGAGAGACTGTTGTGGGAAATGGTAAAGTGTCAATCTTGGCTACAATAGAGAGACAGCAGCTCGTTACTTAAAGACAAAACAGACACGATTTTTTTTTTTTTTTTTTTTTTTTTTTTTTTTTTTGTGTGACTCCTAAGCTCAATTTGGCATTACAGTGTGAACTGGGGGTGGGGGGTGATGTTGGTTGTTACTTTTTTTTTTTTTTTTAAATCTTCTTTTTGAATGTTCCAAGTCTTGTAAAGGAAAGGAAGTTTTAACTGAAGAAATAAATTTTGGCCTTGCTTAGAGCTTATGGTCAAGTAATTTGAATAGATGCAGAACTGAAACATAACAGCTTATTATTAGAATACCTTTTGTGTTGTCCTATGAGATTATTATCCAAAGGTGCTTTATCTCCTCCAACAGCAGGTTCATACAGTAGATGTTTTGCGTATGCCACCATCATATGGTTAAGTGTTCAGCTAAATCTATATAATTGCTTCATACAACAGGAAAGAATTCTGCTCATTCAGTCATGAATAGCACATATGCAAAATCTTTTTTGGGAAAGGGTGATCAGCTAATCTGAATTTCTGTGTGGCACAAGCTGTTGGGTGTCACTGTAATAATTATATTCTGCATTAGTCTAGTATGCTACCGGTACCAGTTGAGGAGTCGTGATGACGTTGGAGCACATCTTTCAAGGAAATATCAACCGTTGCAGTTGTAAGTCGTTCCAATGGTTTAAAAGTGGCACTGCTTTTCTAGACTGAAGTTGTCTGACACTTACAGGGCTGAGTGTCAAACATTTGTGAGATGTGGAGTTTTTCGAAATAGCTCTTCATGCCAATGGAAAGTTGAAAATAATAATTTTCAGGAATTTATGGAAGAAAGAGTTGAGGAAGGAACGAAACAAAGACAGAGATCACATCTTTATTTCTTTTCCCTTTTGTCAGTGAAGACTGGACAGCTCAGTAACTAAGCCATAAACTCGGCGTTTAAGATACTCTGGTGCAGTTCTTTGCTGGGTAAGAGTTAAAATAGGGATTTGAAACTTGCTGGCAGCTTGGGACACTCCAGTACAGAACTGAACTGTTCACTGTCTATTGGAGAATAACATATAAAATTAATTGCTGATATATTAGCAACAAGACTTTTTTTATACCATGCTCTAGAATATTTTGCTAATGGGTTCAGAGGCTTTTAAATAATCATCTTTGTTTTATTTTCTAGAGGTGGGCAAAAAAAGGAAGTATTGTTATCCCTACTTCTGCATTTCTCATGGTCCCAAAACCCAACTAATGACCAGTCTTGACAAGTTCATTTCTGTGGAAGACATTATCTTACTTCCAATTCACTACCACCCACAGATGACACTTTACAAAATGTCACTGTTACATAATTGATAATCACTCAACAACTGAGAAAATGGAACTGGGAAAGAGGCAACATTTCTGTGTCCAGAGAGAGAATTCTCTTTCAGCTACTCCATCCCAGAGTGGAAAAAGGTGAGTATTCTACAAGTTAGGAAAAAGTTCTTTTTTTTGCATGGAGACATCTTTCCAAAATTTATTTAATACTTATTAAATAAAGTGATGCTCATCTAAAATGTATCTTACCTTCTGGAGAACAAAGACCTTAGGAAAATCCAAAATGAACACTCCGTCACAGGGGATGCAATATGCTGAAGGGGAGCGCTGACAAATTTCAGTGGTATATTAAAGCTGGGACACTGGAGACAGGAAGTGTGAAAGATATGTTTTTCCCTACGGTATTATATATGGATAATTCCACTGTAACTGGACAGTCATTGTGATTTTACAATCAATCCTATTGGATTCCTAGGTGAAGGGTGCAGTTTTTAATAAGTCCATGTCTTAAGGCTCAGTCTTTTATCTGTTGCACAGAATAACGCATCTGGCGCTTTCCCTCACCCCTGTCTCTGGGTAAGTCTGTTAAAAGCATGTTGGAATGGAAGATATTTCTTTAGTCTGTGATGTGTACACCTGATCTCAATTAAATTAGTGGCTCACCTGCTGCCATTCACAGAAAGCCTGTGATGGTAGCCGGAAAAGGCCCCAATATTTGCACAGTAAAGCAGGTGTGTGTTCAATATTTCTGGCTGCCCTACAAGTGAACTGTTGGCTGATGTGTGATGCGCAGCAGCACCGGTGGAAGAGATGGGTCCCCCCAGTTTGCACCCCAGAAGTACACGTGACAAGTACTACTGTAATTATGCAAGGTACTTACATAGCACTTATACTCTGATATTTCCAAACTGGCATCCACAGGCACTTCCAATTCCTCTCATTTATTATTGAGGCTCCTCACAGCAGGGTACGGATTCCTTCCACTTCCCCCTGTGCTTGCATTCGTCATATGCATGACACCTTGGAACTGGTGTATGCATCCGTGATTTGTGCTGTGATTAACACATTATCAGCTTCCCGTTTCTTGTTAGCTAAAAATAGTCCTGGCTATCCCTGCTAGTCTGTCACTCAGGTGATGGAGATGGAGGCTGCAGGAACCTTCTGTAGCATTTGGCAGTCAGGTCCATCTCTCTCATGCGTTTCCCAGATCTTTCCTTGATCTCCTGGCATGGGTAATGGTTCAGGGTTATTTTTTGATGTCTCTTGCTCAAAGAATTGGAAGAATTTCCAAAACCTACATTTCCATCCTACCTTTTCTTCTATTTCTGATGCTTTCATGGACACCAGTGGTCTCTCTCTGTCCCTTTCCCTGCCTGCCAACACAAGGCATGTGAGGCTCAGTCCCTTCTTCCTGCAATGTTGCCTGTTGTGGTTGCACCACACTGTTTTACAAACAAAACAGAAACACAAAAATACCGAAAGAGTAAATGCACCAAAAAGAGTGCTTGTCATCTTGTATGACTCAAAAAGGCCCAACAATATTTTTCTGAAACTTTCCTGGGATATTCAACTGTAGGGTGTATGCAAGAAGGGGAAGGTTTTGGGAAGTAATGCATTTTGGTTTCAGGTTAAGCTTGTATTTTAATACAGAATCTGGAAACAGAACTTCAGGTTGGTGCAAATATGAGGAGATTAAAATATTAGAGATCAAATTAGCCTCAGAATTAAAATCCACCTATGTGCATCTCTTTCCTTACCCCAGGCACTGGCTTATTGAAGCTTCAAAATCTTGAACTATTTGCAAAACAGAGCACTATAGAGAAATGAATGCCTATGGTACAGAAATACGAATTCCTGCCACTTCTGTTCCATGCTGTTTGCTGTCTCCAGAGTAAAAGCTTCTATTTCAGAGCTGTGTCAAGAACCATGAAGCGTTATAGCCTGACCAAGCATCGACCTAGCAAACTCCTAAACTCTGGAGACAAGTCAGTGGAGAGATTGAATAAACTTCTTTTTAAAAATGCTGTCTCAAAACAGGGGCAACAGTAGCACAGTTTTGTTGCTCTTTAGATTTTCTTCAATTTCTGATTAATTTTAACCTTACATATTCTTTTTTTTAGCAATTTATGCATCTTAATTTAGTAATTTTGTGCCTTCATGAAGAATTGTGTGCAGTCCTGCACTTGTTTCTAAACCTTCCAAAAAACTGGGTCTTTCATCCTTTGGCTTTGTACTCCATTGTCTTATCTACTGCATCCCACAGTCCCCCACACGTCTTTCAGCAAGAAAAAAAAATGCATTTGAGCCCATTTTTGAAGGCTGTAGGAATAGCAACTGAGCAGGAATAAATCAACCAACTAACTCGATAGTTTGATCACACATGTGAATATGATGCTAGGTGTCTATTTTTACATGTGTGTAAAAAGCCCTAATGTCTGTGAGCAGAATAGCTGCAGCTGCTTCTACTTAATCTAGAAGTTGCTGAATTCAAAATGTGAGATTTCTAGGATGCCTCAAAGGAAGGTGGTTACTGTAGGTGTCTCAGCTGAGGTATCTTACTAC
Source organism: Sylvia atricapilla (assembly GCF_009819655.1). Classification (NCBI taxonomy): domain Eukaryota; kingdom Metazoa; phylum Chordata; class Aves; order Passeriformes; family Sylviidae; genus Sylvia; species Sylvia atricapilla. The sequence continues at coordinate 26,509,658 of NC_089146.1, forward strand.
AATCCTAAAATTCTTTTCCCATTGTCTGTGGCTCTAAGGTTGCCATGAATAGGTGGCAGCCTAAGGTTTAATGTTCACAGATTTTTGAGGCTGCAAAAGGTCACTCTTGCAGTGTGATCTGACTCTTGAATGCAAGGTCTGTGGGATGGCACCTAGTTTAATAATTGGATGAATTAGAATGTCAGTTTTGGAAAAATGCTTAAACCTGATCCTGCTATTGAAAGCAAAGAGATGTGTTTTACACTGATATTTTGGGACAATATCTGTTGTTTAAAGTCTTGCACAAGGAAGGAGCGAGCTTGGCATTGCTGAAAACTGAGCCAGGGAAAGGTCCTCTGCCCCTGGCAGAGCTGGTGTGGGGAAACAATGCACTGACAAGGAAACGTGAGTTTTTCTGTATGCGCAGATTCTTCCCAACCACTGGGCATTTGTTATAAATATGTGTCTGAAAGCTGTTTCAGATGTTTCAGTCCCTTTTCTCCTCTTTGTCTTTAGGTTCAACCCTCATTTCCCCTTGTCAGTGCAGCATCCAGAGCACTTACAGACACTCACTGGGAAGTG